>NW_024732440.1:4923220-5155720 GCF_018991925.1 Homarus americanus | reverse complement strand
ACTTACTGTACGTATTAAGTGTATTATACTGCACTGGACATGTAATTGTACAGTTGCTTGGTGGTTCATTCTATGCAACACAAATGACCTAAATATAGCATGACCTTTTTTTTTTGCTATTTGCATTTAGAAACAGATGAATAAAAAATATGAACACAGAAAACAACATTGTATCCCTATATTTGTGAGTATTTAGGCGATTGCCGTCGATGTTCTGTGGGAATATTCCATGCGACGAGAATAACCAAAATTTAGCATGACTAATGTTTTTCTTTATACACTATTTAAAAGCACAAAGTCGCGGAATAGTCGGCCATATTAGCCATCACCTTATATCTACCTTTTGTTATTCTAGCAATTATTGAGGTCACACTTTTAGAAAATTCTTTCGTTTTTCTTTTGACGAAAAAATATGGTGAAATGGGACTAGACGAAATGGGGATAAACCATGGTATAATTTCTGATAAAACTTTTCATTATCTTATCATCCATTGGTTGCTGATAGAAACAAAGAAAGCGTCTGCCTTGTTGAAACACAGTTAGCACACAGCAGATTACTTTTGGCATTAGCGACAAATAACTGCAGCTATGTCAAGCAGCCATTATTGAAACGGGATAAAAACAAAGATGACCGACCCGACCCTGGCTTTATCCTGGAAAGCACTGCGGTAAACAAACGCTGACGTAGTTGTGGGATAGATTATGTACTTTGTTACAAGATTTGGGGGCAATTTTGTCAGCCATCCTGAATCTTTACCGTAATTTTTCATCATCAACAATCTTAATGATTAAATTCGATTTGTATTTAATTAAGTTAACATCAAATACTGTACTAACATCACCCTCAGACGTGTATGGGCAACGGCAATGTAATTCCCGATGTTATTCGGAGATACGTAGTTTACCAAATAAATTGTTTTATTGTATGTACTGTATACAGTACGGTATTTTGAAATACAAGCGGAATGTAGCAAGAATTGAAAATCTCTGGTAGTTTAGTGGAGGCCCAGCCAACCATATTCAGTATGACGGCCTTCTCCCTGACAACGCCTGGGAACGCCCCTGACGAGCTTAAAGAGAGATCCCTACCTCCGCAGCTGATGGTCTGTGCCATGGTGGTGAGGAGGTCGTGGACACTGAGATAATCTGCGAGGGGAGCGTTACGACGGTAGCCCCAGGAGTTCTTGTCCAGGGTCATGGCGTTCTCCCACTTGTGAAGCTGTAACACACCTGTCACACAGAAGCAACTTTGATTATGTTTAATTATAGTGATTGCATGTCATTATGCGAGAGAAAACAGTTGTGTAGATGTTATTGCCTGCTGTAACTCGAGATGTTTGAAGACACTGAGAAACATACTGAAGTCATACAAAGTTAAGATTTGTAGTTCATAGTTTAAGAACTTGTTTACTTTTAGTAATTTTGTTACGCGATAAATGTCACATATTTAAGAACTGACAAACTAAAAAATTAATTATTGTACAAAATATATGAAGTTCTTAAGAGATACACCTACAAATTTGAGAAGGATGTTCACAACCTCTTTACTTTTTCTTGTATTACCTCTTTACGCTGGACACGAGCAGGCAGTGACACAACGCCGGGTTTTGTGTGAATCAAGTAGGTAGCTGAAAAAAGGAGGTCACACTTCCCTTCTTGTTTACAAGTTATGGGTCGTTTTAATTACCTGACCCCACGACAACAGTACCTGGGTTGTAGCGGTCACTGCAGGTATAGTAAGATCCGTGATGGCATGTGACCCCAATACCCCATCTGTCGTTGGTCACTACAGTATCCTTGACCGGAGAGTCGTTGAAGAGCCACGCCAGGAACACAGTGGAGTTCCAATACCAGTCAGGGGCCTCCCAGTCCCCATCTGACCATATGACCTCAGGCTCGTATTTGTTCACCTGAAAAACGATAACAGTTTTGGATATACGTGTAGTACCAGTGTGGTCCTGTGTATTTAGTGCTAGGGTTAAATTCCTGGTTTTGGGGATGATGTGTTGGAGTTTGATGTGTTGCACCTCTCTATATACCCCTTTCTCTAGTATAGGGATGGTGTTATAGATATTCGGGCAATAGTTAACATTCAAAAGACATTACAGATCATATATGGCGATGATGTGAAAGTGTCGGCATTCGAGACCAGGTTGTAGACTTATTATTGTGTAGATTTGGTCTTGGATACTGTACTCACCAGCTCGTACAGCTCAGGCATGGTCTTGGTGGCGACAAAATCATTGGTAAAGAACTTATTGGTCTTGTCATCGAGGTAACGCGGGTTGAACCACTCGAAAAGGGAGTGGTAGAGCCCGAAGTGGATGTCTGGAGTGGTGGACTTGATGGCCTTGGCTAGATCACCTGCAGTGTGGATGAAGACAGTAACAATCACTGACGCGACTTGCTGAGATTCACTTGTCAGACTCTGGGATTTTTATTTATTTTCTGTGAGTTTGTGAGTTTCCCCGTGACCCTTAGGTATGCAGTAAAGTCAGTGAGTTAATCAGCATCACCCGTGATCAAACTTAACAATTTTGCTAGACTTGATTTGCGATTTTCTGGGCGGCCAGAATGACCTAGAGTGTAATATATACGATAAAAAAATAAATGGTCTCCAATTAGATAAATGCAGAACCCTAGCATTTATCAGCGAAATACATGAACATAGTGGACATTCCAAGATCAATTTTGTCACACATGTTTACATTTAGGTGACACCATCTTAAATTTTGAGCCAAGTTCCGGTAGGATTACTTTTAGTGACTAACGAATACCACTTTGTAACTAATGAATCTAATGGCTAATCCAGTATACATACTATCTCCACAGAAAGCCCCGGGTAATGTTAGTAAATATTTAAATACTCCAGTTACTTGCCCAGGAGGTCCCGCTTAGGTCCAACATCCACACTGTTCCAGTTCCAGGAGTAGCGAGAAGGCCAGTTGGTGAAGCCCTCGTGGTGCTTGCTGGTGAGCACCACGTACCGGGCTCCAGAGGCTTTGAAGATGTTGGCCCACGCCTCAGGGTCGTAGAACTCGGCTGTGAACTGTGACGCGAAGTCTGGGTAGGTAAAACCTGGCCGGAAGTTCTTATCCATGAACTTCACGTAATCGGATGAGTTTACGCCTAGGCATGAAAAGGAAGTACAGTGCACTGGTAAATTATCTCAAAAGAACTGAGGAATAAGCTTTTATCCCAAAACCACGACAGGAACTAAATTAGACATAGAGGAAGTGTTGTGGTAGGAACATTCTCGGATTCCTGGTGTAGTTGATTTTCTTTTTTTTCTATTACAAAATAAAGCATAAGGCTTTCTTATTGGCTTTATATTTTAAGCAAATAATTTCACCAGTAGTATAAACTCACTGTTGTATGGTGTATGGATAACATTACATTACTCTTTTCCCTTGAATAGAATCATACTTTCTGATAGCAGTGAACAGATTCCAACATCAAATAATGACGTATAATGTAACGGGTAATTTCGGCTTGTTTTAAGGTGTTTCAACTGCCTGGGTATTTAAGCAGCGTTTACTGGGACATTCAACTTTTTAAGAATTTTGAAAGATAAATATTTGTTTTGTCTGATATTATTTTACCATGGTTATAAAAAGGAAAGGTTAAGATACTCCTTATCTGCGTGTCCTTTGAGAGGCAACAGAATATATTAAGTCCCGGTGCAGGTGTTGCACCTCCCAGGTGATAAACATCTGAAAACTGAGTGTACCTATACACGTACTTGATTAATGTGGGAAATTACTTTTGTTGCTAGTCCTCGAAGCACTCAAAATACGCGTATTTACCATCACATAAATAATGGTAAAAACAACAACTATAGACTATCTCTGTATAGTAAAGTACAGTATAAGGAGCAAAGATAAGAATAAGAATGAAGCTTATAATTCGTGTTCTTAAGTCTCTGTCCTTCCACTTTTTAGCCAGTCTTAAAGTTAGGTCTGTTGCAGGGATGACACGAGCGTTACCTTGCCAGTTCTGCCAGAACCACTCAGAGCCGAAGGAGGGGACAGAGAACACCCCCCAGTGGATGAAGATGCCGATCTTCGCCCCGTCGTACCAGGCGGGCAGCGGCCGAGTGTCTAGGGAATCCCAGGTTGGCTGATACTGACCACACGTCCTGGCTGTAGGATAACATCATAACTGGTAAGTACTAGACACAACGTCTCTCTTTGTAGTTACATGTACTCACACTATTTTACCCTGTGGATCTCGTCCAAGATGTCCGCAAGAATTTTTTTTTATCATAGATACACTTTAACTCTCTCTCACTCATTCTAACAATAAGCGAAGCGTTTCAGCCACACATTTGACACTAGTGTAAAAATTTCCTGTTACCGGTCATATCCAACCCACCTGCTGTAAAACTTCGGTGGAGGGGTGATAGAGCGATGTCTGTTAGTCTCTGTAGACAAATGGTTTCCTCACAAAAACTAAAGTTATACTGGGCGCCTCGTAACTAAACATCAAACACTTTAGTTCTGTACGCCCAGCAGCTAGGGATTTTAGTCTCGGTCGTGATGTCCATGTTATAATGTATTAATACAGTGATCAACTTTAACAACTCAGGTTTTTTAAGTGCTTACTCTGGGTTAGTGCACACACTTGTCATCAACAGTTAAAAACTAAGAAAGACACATCCGAGGTCGTTGCGTTGGCTGCCAGAAGTCACGCTTTTCATTGATGACGTGTGAACTTGGGTGTTGCTTTAGGAGCTCACTGACGCAGATAATGAGGTTGGTTCTGTTTATAAACATTAAACTACCAGCGGAAATCCTGTGGACATTTCCTATGTATATGTCCTGCATGTATGATCCATTATTAAACCTGTAACGTGACTTAAGACAAAAAGATAATTAAACGTTGTGGAATGAAGTCAGATTTGTTGAGTATATTTGTAATAGTAGAACCAGCTGTGTATTTCTGAGAATTATGAATATATACCACTGGATATCATCTCGTAATATAAGACCACAAGCGATTATTACAACACAAGCAAACAATACAGTACAAACAACTGGAGTGAAGGTGTGTGTGTGTTTGTGTTTGTGGAATAAATTAAACGAATTATACAGACCGAGAAAGCCCAGGAAGACTAGCAAGTAGGCGGTGCGCGTCATGGCTGACATTCAGGCAAGTACTACTGGCGCCTGCTCGTTGTCTCGGCCCCTCGGGGCTTATATCTGTTGTCACGTCAGAATCACTTATTGGTACCAGGGGAAGGAACAGCTGCGGTGAGGAGAGAGAGAGAGAGAGAGAGAGAGAGAGAGAGAGAGAGAGATTGCTACGAGAAGATAAAGGAAGCCGATATAAATAACAGAAGAGTCAAGAGGAGTAACGAGGAAGAGGACGAACTCGGAGACCTGCCATGTTCGTTTACGTGTGTGATGGTGTCAGCTGATGGGCTAAAAAATGGAGTTTGCTGTGTGAAATTGAGTTTAAGGTACACTGTTCGGTTGTTACCCACAAGAACCCATGCCCAGTTGTTGGTCAAATTGTAACCTAACCAAACCTAACATACAGTATTACCTAACCTAATCCAATCTACCTGAACCTAACGTAATCAAATCTAACCCCCACCCAATTGTACTATTCTTCACTTCACTTAACCTGAACAAATTTA
Source organism: Homarus americanus (assembly GCF_018991925.1). NCBI lineage: Eukaryota > Metazoa > Arthropoda > Malacostraca > Decapoda > Nephropidae > Homarus > Homarus americanus. Next base: position 5,150,079 of record NW_024732440.1, on the reverse strand, counting down.
ACGTTACCTAACGATACTTACCTAATCTCACCTGCCTTTGTATCCATTATTCCCCAGCCTAGTGCCACAGTCATTTAGCGTGATAGACAGAGAGAGAGAGAGAGAGAGAGAGAGAGAGAGAGAGAGAGAGAGAGAGCGCAGCCATTCTCAAACGATAGTGAACCAGTGTTAGGGTAATTAAAAAAAAAATTAATTATGAGTTTATTGCAAACTTGGTTATTACAGTTTTATACCAGTCTCAACAATGTAAAAAAAAGCCTTATATTTCAGAAAATATACATATTAGTATAATTAATAATATATTGCATTGCCTTAACTCAGTTTTAAGGCGCATAAATCACACATTTGGATAAATACTTTCTATTGATATACATTATCTTAGTCTACACTCTACAGCTTGTAAATATGTTCAATTTTAAGAGGAGGGAGCAGCATGATCCTCTGCCTCACAACATCGCCAACATTCAGTTTCACGCACCAGTTGTGAGGGTTGTGGAAGTGTAGCACAATGAAAGACAAAAGTCGTGTCGTTAAATTTGGTGAAAACATATGCCGAAGGGCTAAAACTTTTGGAAGGGCTCTCATAATGTTTCACGAGTGATATTTGATCTTCGGACAAAACCGCGACACGACTTTTGTCTTTGATTGTACACATGAATGCACAAAATAAATACAATTCAGGGCCATTGAAAAAATCATTTCCACTAGTATCCATGGATATTAATGCTTAAGTATATTATGCGAACGTGATTCTTACCTAATCAGGTAAACGAAGAGGTTAGATGAAATATTGTACCAATGATTGTTTTATTAACTCAGCTAAGCGCTTCATTTAATTATTCCAGTGTCTTGCTTAATCCGCACATATACAGTCCAACTGCCATCGTCAAACTTGATGATGGTTCCCCCCGGATGATTCTAAGGCAGGTAGAGGAATGGCAGTTATTAGAGATTGTATATTACGGGGGGTGATGTACACCAGCCAAGCTGCCAGTACGGTACTAATCACCTCCGGGATTAAGGGAGGTTATGTCCAACTTTCATTGGACGGGTAAAAGTGCTCATAAGGTAATATAATACTGTATAATCAGTCTTGATGGGCGTAGTATTGGAAATTTAAAGTGTTCTTTCTTTGCCCTTATTCCCCACGTTGGTAAGAACTTGACCTTAACTAGGCACTGTTTCTTCACCGTCTATCTACCATCTTCAAACGCCATATCCTACTTTGGCAGTCCCTATATAATATTCAGGATAATTATTGTAGAACAGAACGGTTACTGGCGACCTTTAATTAGTTTATTTGCTTAATTACAAACATTAGGCCTTTCACACGGTTCTGTACTGACATACAAATTTAATGTCGCTATACAGCCAGAAATCTATACGTGACTACAATAGGCTGGATATAACCAGAGATATAAGGGCGTTTGTAGTATATGAGTCGCGTACTTATTCCATATCGTGACAGCTCGCAGCCTCTGTTCTAGACCAGATCAGTTGAGGATAAGGCGTTCGAGGCTGAAACTGGGATCAACAGAGGATAAGACTGAAATATATCTTGACTTGACTTGACGTCTGTAGATAAGGTAGAGGGCTATTGCTTGTAATGCTGAGTGGGGTGGGGGGGAGCTGGGATTAGGATTGGAAGTACTTTGGTGGCAATTTGGGGGAGGGGGAGATTGGCTTAGGATCAAGGAAAAAGAGGGAGGAAATTTGAAGGAAAGTAAGAGATTGACAGTATCTAGGCTCAACCAGTTATGCTGAGGTTATAATAATTATATTTGAACTTTCATCTTACGTGATTAGGTTCTAGCTCTTAAGCCTTTTTCATTTAGTTAAAAATATGTTTATTTTTGCAGTAGCCATTGTTCCAAGGAAGGGGTGACGACCTCAGCCAGGTTCTTGTGGAGCTGGCTGAGCAACGTATCTTTAGTTTTAATAAGAGTGGAAGGAAGGGGCAAGAAGACAAGTTTTGGAGAGGCTAAGGATAGTGTCCTTTGGTCACTCATCTTTTTAATGAAACATTTTTCTGTTTTAGAAAATTGAAGCGTATTTATGATTATGTTGAGAGTAAATACTGTAGCCTACCGTGAACCCGCACCAGTCGACTTGTGTTTTATATTGGGTGAGGGGGAAGTCATACGTGAATTTATTGTTTCTTTCATTGGAACTATTAGATATAATTAAACTTATTTCAGATATATTGTTCCTCCTCAAGTTTAAACCATAAGCAATCGGACACGAAAACAACGCTCAGATAATCCAGAATTATAACGAGTTTTGTCGCATTTTCTACAACACTGCCCCCCCCCAAAAAAAAAAAAAACGAATGAGGGCAACTATTATAATGTGCTTACAAAGACAAATTTACAATTCCCATGCGCAGAAGTTAAATATAATACCTGTTGTAATATTTTCTAGTACATAGCAGTGACGGGTCGAGACAACACATGATTTTCAACCCTTTCAAGTGAATGTCTTCTATTTATTCTTTATTGTATAATAAAGTGCGTCTTTTTATTATTTCACCACCAACTGAACAATATAGACTTCCTTTTTTTAATTATATACCTGTAATTAACCTTTCCTGCAAACATAGATTTGCATGTAAAACAAAATAAATTATTTTTTTTATAAAGAAAGCTCAAATTCACTGAATGAAAGTTATTTTGATGTTCTGGGTTTATAATCAAATTGGTTAAGACTGTAGGCTCTATACTTGACGTGGTACAGTTGCGGAAATGTGTTCCTACACCCCCTGTGGTAACCCGCGTCTCCAAAAGGCGCCGTCGCAGTAGTAGTACTGTTTACGAATGAATGGGTATTGGTCGTGTAACGACGGACGTAATTGGTGGACAGGTTTGCTATAGGTCATATAGGTTGACCGTTTGGAGACACGGGTTACCACAAAGGGATAGGAACACATTTCCGCAACTGTGCAACCAATATTCACCAGATATAAATGGGTAATTTATTGAAAAACAATGTTCGCCTGAAGTCCAATCGTTTATGCTGTCAATGTATCCATAATGGCCCTCGCTTCTCTATTTGGGGGAGCTGCTGACACAGACAGAGTGCTGTCTGGAGCAGATGTGGGGTTATTGCCACCTCCACCGCTGCTGCTGGGAATGCCCACGGTGGCCACAATGATGATGATGATGACCAGGATAATGACACAGCCGAGAATGAGCATCATCTTGAGGTTCTTCCACCAGTACTTCCTCTTCAGTTTGCGGGAGGTTGTCTGGAATTCAGAGGCGCTGGCCTGGGAAAGTGAATCACATCGTTATTCATATAATACACGTATGTCTGTTTAAAACTTAATCTTAAAAGAAGTAGACATTCCTTGAAGTTAATATTGAAAGTGGGTCTCTTACGCTTGACGGCCTGGCATGGTCAGTGTACTGTAGATATAGCGCGCTAGACACCAAACCTTCGACACACAAGGAGGCAGTGACTGACAATGCACTCGATCGCCTTCATTACCCAAACTAAAGTCAGGTACCCACTCACACTGCAAAATAATGTGAATTGGCTGCAAATAAGTAATTGTACAAATACAAAGCCCTGGCACCTAACAGTCTCAGTGTTGCTAAGAATTTGATCAGAAACAAGCCCTCTTACAGTAATTTTCACTTATGGTGAGGTTAGAATGTTCTTGACTTTCACGGACAACGCTGCACGGAAATATTCACCAGGTTTTCAGCTATAACTTACTGTAAGGTTGTTTGCACGGACGTCCAGTTCGGTGAGCCCCTCTTCCCTCTCTATGATGCGCTCGACGTTAGTCTTCATAATATCCACAACTTCATTCACCTGCTGTTGCGTGGCTGACAATCGGCTCTGTGCCGCCACCTGCGCAGAATATTTGTTTAAGTCGAAGCTCTAACTAAGGGTTGTTAAACATGATAAAACTATAACTAACACACACACACACACAAATAAAAGATATTGCGTAATGCGTTAGCATAGAGGAACGCTGGATGGTGGGTGTGTTATCGTGGCTAGGAAGGAAAATGTCAATATACAAGCGGTCTATTTTAAAACTTTTGATACTAAAATAATAGCCATTATCTTCTCACATCCGTATTGCTTAATGGGTGATGTCCAGTGTCTCGTGTTTATTTAGAATATTACATGCTTAAAACTTTATAGTTTACCATAAATCAAAGCCAAAGTTTATATTTATTGTAATAAATTATGGTAAGTCCCAAGAGGAAGTCTTGAGGACGAATACTTGTATCATAACTAATACAGTTTACCTTAGCGGGGTCCTGCGACATCTGCGGGTCTGGGTTCATCATGGTGCCTGTGGGAGATAAACAGAGTTAGCTTTATTACTGTTATATACCACTATTACAACCTTAAAGTCACTACTACCTACTATTACCACTTAATTTTACCCCAACTTTCACAGTAATATTAATGGGTGTTATCTTCGCCTAAAATTACAAAAAAAAATAGAAAACAGGATGACAAATAGCAAAAGGTTATCTCTCGCCTACTTAACCACTCAGTAAGTGTACATGTACGTACAGTTCGTGCGAAATTTTTTCTTAAGTACAAAACAAGCATAAAAACACACACCACACAGGTCGAACTAAAGTGTAGACAACTGCTCGTATTTTCATTTACTTATTTGGACAATAAAAAAAATATGCTCATTTTTTTAAATACCAAGTCTTTAGTATTTAAACAATTTCAGTCTAATAATGATATATAATTATGCAAAATATAGCATTTTCTCTTTCTCTTACCTTATCGTTTATCTTAATAAAATAACCAGGAAATAAAGCTACAAAGTAAAAAGTTACCCAAATTTGTTATCCTTCAATGATCGTCAATCATGATTGACCGTGTATGGGGCTCGTACCGGTATAAAAGTTTCAGATTACCCCTCTGATTTGGCCATGTTGATATAAAGATAGACCATATTTTATAGAATGTGTGTATGTTTTGTGTGGTTATGCAAGTATTGAGTTTTGAAAAGTTAATTAATTGTATTTACTGTCCCCTGCCGGCTCTGGCTTTCTGATAAATAACATTTTTGCCCTGTAAGGAAAAATAAACTGCAAATGTCAAGTATATTTGAATCTTTGGTCAGACACAGAAAGCGCTATCGTACATTATGCCCCCTCCCCTCACTTTTTTCGGTGTACCCTTATATCTTTTAGTTTATCGTTGAAAAGGTAAAATTTACTCATCAAACATCATGAAAAATCATTTAAAATAGATTGTGATGCTTTTCTCTTTTACACTCTTTAATTTTTGAAGATGTGCCCTCCCCACCGCCCTTTCCAAATTCTGGATTCGTCCTTATATATGTACCACCATAATTAATACTAATGTGTAAGTGAAAAAAAAAATCATTGAAATATAATATTGATGGAGACAAGTCTGTTAAATTATTCTCTCAACGAAAAAAATCATCAAAAAATCTACAGTAGTCTTCAATATCTTCATTAATTCGCTCTCTATATCATGATAGTGTAATATTAAAGTGAGCGTACTATATGTAGGCCTATCTCCGTATGTATGCATGTGCCCGAGGGTCCACGTGTGTTTTCTTACACGCAAAACATGATTTCCTCTGATTAAGTGTGGGGGCAATTTGGAAATAAAGGATGTAGTTTGAACCTAAGTTTTGATTATCTCCGGGGTATATTGAACCTAATTATAGTCTTATAGAACATGCCCTCGGTACTTTGAAACTAGGATTAAATTACCAGATAGGGGGGGGGGGGAGGAATTTGAAATTGTTACACCGATATGTTGCTGTTGTTTTAAGGTATTATTACGCTTCGACAGAACACAATATAAATTCGATTCAAGAAAAGTCAAACTATGTTACAGGACTTGAGTATAATGCAGGAAGTTGACGCAAAAGCCAACGTCATATTGCTTAGACAATCTTAAAACTTATCAACTAAAGTATGTTACACCACAGTGGTAAGAACTCTCATCCCGGGAATGAAAACTTTTCTAAATATAATGCTTGCCTTTTCTCGCTGAAGAAACATTACTTACTATACCACCTCCCTCAAGAAAAAGATATGGCTATACTGCTACACTTGACTCAATTCTGCTAGAGCAGGGTGATACTCAGTGCAAAACAACCAACCATAACGATATATCCAACCCAACCATACCTTACAGCCAAATATGCTTTAACGAGTTTAGATTTGTTTGATATATCGCCTTTTGATGCTCATTACCCGAGCGTAAGAAGTACTGTATAACCAAATCAGTCTCGTGCGTGTGAAGATTATTTTGAAAGGCTACGTCACTCCGCATTCTTTGGCAAAAATATGTTGAAAACTGAACCCGGGCCTGTAACCACTTCTAAATAATAAGCAATTGTAATATTACGTGGGAAGAAATTGCCTTCAATCCTACAGTCGAGTAGTAATATCCGGCAATACATTACAAAATTTGACAACACTTTCACCAGCCTCACTGGTTCTTACTGACTTACTTCAGCTAAAACAAAAATAACGCCAAAATAACACCGAATTATTTATTGAACCGAGATTATTCCATAACTAACTGCATCCTCCAAACGAAATTTAGTGGACAATATTCACTTTACCTTGGCTGAATTTCGTCGAGTTAAATGGCAAGTCCAAGGCTCCAATATGAGTTACAGCTGCTGATAAACACATCATAGATATGGAATTTCCGACACTGTTGCGTTACACTGAACTTAATGTTATGTACGAACTGTCTTTATTTGTTAAACATTACAGTCGCACAAAACACAACCATGACAACCAGCGGGATAACGCAATACATATTATACAGTACAGTATTTTGCTTCATTTCAACTATCTATTCTTTCGAAAGAATTAGTTTATCTTATTATCGTCAGGAGTAATCAGCGTCAGCAATATACATATACAGAGTATTTATCAGTGTTTATCAGCTATCAGTTTTATCGACAAGTTACAACAGTCTATATTTCCCAAAAGTAAATCTCGGTAAATCATTACTTGTATATCCACACCTTTTTTCAAGTTACGTAAATGGTGTGAAGTACCAACTTTAAACACGGTCTGGCTATTATTAATAATATCTTGAAGTCAGATTTTCAAAGGTTCGGTAGATGAATAGTTCTCGTCCCAAAATGGCATAAAAATTACGCTGTTAGACTTACTTAGACCATATGCATTTACTTGGCACCGGATAAATTAAGGTCAAGAACCCTTAAAGGGATCTTCTGCCTTAATTTCACTTTGCACTCTAACTAAAGTCAATCATTTAGGAGCATTTCTTTCACCTTCAGTTACGTGGAATACTTTGGGAACCACCGATAATCTAGATCATGGTTTCAAATGAATATGATATGAAACACACACATATAACTTTAGAAATTTAATCTTGTTATTGTCACTGCACAAGCCTTATTTGACTCATTTACATAAAGGAAATGATAACAGACACGTGTGTGGGGGGGGGAGGGGCACTGTCCTTTATCAGTAACTGCGTTCTAATATCCCCCACAGTCCAATTAAAACTGCGTTCTGATATCTCCTAAAAATTAAAATAACTTTAAATATCTTTCACAATTATTCGAAAAAGGCGTAAACTTCAAGGCAGTTTCTTTTGGACATATAAAAAAACTTGTCACACATCCTATATAAATTTAATCTTCACCCCTTACCACTTCTCATTACTGCATTAGTGAACACATCCAGACGAAATTCCCTTGGTACTTATGGTAAGGTCTGGCATTTGTTTTATGCGTCATTATAGAATTGAGGAGTTGGGATTTTGATATTTAATGAATCAATGTGTTCTTTTGATTATGTTTTAATGTGAATATTTTGTCGTTAGTTTTGACGGGAAATATTATTTGTTCTTATTTAATTCGGCATAATTTTTTTCATAATGTTTCTGTTCACGATTTGGATTCTCAAAAGCTCCTTGTATAATTTTTCCTCATTACTGGAGATATGAAAAATACAATTTCCTGGTTCACTTATGCTAAGGAAAAAAATCCACAATGGTACCAAAATTACACCGAGATTAAATACTTTACGTTCACTCAGCGCCACATTGAGAAGAACCTCCGATTGGTTTAAACTTTTTCGTATGAAATTGAGAACCTTTGTTATGTACTGTACATCGACATGTATACCTGCTATCAGGATCCTCGAAAAGATGTTTTTGTAAACTGTAGAATAAAAAATTTGGTGCGTTTATTTCACCAGCATAACTTATCCTAATCTAACCCGAATATCCTAACCCAACCCAAGTATTCCTAACTCAGATGACGGGGAATTCTGCAGTTGTACCAGTGTATTGTCTTACATTCGGGACGCAGACTATGGTAATACAATACAAGTTGAGGTTCTCGACACAACACTACAGCTGGTGTGGATTTCAGTACAGTATAGCGCTCACATTCTTGCTGACTTGCTCTTGCGAGTATATGGTGCAATCTTAACATTAGTTTAGTGTTCTAAAGACACAACCAAAGCACTGAAATACCTTTGAAGTCGTCCTTGCTGATACACTAAGTTCTTATATTGTATAATCAAGATGAGTGGGTTGTTCAACAGCTTGTGCCCACCACTAGTTCACTTGGTGACTATCTTGGTGTCCTCCCAGGCAACATAACATCTGGTTCAGTTTCATCTAGGGGAGTTGCTCACTTATATATTACCCATTTATTCACCAGCACGTAGCCAGGAGTTGCCAGAAAACATATAATTGTAGACTTAGGCTTGACATATATGTGTATATTTGTTCATTATATATAAAATATTTCCCTTAGAAGGATCAGTTACGTTGATTTTATAGCAAATTAAGGTAACTCGAGCCATTTTTCTACGAACTCTATGAGAATATTAGTCGAAATTCAGCAAGGCCGTTTCCTACGTTGAGGAAAGAGGGATTCCCGAACTAATAAGACTTTTTATTTAGCACTGTCAAGTTGTGGTATCTCTCAACTGACTCTGGCGTTGAGATACTGAGTTGTCGATAAGATTAGCCAACACTGATAACACCAGGTAAAGTATTCACCATAGCAGTTAAGAGCGTTATGTTCACAAAGGTAAAAAAAATAACAAGGTTGGTGGGGGAAGATTCTCAGGCTCCCGCATAGGTCTTGGGCTTCACTACAGTCCTGCATCATTTTAACTTCACAACGCTATCCAAAAACTGCAGGCATACACCACTGTGACAGCATTATGATCACCACAGTCCTCATTGCCGCAGTTGTCCTTTAACCAGTCACCAACACCACAACTATAATCACATCCACGTTTCCGCCACCAACACAACCCCCAACACCATCACACCTTGATTGTCTGGTCTATAATTGTGTCTATAACTAACACAACCCCCAACACCATCACACCTTGATTGTCTGGTCTATAATTGTGTCTATAACTCTCCCTCCATCATCCATAATTATATTCATTGCAGTTCACCGCCATGGAAAAATTAACCCAGCAGGTGTTTTCTGTATATATAAATCAAAACAAAAATACAGTAACTCTTAGTTCGACATTAGAAGCAGTACCTGCATTGTCCACATTTTTACAGGTTGCGAGTGCTGGTAGTGGGTGCTGAATCACCAACAAAGGTTGTAAGAGACTGCTCCTTAAAATTCGTATTTCTGACGAATTCAGCGAGTCTACCAATCCCAGCCTGTGCAGACAACTATAGTAAGACCCAGTTATCAGCACAGTGGCATATATTTTTTTTTTACTTTTGGACTTTTGTCATTTTTTGGGGACAAAACATCTGGTCCTACCACCAGATCCCTCTGAGCAAAGTTTTTCAAGTTTGCGCATGCGCAATGTGATAGTGTGACGTAGAAGTGACGTCATTACCACTCCACCTGACTGCAGTGTTGCCAACGTGCCCTATGCCCGCCGTTAAACGCTCCCGTTCTTTGGAAATGGCGGCAGTAGGTGACAGTGATGCTGACGACTTTCTTCTTGAAGACACGTCAAAGAAGAAGCAGAAACCTCAGAAGTCAGGGTCTCCAGCAGGGGCTACGGCTCCCCCTCTCACCCCGTCTGGGGCTGTAGAGGGTGACCTCCTTCTGCCGTCGGGGTCCCCAAGTGAGCTTACATGTGGCTCAATGACCGACCCTCCGCCGACGATGGACATAGGGGATTCCCTTTGTCTCCCTGCCCCGTCGCACCTTCGTCGTCTCGCCTTCCCTCGGGACTTGCCTCTGAGCACACGGACGACCTGGTTCTTCCGTCACTGCTCTCCACTTCAGGACTCAACACTTCGCCTCCGCCGAGGTCCCACAGCCGTGATAGTCACCATACAAATGGACGAGACGGTACGCCTGCTCACTCAGGTGGGCTTTCCTGCTCCCCATGGGGAGGTGATGCTGAAGCTCACCATCATCACCCCAGAAACTCGTCGTACCAAGGTAATGGTTCGCCACGTACCCTGGGAGATCCCTATCGACGATCTTCGCCCTCTTCTCCCACAACTACTGGACATGGAGCGCCGCATCAACCCGGTCTCCAAACTTCCATCCAACGAACTCATCGGCTGGTGGGTGGGCCCCCCTCCCTCCGAAGGTGAATGTAGGACCAATTCACAACTGTCCTCTCGACCGATTTATCGGAACCCCGAAAATCTGTGGTCGTTGCCAATCGTGGAAACACCGCACCTGGGAGTGCACGAGGATGGTCGCCTGCGGTTTCTGCGCAGGTCCTCACGAAACAGTGGAATGCAAATCGAAAATTCAGAACAAAATCCCAGGTACTCCACGGTGTGTCAATTGACATGGCAGTCACCACGCCTGGAATGCCAATTGCCCACAGCGTCCTGGCACTCGCCCGGGGAAAACTTACCTTGTACCACCGCCCTCGTCTCTGACGAAGCCCCTGTCAACCAAACCTCACCCCTATCCACCACCGCCTCTTCCATCCACCAAGGATTTCCCATTGATCTCCTCTCCTCTACCATCCCCCCTATCACCCCCACCACCCATCCTTTCTCCCCTCCCTCCGTCTCCCTACCGTTCTTGGAACAAGGTCGTTGCCGGCCCTGCCACACAGTCACCACCATCTCCTGCCCACCCGGACCCCCGCTGTCTCTCACCAGCACCACCACCTCTTACTCAACTGAACCCTCACCGTCCCTCTCCGTCGCTACCACCACCACCTGCCCAGTCGAGCCCTCGGCAATCGTCGCCGCCACCTCCAGCTCCTGTACAGGTACACCAAGTTGGTTCTATGGAAACAATCACACTCCGTCTGGATCGCCACTCCAAGCAAATCAACCTTCTCTCTACCCAACTCGACTTGTTTGTGAAAACAATTGCGACATTGCAGAGGCAACAACAACTCATTCTGGACACCCTGACCCAACAGAGGCGCACTCTGCAAGCCCTGATGACCCGCCTCCTTCCATCTCCCGAGATGGAGGATCCATCCCTCGCTCTCCCACTCCTCCCTCTCCATTTTTCTCAACAGAATTTGGTACCTCCTCTGGAGCCCTGTCTAGCCCCTCCGACTCATATCTTTCCTGGAAGTCGTTCCTTCCTCTTCTTGCAATGGAACATCCAAGGACTTAGACCTCGCCGGACAGACCTCGCCCAGTTTGTGCTCTCCCATCAAGTAGATGTTACTCTACTTCAGGAAACCATCACAGACGATGTTACTCCACTCCGCCTCTCTGGCTATACTGTTTACACCCTGCCTCGGTACCGTGGGCAGGCTCATGGCCTCCTCACCCTTGTGCGTAACACCATTCCATCTGTTCGTCTCCCTTCACCTGACTCACATGGACCCCCGTCTGAATTACTTTCTGTCTCCCTTACTCTTGGTGACCGGACCCTTCGTGTAGTCAATGTTCATTTCAAGAGTGATTCTCTGGACCCCCAGGTTCTTCACGACCTCCATGATGGGATTCCCACTATTGTTCTTGGCGACTTTAATGCCCGCCATCCCACTCTTACTCCGGATCATCCCACTCCATGTACCCTTAACGGATCACATCTCTCACAGTTTCTTAATGGGGATGATGATGTTCTCTTTCTTTGTCCTGACGATCCTACTCGCCTCCCCCATAGTTTCCTTGATGTTGGCTTACTATTGAACGGTCATACCTCCTTTCATCCTACCGTCTGCACCGAGCCTGCTCTGTATAGTGACCATCTTGCCGTTACTACCCATCTCAGGCTCTCCTTCTCTGCCCCGACATCAGCTCCTTATCGATCCCCTCGCCTTCGTCTCACACAAGATGCTGTTCCTTCCTTTACCCAATACCTTTCTACCTGGGCGGATTCCTATGTTGTCCCCCAGTCCCTTGACTCTTACAGCGCTGATTTTGTTGATGCCGTGTATGACTCTGTCAATCGCGCTACCCCTCCACGCCCTCCCCGTCACCCCAGAAGTGCCACCAACTACTGGTATCGTATCCCTGCCATGAGACATCTCCGGCAGGTAACCCGTGATCTCCACTCTGCCATACGGAGGTCTCGGTCTCCAGAGGACTGGGAAGACTTCAAAAATTGGTGCTCCTTTGCAACTCAGGAGCGCCGTCGGATACGTGAGGCGGACTGGCTATCCTTCACGGGGTCTCTATCGTTCCAGTCGTCACCCTCTTATGTATGGAATCGGATTAATGCTATACGGGGTACTCGACGGAGGCCTCCTCCCCACCCTGACCCCGCCTCCCTTGCCTGCTCTTTAATGGAGGACTGGGCACGAGCTTCCTCCCCTGAGGCACTTCCAGATCCAATGCAGGAGGCAGTGCAGGCTCGCATCGATGCGTCTGAGCCTGTTGTTTGTGCTGCTCTTACCTCCCCTGCCCCCACTGATCATCCCATCACACAGTTCGAGCTTGACAGTGCTCGTCGCTCTAGAAAAGACACCTCTCCTGGGGATGATCAGATAACCTACTCCGTCCTCAACGGCTGTACTAATATTCCTAACGGCCCCTTGCTTGCTCTGTACAATATGCTTATGAACATGGGGTTCTCCCGTCCAACTGGAAAAATGCCACTATTATCCCCATCCCGAAGCCGGGAGATCCTGGGAAATATCGACCCATTAGTCTTACCTCCTGTGTTTGCAAGATGATGGAAAGGATACTCCATCGTCGCCTTCTTCACACCATAGGCGGCTTTCACAACTCCCTCAATGGTTTCATTCAACATCGCAGCACACGCCATTGCTTCCTTTTATTGCAATCAGACTGCCCGCATCTCCGTCTTCCTTGATATCAAGGGAGCCTTTGATACGGCTCAGCCTGCCCTCATTTTAGCTGAACTTGCGCGGTTAGGGGTTAAAGGGAGACTTCTACAATGGAGCGCCTCTTACCTCACTGGACGTCAGGCCCGGGTTCGCATTGAAGGCTCTATGTCTCCTGTTCAAGAAATGAACCTCGGCACCCCTCAAGGTGGAGTCCTGAGTCCCACCTTGTTTAACACTCATGCACTCCATTGCATCTCTCCCGTGGCCGACAGAAGTTGTCCACTCAGGATATGCCGACGATGTCCTCCTCCAAGCCCCTGACTACCTCAGCATGCAGGAAGCCCTTGATCTGGTTTCCAGAGAGTGTGATTCACTTGGTTTCCTTCTTTCAACTGCGAAAACAAAAGCCATGTGGCACGGTCGTGTTGTACCTCCACCCTTTCTCTTATCAGGAACGCCCTTGAACTGGGTTAATGAGACAAAATACCTGGGTGTGTATGTAACTTGCACACGTTGTCAGATCCCTGAAGTCCGCTATCTTCGAGACATATGCTTTCGGCGTCTCGCTCTTCTCTCTACCATGTGCAGGGGTTCCCTTGGTGCCACCATCCCTGTACTTCTCACCATGTACAAGTCTTTTGTCCGTTCCTGTGTCGACTACGCCGCCCCTGCCCTCGTCAACATTAGTCGGACTGCTGTCAACCGTCTCGAAGTTATCCAGAGGAAAGCTGCTCGTATCATCCTTGGGGCTCCTCAGTGGACACGCTCTACTTCTCTATATACCGAACTTGGTCTTTCCCCCTTACAGGATCGTGTCCAGGGTAATTCCTATGGATACCCAGTCATGTCGGTATCTTGGGGAATGAGGCAGCAGATGGCCTTGCCAAGACTGGCTGCAACAAGGCCACACCTGACTACGTTGTTCCTCGAACACTTTTACAGATTAGGACCCAAATTCGCCGCAAACAGAGAGAAGCTCGGGAAGCAGCCATCCCCCTGGACTCCCCGCCCACCTGGTACGATGTCCTCCGTAAACTTCCTGACCTCTCGTACGTCTACGGGAAAGGGTCGCGGAAAGGGGACGTGATTGCTGCCCGTATCATCATTGGGTATGAGTTTGCTTGGGAGATTGGTATCCCCGCATCCCCTGAGCAACGCTCTTGTGCATTATGCAGAAGACCCGACAGCAGCACACTTTTCCACTACCTCCTAAGATGTCCCCACACACAACGCTTCCGTGACGCCTGCTGGACCACCACTCCACGACCCCCTGACGGAGACACGATGATCCTCCCCATACTGGCCAGATATTTTGTAAATTACATTGATTATGTGTTAAAGGAATATCCTTCCTTCCTTAGGCTTTAGTAAGCCCCTTTATAATATTTATACTGTATATACTTGTCACACTTGCCAGATGCTTCTGGTGTCATTGTACAGGGGTACCTAGTGACAGCACTAGGATCCCGCTTCCTCTATCAAGGAATAAACAATTGAAATTGAAATTGAAAATTGCACAAAAATATCGCATAGAAAGTTGATAAACTATAAAATTAATTATATACTCGTGTTTATTTGTTTGAGAGTAGTTTACAGGAGTTTTCTGCCCGCCAGTAATTATACCGACACGTATTAAACCCATCGGTTGTTACGGTATAAAGTCAAGCAGACTTCCCCGGTTCCTAATTATGTGATGTTTACAAAATACGTTTACAAACTAAACAGAAAATTGTAGTCGTCGTTAAACATCTCGGAGTGTTAGTCAATTCTTGCCACTGATGTTGACATTTTCTCATTATTCTGCAGTGTCCGTTCAGCTTCTATCCGATCAGCTGACTCATCGGGAACTCGCAAAGTAGTTTTTCTACCTATAATATAAGAAAGATCGTCTACAGGGCCATTCTAAAGGTATATAGTATCTGTTTAATAAGAGTTTCTCACGATACTCAACAACCTAATCTTCGCAAGTTTCAGCAATGATTTTTATTAAAGTTACTGCTGCCTGCTACTGTGACGGTGAACCCTACTTGGACTCGCGGCCTTAGCCATGTCCGCGTTATGCAAGGTTATTTATTCTTCGTGCTAGTTTGTTTTATCGTAGTTTTTTTTTATGTTGTGGTAGTCGTATTCCTCTGCAGAAGAGTGGGTCTCATAGTAGCACATTTTTTTTTAATATATCTTGACTAATAAAGTTGGTCTCCCCAATATATATCTGTGAATTAGTATGCGTTGAAAAGAGTATTGTTAAGTTCCTTGGGTATGGTAAAGCCGTGAAAGTGTTTTGCCTGTGTGTAATGGTGTCAAGTCCGTCCGCCAGTCAGTCAATAGGTCAGGTTGGTTTCCAGACCATAAATTTTGTTCTCTTTAACCTTTCTCACCCACCAAACGTAAAAAACAACTGCCAAAATGGAAGATGAATATACTGTAACTGTTGATATTGGGCTCCATGTCTACTTCCACACACATGAATCTGAGGAATTATAAGGTTTGTATAATACCAACGATCAGTAAGTTGTACATAAGAGCACAGTGTACAAGAGTTGTCGTACTTCGTTTCGTTTTTTGTAAATCAGTTATTATGAATTATAATAAGTATGTACACCCGCTAAAAAATTATTCGGCACCCGTGTCACATTGTATCACGCCGTAAGGGTGCCGAATAATATTTAGTGGGTGTACAGTACAGTACAGAGCGGCCAGAGAGGCCATCCCGATGTGTAGTTGTACACCCAATAAAAAAATATTCGGCACCCGTACGGCGTGATACAATATGACACGGATGCCGAATAATTTTTTAGTGGGTGTACATTACTATCAAGGAGAGATCTATCGAGTAAAATATGTATTTTGTATTGTCACTACATTGTATGTAAAGTACTTGAGAGTATTATCAGAGATGCCGCAATGGAATATCTACTACGAAACAACCTTGTAAAGGATTGCCAACACGGTTTTATGTCGGGACGCTCCTGATTAACACAATTGCTCAAGGTATTGGATATTTGGACCCATATTCTGGAACGGGGTGGTATTATCGACAATATTTACCTAGATTTTGCCAAGACTTTCGACAGTGTACCCCACGAAAAGCTGAAAATCAAACGAAGGGTACGGAATTCGGGGAAATGTCCTAGCGTGGATAGAAGATTTTCTACATGACCGCAAGCAGTGTGTGGTGATTAATGGCACGAAATCATCATCCGTACCTGTCACAAGCGGGGTACCACAGGGCAATGTATTGGGCCCCACTGTTGTTTGTTTGTTTCATAAATGACATGCCTGACGTTGTACACTCCTCCATACAAATGTTTGCCGATGACGCCAAGTTATTTCGGAAAATCAAGAACCAAGCGGACTGTGAAGAGCTGCAGAAGGACCTCTGTGGCCTCCAAGAATGGTCGAAGAAATGGCTGCTGAGATTCTATGTCACTAAGTGTAAGAGGATGCACCTGGGGCGTACCAACGGTAAGGAGGCGTATCATATGTCCCAACGGGATGAAGAAACTGCACTATTTGAGACTGAATGTGAGAAGGACCTAGGTGTGTATGTTGACAATGAGCTGAAGTTCTCGGGCCATTGCGAGAAGAAAGTAAATTAGGCAAATAAATTATTGAGTACTGTCACCCCGTCTGGTCCCCGAGATATGCTAGGGACTGTCAGTTGGTTGAAAATGTTCAAAGGAGGGCCACCAGACTGGTGCCTGCACTTCGGCACCTCAGCTACCCTGAGAGATTGGAGCGCCTGAACTTGCCTAACTTATACTACAAACGGGCAAAAGGAAACCTAATTGAGGTGTATAAGCATCTCAAGGGGCACTACTCAGTCAAGTGTCCTTAGTTGGAGCTGGCGGACGCTCGCCCCACAAGGGATCGCAGCTCAAAATTGAAGAAGCCGCAAGTCCAGAAAACTGTGAGGGCAAACTTTTTCGGAGTGAGGGTTGTGAACTCTTGGAACATTCTGCCAGAAAGTGTTGTGACGGCACCGAGTGTGAGCTCTTTCAAGAAAAGACTTGACCAATACTGGAGCGGGTTCAGGTACATTCAGGAGCCGGTGCATGTCCAGTACTTGCCAACAGTGTGTAACAGAGACGTGACCGATCGCCCAAGCGGCTAACGAACCGATCAGTGGTGAAGAGGATACAACATAAAATCTAGTAAGAAAGCATTCGATCGAATAACATGTTTTCAAAGAGTACTGTATCTTGAAAAATGTCAGAGTTCCGCTGCATGTTTTCTTATTCACAGTAGATAAAAGACATTTTGTGTGTGTGGTATTATGACAAACCTTGGGTAATCACTACTAGAGGTATACGTACCAGAATGACTTATTTTTAAAATAATCCTAGAAACGGCTTTGTATAATTTTAAATTTTATTAATTCTGTTGTACTGTATTAAGAATTTCTTTGCACTTAAGTTTGAATAAATGTTATTTTATATTAAATAAGACTTAATGAAGGTTATTTAATGACTGCAAGTTGAATCACCTGGACCCAAAGTACAACATATTCAGAAGTTATCAGAAAGTTGCTGTTCACTAAGGGAAGCGACGAGTGTACAACAATATGGTACGCAGCATCCAGGCATACTGTGATAATGGCAACCATTTTGAATATTTATTATAAGTTATATGTTATATACAGCAATAAATAAAATAGTGTACTGCAGCTCTCTAATCACCCTGTATAAGGAAAAGTATAAATTTAGGTTAAGTACGGTGAGTATGGGCATTATCTTACACAGTTTGGTTCTAATGATTGTTCATATATTCGGTCTGTGTATGTTTTGGTTATTTAACATTTTGTGAAGGAAGATGACAACCTTGGTCCCTTGGTGAGTTGTTAAGCATGAACGGACCACGCCCTGAAATGTGCGAGGGCTTGGGTACAAGACGTGGCACCACTGCGAGGTAATCTTGGGCGTGAAACTGAGCAATACCGTGTTTGCCAGTTACACAACAGTGCTGCATAACACGTATTACAGGATTCGTTTATCCCTTTACCTCCTTTATTGTTTCACTCCCATGTATTCATCCCTGACTAAATCGCTGCATTGCCACAATTCCTACCCCGAGCTGTTGGCCTGGGTACCCGTACCCTACACGTATTACAGGATTCGTTTATCCCTTTACCTCCTTTATTGTTTCACTCCCATGTATTCATCCCTGCTCACACTCAGTGCCGTCACAACACTCTCTGGTAGATTGTTCCAAGAGTTTACAACCCTCACGGTATTCTGGACTTGCGGCTTCTTCAATCTTGAGCTGTGACCCCTTGTGGGGCGAGCGTCCGCCAGCTCCAAGTAAGGACACTCAACTGAGTAGTGCCCCCTGAGATGCTTATACACCTCAACTAGGGCCCGTCTGTAGTATAAGCTAGGCAAGTTCAGGCGCTCCAATCTCTCAGGGTAGCTGAGGTGCCGAAGTGCAGGCACCAGTCAGGTGGCCCTCCTTTGAACATTTTCAGTACGCCACTGATCGGCTTGTTAGCCGCTTGGGCGATCGGTCAGAGCTCGCAGCCGCCCGGGCGATCGGTCAGTCACGCACTGTTGGCAAATACTGGGCATGCACTCCTGAATGTACCTGAACCCGCTCCAGTGTTGGTCAAGTCTTGAAAGAGTCGGTGCCGTCACAACACCTGGTAGATTGTTCCAAGAGTTTACAACCCTCACGAAAAAGTTTGCCCTCACGGTTTTCCGGACTTGCGCTTCTTCAAGAGCTGTTGATATACGTGAATCCGAAGCGAGATTGATTATGGAACATTTATGGACAGGGAAATGCATCAGCGTCTACTGCTTCGGGTTCAAGAGTCTAAATCTCGGGGTTCGTGGAATAGCATAAGTGACAGGACTTTTGTGGGTGACGGTACAATACAACCATGGAGTGAGAAGGCTTCCGGCGGATGTGTGGGTCTGATACATTTTCTCCACAGCTGGTGCTCCACAAACTTTTTTTTTAAGAAATGGGGGCGGAGATGAAAGGAGGTTATACGGGGAGTGGGGAGAAAAACAGTGTGGTAGCTGAGGAATCTGGGTGTAGGTTTTTATATAGGTGTTGCACTAAACTCGAGAAGTGTTTCTTACGTGTGCTATTCTCACTAGAGAATGCACAAGTGTAATAAACATGCCGTGCATGACAGAGTCATGCACGGCATCAACAAAATCAGCGCTGTAAGAGTTAAGGGACTGAGCGACGACATAAGAATCCACCCAGGTAGAAAGGTATTGAATAAAGGAAGGAACAGCATTTCGTGTGAGACGAAGGCGAGGGGATCGATAAGGAGCTGATGTCGGGGCAGAGAAGGAGAGCCTGAGATGGGTAGTAACGGCAAGATGGTCACTATACAGAGCAGGCTCGGTGCAGACGGTAGGATGAAAGGAGGTATGACCGTTCAATAGTAAGCCAACATCAAGGAAACTATGGGGGAGGCGAGTAGGATCGTCAGGACAAAGAAAGAGAACATCATCATCCCCATTAAGAAACTGTGAGAGATGTGATCCGTTAAGGGTACATGGCGTGGGATGATCCGGAGTAAGAGTGGGGTGGCAGGCATTAAAGTCGCCATGAACAATAGTGGGAATCCCATCATGGAGGTCGTGAAGAACCTGGGGGTCCAGAGAATAATTCTTGAAATGAACATGGACTACACGAAGGGTCCGGTCACCAAGAGTAAGGGAGACAGAAAGTAATTCAGACGGGGGTCCATGTGAGTCAGGTGAAGAGAGACGAACAGATGGAATGGTGTTACGCACAAGGGTGAGGAGGCCACGAGCCTGCCCACGGTACCGAGGCAGGGTGTAAACAGTATAGCCAGAGAGGCGGAGGGGAGTAACATCGTCTGTGATGGTTTCCTGAAGTAGAGCGACATCTACTTGATGGGAGAGCACAAACTGGGCGAGGTCTGTCCAGCGGGGTCTAAGTCCTTGGATGTTCCATTGTAAGAAGAGGAGGGAGCGGCCTCCGGTGTGAGATGAAGAGTTGGTGGGGATAGACGGGGCTCCGTAAGAGGTACCAAATTCTGTTGAAGATATTGGAGAGGGAGGAGTGGGAGAGCGAGGGATGGATCCTCCATCTCGGGAGAAGGAAGGAGGCGGGTCACCAGGGCTTGCAAAGTGCACCCCTGTTGGGTCAGGGTGTCCAGAATGAGTTGTTGCATCTACAATTTCGCAATTATCTCCACAAACGAGTTGAGTTGGGCAGAGAGAAGGTTGATTTGCTTGGAGTGGAGATCCAGATGGAGACCAGATGGAGAGGGTTCAGGTGAGCAAGAGGTGGTGGTGCTGGTGAGAGACAGCGGGGGTCCGGGTGGGCAGAAGGTGGTGGTGACTGTGTGGCAGGGCCGGCAACGACCTTGTTCCAAGAACGGTAGGAAGAGGGAGGGAGGGGAGAAAGGATGGGTGGTTGGGGTGGTAAGGGGGATGGTAGAGGAGCGGAGATCAATGGGAAATCCTTGGTGGATGGGAGAAGCGGTGGTGGATAGGGGTGAGGTTTGGTTGACAGGGGCTTCGTCAGAGACGAGGGCGGTGGAACAAGGTAAGTTTTCCCTGGGAGAGTGCCAGGACGCTGTGGGCAGCTGGCATTCCAGGCGTGGTGACTGCTATGACAGTTGACACACCGTGGAACAACTGAGATTTTGTTCTGAATTTTCGATTTGCATTCCACTGTGTCGTGAAGACCTGCACAGAAACTACAGGCGATCATCCTCGTGCACTCCCAGGTGCGGTGTTTCGACGATTGGCAACGACCACAGATTTTCGGGGTTCCGATAAATCGGTCGAGAGGACAGTTGTGAATAGGGCCTACATTCACCTTCGGAGGGAGGGGGCCCACCCACCAGCCGATGAGTTCGTTGGATGGACGTTTGGAGACCGGGATGATGCGGCGTTCCATGTCCAGTAGTTGTGGGAGAAGAGGGCGAAGATCGTCGATAGGGATCTCCCAGGGTACGTGGCGAACCATTACCTTGGTACGACGAGTTTCTGGGGTGATGGTGAACTTAAGCATCACCTCCCTCTGGGGAGCAGGAAAGCCCACCTGAGTGAGCAGGCGTACCGTCTCGTCCATTAGTGTGGTGACTATTACGACTGTAGGACCTCGGCGGAGACGAAGTGTTGAGCCCTGAAATTGAGAGCAGTGATGGAAGAACCAGGTCGTCCGTGTGCTCAGAGGCAAGTCCCGAGGAAAGGCGCGACGGGGCAGGGAGACGACGGGAATCCCCTATGTCCATTGTCGGCGGAGGGTCGGTCATTGAGCCACATGCAAGCTCACTTGGGGACCCCGACGGCAGAAGGAGGTCACCCTCTACAGCCCCAGACGGGGTGAGAGGGGGAGCCGTAGCCCCTGCTGGAGACCCTGACTTCTGAGGTTTCTGCTTCTTAGACTTGTCTTCAAGATGAAAGTCGTCAGCATCACTGCCGCCGTGTCCAACGAACGGGAGCGTTTAACGGCGGGCATGGGGCTCGTTGACAACACTACAGTCAGGTAGATAGTTTGGCTTGTTTGAGGTGGAGTGTTAAAGACGTCACT
The DNA here is from genome assembly GCF_018991925.1 of Homarus americanus. Classification (NCBI taxonomy): domain Eukaryota; kingdom Metazoa; phylum Arthropoda; class Malacostraca; order Decapoda; family Nephropidae; genus Homarus; species Homarus americanus. Next base: position 5,128,381 of record NW_024732440.1, on the reverse strand, counting down.
GCTACGTCACACTTCACTGCGCATGCTCAAAATTGAAAATATTTAACCAGAGGGACCGGATGGTAAGACCAGATGTTTTTATCAAATAAAAATGACAAAGTCCAATCTTTAAAAAAAAAAAAAAAGATGCCACTGTGCTGATAACTGGGTCTTACTATAGTTCTGAGCTTAGTAGACTGGCTGAATTCGTCAAAATTACGACTTTTAAGGAGCAATTTCTTACAGCCTTTGTTGACGCCCACGGCACGCATGCGCGTTCTCCCTTCATTTAATTTAATTTTAATTGTCATAATGGTCTAAGGAAACAAGAAGAGTCGAGTTTCACCTGAGATAATGGTCCTGTTTCGGTGAGATCATTGAATTTATTTGGTTAATGTTGTTTAGCTTGACAATAAACGAACGACAGCCTGTGTTAGACAAGATCTTAACAAATTAACATGATAAACGTTTAAAGGCGAAAAACAGAAGCTCTATGAGGTGTATGAACTGTAGTAGACATAAAGAAGTTATTGTGAGTATTACACTATAGGTGGTATTTCGCACAAAAATTGCTTCTATATACGTACTGGTGTAATCCTTGGTAAATGTTCCTGTAGGTACGTATGTGGGGTACAGGTTATTTGGTTCACACTCAGGATGGGATGGAGAAAGGAAACTCACAATGTGCTCTCTGTATACATGTTGTATTGGATGTACAATGCAGCTTGGTGCTGGGAAGGCAGCATGATTACAAGCGTGATGTAGAGAGAGCTGGTTGGTGAGGATGCTCAGAGGAGAACAGCTTGTGGTTCACCATGCTCTCCGGCGGGAGCGAGGACCGCCAGGCAGGCAGAGGAGAAGGAGGAGGTGTTGCTGGCTGGTTGGTGTAGGTAGAATAGAGCGAGCTGGTTAGTGAGGATGCTCAGAGGAGGACCAACTTGTGGGTCGCCATGCTCACCGGCGGGAGCGAGGACCGCCAGGCAGGCAGAGGAGAAGGAGGAGGTGTTGCTGGCTGGTTGGTGTGGATGCTCAGAGGAGGACCAGCTTGTGGGTCGCCATGCTTGCCGGCGGGAGCGAGGGCCGCCAGGCAGCGGCGGAGAAGGAGGAGGAGGTGTTGCTGGCTGGTTGGTGTAGGTAGAATAGAGTGAGCTGGTTGGTGAGGATGCTCAGAGGAGAACAGCTTGTGGTTCACCATGCTCTCCGGCGGGAGCGAGGGCCGCCAGGCAGCGGCGGAGGAGGAGGTGTTGCTGGCTGGTTGGTGTAGGTAGAATAGAGCGAACTGGTTGGTGAGGATGCTCAGAGGAGGACCAGCTTGTGGGTCGCCATGCTCTCCGGCGGGAGCGAGGACCGCCAGGCAGGCAGAGGAGAAGGAGGTGTTGCTGGCTGGTTGGTGTAGGTAGAAAAGAGGAGCTGGTTGGTGAGGATGCTCAGAGGAGGACCAGCTTGTGGGTCGCCATGCTCTCCGGCGGGAGCGAGGACCGCCAGGCAGGCGGAGGTGGAGGAGGTGTTGCTGGCTGGTTGGTGTAGGTAGAATAGAGCGAGCTGGTTGGTGAGGATGCTCAGAGGAGGGGCCAGCTTGTGGGTCGCCATGCTCAGGCGGGAGCGAGGACCGCCAGGCAGGCAGAGGAGAAGGAGGAGGTGTTGCTGGCTGGTTGGTGTGTAGAATAGAGCGAGCTGGTGGTGAGGATGCTCAGAGGAGGACCAGCTTGTGGGTCCATGCTCTCCGGGGGAGCGAGGACCGCCAGGCAGGTGGAGGTGGAGGAGGTGTTGCTGGCTGGTTGGTGTAGGTAGAATAGAGGCGAGCTGGTTGGTGAGGATGCTCAGAGGAGGAACAGCTTGTGGGTCGCCATGCTCTCGGCGGGAGCGAGGACCGCCAGGCAGGCGGAGGAGGAGGAGGTGTTGCTGGCTGGTTGGTGTAGGTAGAATAGAGCGAGCTGGTTGGTGAGGATGCTCAGAGGAGGACCAGCTTGTGGGTCGCCATGCTCTCCGGCGGGAGCGAGGACCGCCAGGCAGGCAGAGGAGAAGGAGGTGTTGCTGGCTGGTTGGTGTAGGTAGAATAGAGCGAGCTGGTTGGTGAGGATGCTCAGAGGAGGACCAGCTTGTGGGTCGCCATGCTCTCCGGCGGGAGCGAGGGCCGCCAGGCTGCGGCGGAGGAGGAGGAGGAGGTGTTGCTGGCTGGTTGGTGTAGGTAGAATAGAGGAGCTGGTTGGTGAGGATGCTCAGAGGAGGACCAGCTTGTGGGTCGCCATGCTCTCCGGCGGGAGCGAGGGCCGCCAGGCTGCGGCGGAGGAGGAGGAGGAGGTGTTGCTGGCTGGTTGGTGTAGGTAGAAAAGAGGGAGCTGGTTGGTGAGGATGCTCAGAGGAGGACCAGCTTGTGGGTCGCCATGCTCGCCGGCGGGAGCGAGGACCGCCAGGCAGGCGGAGGAGGAGGAGGTGTTGCTGGCTGGTTGGTGTAGGTAGAAAGAGAGAGGTCACCACGAGGTCAGGTCTTAAATAGCGGGGGTAGGCGAGGCTTAATAGTTGACCCCCGCTCCGTGAGGGGCGCTGGTTGACCTAGACCACCAGGCATACACTGGGGAATTCGCGGGGTCGGCCACTCAGCGACAAACAGCGTTTGTAGGTGAGAAATCCACTACAATACCTCTCTTGTGTGGGGTTTCTGCACTTCTTAATCCACTATATTTTTTTCCGCAGGAGCGAAATCATTTACATGGGTGTGTGAACAATTATTTTCATCACATTAGAGCAAAACACTAAAAAGAAATGTGTGAGAGATAACGAATGTTAAAATGGAGTACAAGAGTTTGTTCTTTAACCAGGTTTACGTTTCCGGTTTCATTCTATCTGATGACGCCAGTGTTTCAACCCATGTCAGCCAATGTAAAACATTTTTATCGCAGCACTTTAGTCTGTCTAACAAATTCAAGAGAAATAAAACTAATATTTTTTTATTATCAGGATTATATTTTCAGGTTATATATAATTTATATATATATATATATATATATATATATATATATATATATATATATATATATATATATATATATATATATATATATATATATATATATATATATATATATATATATATATATATATATATATATATATATATATATATATATATATATATATATATATATATATATATATATATAGCCAATCACTAATATTAAGTTATGACAAAAGGATTCGGATGCAGTTGTTTTCTGGTGTCAACAATAACACGTTTATGCATTCTATTGGTTCTTTCGTGTTCACGAGTCAGTTCTCCTCCTTGTGAATTGGACCTGTCATCGTACACCATGTTACTCCGTTTGGGAATAATATTGTCCTTGCTGTGCTTGGTCTCCTGCACGCTGTCACAGGGCAACAAGAAGAAGAAGACGGAAAGTAAGGTTGGTTGTATAAAATTATTGTTCGTATTCCTGGTCAGGTCAAAAAAATATAAAACATTTTGCGGTCTTGAGCCGAAAGCCTACCGAATAGAATGATTAAGGTAAAGGAATCCTTTTAAAGTAATAGTTAATGCAAACGTCCATAAACTACCAACCCTAGTGGGTCGGGCATACACCAGCTCCAGGTATGAGCGCTCGATTGAATAGTGCCCTCAGAGATGTATACAAACTAATAATAAGTCACCCCTTAGCCCACCTATAGTATAAGCGATTTGCCTGGCTTAGCTATAGGTGGACAAGGGGTGACAATATGGTAAAAAGGGTAAATTTATGATAGTGGCCAGGTTTCGATTTTTGGTTAATATACAGGACTAACCCGCCAGGGCTGCATAGCACCGATGCGGCCGTATCTCACGTCCAGAAATTTCTCAAATTTCACCATATCATAGTAAGTTCTTTCTGTTTAATATACCGGGGAAGTTAGGTAAGGTTAGGTTGGTTTGGTTGGTTAGGTCTGTTCTTCATAACCACAAATGTTAAGTAGCGTTTATTTTAAAAATATAAATTTTTAACATATTTCCACAAACTACAACAGTGTCTGCTATAATATAACAATGAAAATCCGGCGTTTTTATAATTGTTTTTAATCAATTTCGCCCACGGGTTAGTCCCATATAATTACCCGATTTTCCCCCTAAAAATACATTTATTCTATGTTTCTTTTGATTCGCACGAATCTGACATTCGTTGTTGGTGTTAAACACCCGTTTTCGAGTTAAGCCCCATGACAGGGATGAGGGAAGGACCCAACCTAACCATAAAAACCATAAAAAACCTGACCTCGAACTCCCCTGCAGTGTTGATCACATTCAGAATGTGACATGTCTGGCTCCCATAATGCATCATTTCCCTCAGTTCATTGTTTACCTATTGCCGAGAACAGCTCGTGAAGGGGATGTTTGGTATTTTGAACTCGCTATATATCCGTTATTTCTCGGCAGCACAGAGAGTGTCATAGAGAAAATTCGTCTTATTTTTGCTAATTAATGTTGTTACAAACAACTAAAATAACGGAATTTGAAACCTGGCTACTATCCTAAATTGACCGTAAAAATAAAATAGGTACAGGACATGGACGGGAATCGCGAACAAAATGGCAGTGGATATATGCCATGACCAGTAAGTTCCTACTAATGCTATTTTACCATGAGTGCACTCTGATTGGCTAATCGTCCATTACTGGCAAGAAATGTGAGAACTATATTTGCCCGTGACTGGCTGCATTTGGCATTTATTTGACCATGAGTCGATCGTTGTGTAGCTGTAATCATACCTAATCATATTACTGTTGTGCATGAAAACTTATCATTATAAAAGAGGTGACATTAGTAGAACCTAATAGAACCTGACCTAACCAACCAAAGAGACCTACCTAACTTTACCTAACTTCCCCCGCCATATTAAATAGAAAGTACTTAGCCAATCAAAGCACACTCACGGTAAAATAGCATTAGTGGGAACTTAGCCGGTCACGGTAAAATATCCACTACATCACAAAAATAGGTTTTCATTATAATATAATTGGGTAGGTAAAATTATCGTTTCAGTCATCCACCTATTTGGAAGTTGAAATTATGTTTTTCTGGTGGTTTTTTTTATATGTTTTCAACGATTCTGACCCTCGTATCTACCACAAATCACTGCTTTTTGAGCTACCCCAACCCACTTTATCCAGCAATACTGTAATGAGGGACACATCAAAAACCATCGGAAAAACATAATTTCAACCCAACCCACCTAACCTCACCGGTAATGCAGCATAGTAACCAACAAATGAACACACAGGAGCTCTCTCTCAGAAGGTGGTAACTTAAAATCCTAAAATCGCTGGATGACCGAAACTATGCTAATACCATTGGGATAATCCTGGAGGAGATGACTAACACAGAAGGTGTAATTCAATTTCGTTAATTTTCTCCACGTTCTTATCATTTTAGTAAGTACAGTATTTTAAAAGAGGTGACATTTATGAGAACTTAATAGAACCTGACCTAACTAGCCAAAGAAACCCACCTAACTTCATAGCCAGGGGTTCCGGCCCCCAGATCCTCCGCCATATTAAACAAAATACTTCTTTTGGTAAAATTGTGGTTTTGGTCATCCCTGTATTTTGATATCCAAGCCTACCTAACCTAACCTAGCAACAAAACCCAGACACTATATCTCACATAACCTAAATTCCCAAGATTCCCAGGATGACCGAAATTTAAATATTACCCTTATTTTGATGTCCGGTACCAATCAAAGCAACTTTGTTGAAGTGTTGTGGCGTAGTTTTGTGTTTTATGTGGACGTGAAAGTGTGCTCGGACTGATCAGGTTGGTTGTAAATAAAAAGAGCATACGACAATACGTGCCGACTCGGCAGATTTTTTGGAGGGGTATTTGCTATAGATAATTATTAACTTCTTTATGTACAAAGCACGTAGAGACATCATTTTAGTGTCAAAATATCAGTTTTCACTGTGTATTACCCCACAGTTTCCGTCATCCTTCATGCCCAGTCCACTACTGGTGAAATATGATCTTAGATAGAGAAAAACTAAAAACAAACAAACTAATGATTAAAATAAAAAATGTTGCCTTTTTTAAAATACTTAATACAGTATATTGATAAGAAGATCCATGGTAAAAATTACGAAATCAAACAATTCCTTTCGGTGTTAGCCATTTCCTTCAGTATTACCTGTAATTAATGGTAATTTAGAAGAACATAGTATTTATTTTTGGCAGAAATTAGTATTTATCCAGATATGACCCCCTATCAGTGACAACTACGTAATGTATAAAGTGGGCAAGGCTTTGAGCTCGAGGGAAATTGTGGTGTAAAAACACGCAAAAAACTGAACCAATCAAGGAAACCTACCCTACCCCATCTTAACTTTACCAAACTATGCTTACCTTATTTAACAGGTGGTAGCAGCTGATCTATTGTATATTATGTGAAGAAGTAAACAATTAATGTGTTCCAGCAAACAGAGAACCGCCAAATTGTTATGAATTTTCTTAAACTTAAAATTAAAATAACTCCAAAAATTTTAATGTGTGCTACATACTGTACATGTACTACTCTTGCGAATTAAAGAATACCAACTCTGATCTATACATTATGTAGGTTTTCCCACCTGTGCTAATTCAGTAAACTTAAGCTTTAAAAGAAAATATCATTGCTTTGGTTACATTCTCAGTTGTTGTTTAGACTATCTTTTTTTAACACTGGTTGAAGGCTTTCACCACTGCAGTTTCATTATATTGTATCCTCCAAAATAAGATTCAGTAGGGAGTACATAAGTCTGACTGAACTTAGTTTATGGTGAGTAGGCAACTGGCTGTATATAACAAATCATTAATGAATGTCTTATTTTATAAAGTAGGATTGAACCATTTTGTGTTGCCTCCTAATTGTAAGTGATGTTTTCATTTATAATGTACAGTATATAATTTTTTCATCAGTGAAAACTTAATAAGTTAGTGGGCACTTGTTAAAATTTCCTCTGCCAATAGATAGAACACAGTGAACACAGAGCATCAGTTTTGACAAATGCTGCCAGATGACATCATGTTTTAACAAATGAGGTTGATTTCCTATACTGTACTGTCTTTGGAATGTTTTGCACAGTGTTATATTTTGTAATTAGTAATTAGGAAATGCATAAGGGAAAGTATATAAAAAAATAGTTATATGCTGAAAAATTGGGTGTCGAGTATACATAGGATCAATTTTGACTGGTGCCAAACAGAACTCAGTTTCCCTCTATGATAGATTTATAAGTTGTCTCTTGAAACAATTGACTTGACTGTATTAACCTAACTTGGTGGTAGGTAAAGCTTGGTTAGGGTTGGTTAAATTGATTAGCACTGTAGAATTCATTATGATGTCAAAAAACAAAACTACAAGGTTTTTTGAGGAAAATTAAAATGGTTAAAATGTAATATTCTCTTGTTCAAATTTATTTTTTAATGTTCCCACACCTGATCATGTACTGTACAGCCTTTTATACATGAAAACAAATAATTTTGAGGAGAGGGTTGTTTACAGGTGTACAGTATTGTACTCTGTTATACAGTACTGTACAAGTAGATCATAGAATACTGTACAAATTTTGGCCGGTCCCCCCCTCTCCCACCCCCCACCCCCAGCCTGTTTACATATGCAGTGTCTTTGGTCTTGAAAAAAAAATGCATTTTGAAATTAATTAAAAATTCTTTGCTGTTTGTAATATCAGTGTTTGGTGTTGTTCTGTGGTGTCAGCCATAGAATGTTTGTTGGTGGTCAGGAAATTTATTACATCATCTACCAGTACAGGAAGGAATTGACACATGAATTTGCCCTACAGAATACTTGCCAAGATTATTTGAAGACATTTACAGTGTACTCTACAGTATTCATAGTAGTCTCCTCTTTTCACTGAAGGGAACTTGTGCTGAGTTCCACTGTAATTTCTCTGTTGTGGTTAAATGTTATTGTATAAAGAAATGTATGGTAGATTATAGTCGAGGAAAATTTATCTTTTTATGTGTATTCTACAAGGGTGGGTAATATAATGAACATATTGATGGAATAAACACTCACTCCTATGTTACTTAGACAGTGTGTAGGCAAATACTATGATCTTGATGAAACACAAGTACAGTGCTGTATATAATCAACAATAATTAAGTATAACCGACTTACCGTTCTTCTTGTGTGATCCAGAGCCCATCTTTGGAGTGAACTGAGAGTGCATCCTTCCATGACACCTCAGGAAACAGTACTGATATTTGTCTTTATGTTGTCACACTCAGAGGAAGCTGTTGGTGTTGCCAGTTAGAAGATTTAACCCCTCAGTGTCACTCTTGAAACACTGCTGTAACTCATTCATGTGTCACCAGGATATATAGAAATTTATTTCATGTAAATAAATTTAGTGATTTGTTAATATATTAAAAAAAATTTAATCTTTTGTGATTTCTATATCTGATTATTAAAGAGTATTGATGCTTTAATAAATCTTCTTATACATTTGCAGTATTAGAAACATACAGACAAGTGGATATGAAAGAGATTGATAAAATGATAGAGATAGGTAAATAGATAGATACAGTACAGTACAGTGGGGTATGCTATAACGAACGGATCCTACTACGAATATTCCTATAACGAACGGTTTTACCTATAAAATTGAGAATGCTATAACGAACGCAACTCCTACAACGAACGCGGATGAATACGGGACTATTTCGCCTGGCGCATGAATATTGTTGTACCGCGACCCACAACAAGAGCGTCAGGCGCCATGTTTTTCTCATTGTGTAGCCAGTGCACCACTGTTATTGTTGAAATTTCGTCTTTTAATGTGGAAATTCGCATTATTTGTATAACTATTTTGTTGTACAAGTATACAATTGTAACAATGAATCGTCCAAAGCGAGTGAGAAAGCTAATAACCCTTGAAACTAAGAAAGAAATTATAAAGAAACGTGAGAATGGAAGAAGCATTGCGAAACTTAGTGATGAACATGGGATGGCTAAATCGACTATATGTACGATTTTGAAGAATAAAGGGGAGTTAAAAACAGTGCAAGTGGCTAAGGGAATCTCTAGACTTAGCAAAGCAAGGTGTAATGTGATTGAAGAGATGGAAAATTTACTCTTAGTGTGGATAAAGGAGAAAGAAATGGCAGGTGGTAACATTAGTGAAGCTATAATTTGTGAGAAGGCTAAACAATTGTTTGAGGACCTTAAAGCCAAGACTCCCAGTGGAAGTGATAGTGCTGTGCCAGTGTTTAGGGGTACCTGCATGCTGAATAACACTAAGGTAAGATAAAGTACCGTATTTTTTACATTTTCCACAGAATTTTTTCAGTGTTAAGTGGTTGTATTTGGGGGCCTGGAACGGATTAATCCTATTACGAACGAATGCTATAACGAACGAGGTTCTGGAACCAATTACGTTCGTTATAGCATACCCCACTGTATAGAGATACAAAGTACGTAATGTATACTGTACTGTAGTTAGAGTGTGGTAGAAAGATAGGTGGAGAAAAAGAGATATAGAGATGTAGATGTATAGATTGAGAACATGGAGATAGATAGATACAGTAATATATATACAGTATATATATACAGTGGTCCCTCGGTTAACGAGCACAATCTGTTCCAGCAGGTTGCTCGTTAACCGAAAAACTCGTTAACCGAAACCATTGTTTCAATGGGTTTTTGGGTAATTGGTTCCAGCTCACCGAAAATTGCCTAAATTCAACAAAAAAGGTAGAAAAGTACACTTGCTTTGAGGTGTGTATGTAGAAGGCTCTTGGATGATGATGTTGATGATGGGAATTAGAATGGGGGTGGAGGAGAAGGAAGAAGAGAAAGCATTGGGGTGGAAGAGAAGTCACCCCATGGCACCATTTCACCCATAAAATTTTAGTTCTCTTGGTGTATTTCAAGATTATTTTCTTTAAATCAACACTGCACTGCATTATATATTGTCAATATGTAAAATATATTTCAAAATGACCAATAATTTGCTTGGAAACACAGAAAAAAGCGTTTAGTTGAAGAGAGTCTCAAGCAAGATGTTACCTTCACTGAAAACAGAGAGAGACTAACGCCTGTCTGGTGTGTTAACAGGCTGGATGGCACGCCAGAAACTAGTTTCTTTACCTTCAATTATGTTCAATAATTGTTAAAATGACTAAAAAAAGTTAATATTAAACTTTTAAAATTATTGAATAGTATAAACTTCTTGATATTTACTAAAATAGTAAGGAATTTAAGCCCTAAAACCGATTACTGTATTGGCGGACTAATACTACAGCTGGTGGACCGCCAAATGCAAGTGAAAACATGTTGAAGTCGGCTCGTAAAAAACTCGTTAACCAGTTAAATTTATGGAAGAATGCATCGTTAAGCAATCTCGTTAACGGTAGCTCGTTAACGAGGCACTATATATATATATATATATATATATATATATATATATATATACATATACACAGTGGGGTATGCTATAACGAACGGATACTACTACGAATATTCCTATAACGAACGGTTTTACCTATAAAATTGAGAATGCTATAACGAACGAAACTCCTACAACGAACATTATTTAAAAAATTTTACTAATTTATTGTTTTTATTACAAGTATTAATGATATTGGTTATTTCAGGGTTTAGATGCATATTTATGCACTTTTTACAATTTTACAATTTTATATTATATTTTTCAGTGTTAAGTGGTTGTATTTGGTGGCCTGGGCGGATTAATCCTATAACTTGAGCGATGCTATTGAACAAGGTTCTAGAACCAATTAGATTCGTTATAGCATACTTACTACAATGATTATATATATATATATATATATATATATATATATATATATATATATATATATATATATATATATATATATATATATATATATATATTTAGACCCCTTCTACGGCGGTTAGGGACCAAATCCAGATTGGTTATTCTGATAATATATTGATAATATACAGTGCAGAAATTATTATGAAACATGAAGAAGGCATTAGAACCAATGCTCGCTGTAAAGAATATGGCATGGCATCATCGACTGCCTCTACAATCAGCCGTTTGATATGTAAACAAAACTCCTGTTAATACGACATACACACCTCAAAGTAAGTTAAAATACAGTATTCAATTGTTTTTTATTTATTATTGTACAGTATACTGTACACTCAGTGTACAGTACAGTACTGTATTTAGTTTATATTTAATGTTTTGTTAATTCTATTACTGGTATACAGCACTTTGTATGGAACCAAACACTATCTGGTTTTTCTATTTTATTACTAAAATATCACACATGCTATTGTTATTAATGACAAATTAACCGATAATAAGCAACTGTCCTTTTATGAGAGAATTTAGGAGGTAATTTACAGAGCTCCATTAACATGTCTCTTGCTTCTGAGATACAGGGGTTAAGTCCACTGAGGGCTGGGCATTTGGTGATGACCTGTGCAAATCAGAGGTTCGTGGAGGACATGGGAACACATGAGAAATAAGTGATAAGCTATGCTTAGTTGCTGTTTATCTAGTTAATTCAGGTAGTGTTAGTTATCTAATGAATACATGTGATTAGCCCACATTTATATAAATATACTACTACAGTATATGTTGACAGAGAATATTACAAAGTACACAATGGTAAGTAAGTTTAACTTTTTTGGAGTGAGAGTTGTGAACTCTTGGAACAATCTGCCAGAGTGTTGTGACGGCAATGAGTGTGAGCTCTTTCAAGACCAGACTTGACCAACACTGGAGCAGGTTCAGATATATTCAGGAGCCGGTGCATGCCCAGTACTTGCCAACAGTGCGTAACAGAGACGCGACCGATCGCCCAAGCGGCTAACGAGCCGATCAGTGGTGAAGAGGATAAAAGTAAAAGTAAAAAATACATTTGTTTCCAGGTTTCCGGTTCAGTAAACAAGACTGTGTTTGAGCGTGGACTAGTGACTGATCGTCCCAAGTGGAAGGACATCGTGGACAACCATGGCACTTACCATCGCAACACTGCCTTTCGAGCTGTAAATGATATGACACTTGCTTATGTCACTCCAGTAAGTTTTCTCAGTTAATATTTTCATAATCTGCTTTACTTATGAGTTGCCATTACTAGTAAATTTTCAATTCTTAGATATTATTACACTACCAGTGTCATATGTTTTACGTAAATGATAGATGTGAATGCGTTTTTTGTAGGCCCATTAGGATTTTTCATGTTGAATTAACATAATATCTTAATCAATTATTTTATTGAAGCAGTCCATTTTTCTTTTACTGTAAGTACTGTATCAAAATGTTAAATTTGAGGCTGTGTTTCATAATTTTGCTAATTACAGTACCTCTACAGTACATGGCTTTTTAATTTTATTTTATTATGCTTAGCTTAGACATGAAATTCTAAATGTAATATGAGGCGCTCAGCGTCAGAAGGGGGTGAAGCGACACCCCGGCCAAATTGCGTTTTTTATGGATATCACTATTTTCACCCTTCCTCTACATGTTGGCGTTGGATGTAACCCTCTAGCTAGAATAGAAATATAGTTGAAAGTCCTTCAAAAGTAAGGTGTGATTTCGCCTCAGGCCTGGAGCTACGTATCTGGCTGTGCGCTCAGTCAAAGAAAGTGGCACCATCCCGTTCAGAGCGAAAGGAGCATGCGCCAATGATAGCGCGCCTCCCTCGGACCATACCCCCCGAGGCAGCCAATCACAATGGATTTCACCTTGCTACGTCACAGCTACTCAGCCAATTCGCGTGCCCAGATGCTGCCGCCTCCTTAGTTTTGGTGCATATTTTAGCATCAGGAGGTTAACTTTTTGGCGTAACATTGATGTTATTCGTGCTCCACAGGTGTGAGAAGTGCTGTGCAATATCTACCCGATATTAGAGCAAGACTCAAGTCAGGCCAGGCCTTCTGGTGTGGGTTCAGGAGCCCATTATTTCTGAGCATGTGTTTGATGCCAGTGCTCACGTGGACACCCCAGTAATGCTTGGTGATAGTGATTTTGGTGGTAAATTTAGTGTTGATTATGGTGACAAAAGTGCTACTGGCGATGGTGCAGGTGGCGTGCATGATTGCAGAAGAAACCATACATCACGTTATGAACCATCGGAAGATCTTTTTAGAGACTATGATGACTTACCTGTCGACAATGAAAGTGACTCACAGCATGATGAAAGTGATTATCATAATGACAATAACACTTTGAACGCACAGAATAACTTTTTAGCGTGCTACAAAGCATCCGAAGACCTTTTTGCCGACCATGGCGAGTTAAAAGACAATGTGGCATGCATTGACGATGATAATGATGGTGAAAGTGAGCTTGAAATAGATGAAACTGAGTATACTCATAATACAAAAAGTGACTGCTATGCATCACAAGACCTTTTTGCAGACTGTGATCCGGTACAGAGTTACGTGACATGCACCGACGGCAATAATGACGATGAAAATGATGAAAGCGAGTCTAATGATAACACAAACAGTGACGCTAGTGTATCACAACAAGAACATACAGACTGTGAGGAGGTGGAAGTGGACAGTGAAGAGACATGCATTGACCTTGATAGTGATGAAAGTGAGCCAGACCCAACAAATGCTAGTGAAAGTGAGCCCATACCTCAATCTTATAATGAAACTGAACTGTTTCCGGCATCAATAATTAATGATTTAGTTAATGAAGAATCTGTGTGGCTATTTTAAGAGAGGTCAGAGAAAGACTTTGATCAGTATGTGATTGATTATGACGAGGCCATTAAAGTTATACGCACTCCTCAGGATGTACATAACTTCAAGTTGCTACGATCTTCAGGGATAATAAAACAAAGGAACTAAACAAAGTACGATTGTAATAATATTGTCATAATACTGTTTTTACCAAAGATTATGCAAACGTTCTCTGCCTTTGTATTCGTATGTTAAATACGGTGGGGGGTTGTAGTGATGTGTCCTTATTATTACACACTATTATATGCAGTGGTCCCTCGGTTAACGAACGTAATTCGTTACAGGTCATTCATTAACCGAAACCATTGTTTCAATGGGATTTTGGGTAATTGGTTCCAGCTCACCGAAAATTACATAGAAAGTAAAAATAAATGCAGTAAAGTACACTTACTTTGAGGTGTGTATGTAGAAGGCTCCTGGTTGATGATGATGGGAATTAGAAGTGGGGGTGGAGGAGAAGGTAGAAGAGAAGGAAGTGGGGGTGGAAGAGAAATCACCCCATGCTTCATGCCGTCATTTCACCCATAAAATTTTAGTTCTCTTGGTGTAATTCAAGATTATTTTCTCTAAATCAACACTGCACTGCATTATATATTGTCAATATGTAAAATAAATTTCAGAATGACCAATAATTGTACTGTAAAAACGTAAAAATAGTTTATGTTCAAGAGAGTCTCAAGGAAGATGTTACCTCTACTGACCAGAGATACAAACTGACGCCTGTTTTGTGAGTTGAGTGGCTGTTTGGCGGACTAAAAACTAGTTTCCTGTACTTCAATTATGTTAAATAATTGTTAAAATTACTAAAAAATTTAATATAAAACTTGGAAATTATTGAATACAGTGATCCCTCGGTTAACGAACGCCTCGGTTAACGAAATTTCGGGTAATGAATTACCTTCCATAAGAATCTTCAATTTGGTTAACAAAATCCATACGAATTCTTCTCAACATGTTTTCGCTTGCTCACCAGCTGGAATATTAGTCCGCCAATACAGTAATTGGTTCTAGGGCTTAAATTCGTTCCCATTTGAGTAAATATCAAGAAGGTTGTACTATTCAATAATTTTAAAAGTTTTATATTAAAATTTTTAGTAATTTTAACAATTATTGAACATAATTGAAGTACAGGAAACTAGTTTTTAGCGCGCCAAGCAGCCACTTGACTCGCCTAGCAGGCGTCAGTTTGTGTGTCTGCTCAGTGGAGGTAACATCTTGCTTGAGACTCTCTTGAACATAAACTATTTTTACATTTTTACAGTACAATTATTGGTCATTCTGAAATTTATTTTACATATTGACAATATATAGTGCAGTGCAGTGTTGATTTAAAGAAAATAATCTTGAATTACACCTAGTGAACTTAAAATTTTATTGGTGAAATGATGGCATCAAGCATGGGGTGATTTCTCTTCCATCCTCACTTCCTTCTCTTCTCCCTTCTCCTCCACCCCCACTTCTAATTCCCATCATCATCATCATCAACCAGGAGCCTTCTACATACACACCTCAAAGTAAGTGTACTTTAGTGCTTTTTTTTTTTTACTTTGTACTTTTCGGTGAGCTGGAACCAATTACCCAATATCCCATTGAAACAATGGATTCGGTTAATGAACGACCTTCTAGAACGAATTGTGTCCGTTAACCGAGGGACCACTGTATATTTTGTTTATTTACAATATATTGTACATGTACAGTAGTGTTTGCATAAATTAATACACCTCTGTGTCTGTTTGAGACACGGAAACTTCCACCAGTACCTGGAGAAATTTCATAGATGTGTGATTTTTTCTAGGATAAAAAAAATTGCCACAGTACCCAGAAATCTCTCCAACCCCGGAAACACACTGCACCAATTGTTCCAGCTAACAGGGAGATTACCCTTATTGTTATTACTATTGTCATATACAGTAATCATTGTGTACACAAAAGATTTCAATGAGAACTTGTTTTGTGGCATTTTAAGACTTTTTTTCATAAGAGTGTATCTCGGCCTTTATAATGGGAGTATGGAAAAGTGTGATCCTTTTTTTTTAAATGTTTTTCATGAATGGAACCTTTTCATAAAATGGGGAATGCTTGTACAGTATTATGTAGTACATATTTGTATACAGTATTGTACCTATATATAAATTTATTAACTGCTCCTGTAGTAGGAAAGACAAGTCATTGCTGAGTTTCCCATGACTTAATGCTCTAATTATTATTACAGTACAGCTGCTCCTCGACTTACGACGGGGTTAGGGACCCAAATCCAGGTCGTAAGTCAAATTGGTCGTAAGTCAATTGGTCATAAGTCGAAAATGCTTTAATAATACATAGAAAATCTAAAATGGGTGTCTCTTTTTCTTCTCAGCACCACAAAACTCTCACTTTTAAGCTTGCCAGCCATTTTAAAGAGAATTACAAATGAAAATTTTGTCAGTACACAGCACAATCACTAACGTCGGGACTCGAAAATACGTAATTTGAAAAAATTTTGGTACGACTGGGGCTGTCGTATGTCCGGGTGGTCGTAAGTCGAGGAGTGGCTGTACTGTACTATACTGGTCATCAATAATAACATTGGTAATGAAAGATGTACTTAACATTTGCTTCAACTTAGAACATGTATTTTTTTTTATGCCATTGTAAAAGTTCTGTCATGGAAGTGCCTTTTTTTTCTTTAATACATCAAGAAAGTAAAATGGTGTTTTAGGAGGCTGGCTTAGATGGTTATATAAGATCACTAATGTGTTGTGTAGTACATACTAATTTTTATTATTGGTTTCAGTGGAACAACCATGGATATGATGTAGCCAAGTTTCTGGGTGGCAAGTTTACTCATATTTCACCAGTTTGGCTCCAGCTGAAGCATCATGGAGGGGACACCTTCATCACTGGGGACCACGACATTGACCAGGGGTGGCTCAAGGAAGTTCGGAAGGCTGGAAAGAGTGTTAATGTTAAAAGTGAGTATCTGGCACTGTATGTGAATTATTTATGACAGACACTACTGTATTTTTTTTGCTCTTGAGATTTATTGATTCTGCTTGCGTTGTTATTTGTCTAAAATCCATTTTTGTATTTTTGGTAAATAACAACTGTAGGTATTGTGTCTGAAAAAGTGGAGTTTGGGGGTCGGCCCGGTCTCTATTTCAATTAATCCCATATGTTATGTTGTTCACTTTACGTGTTTCTCACTTTCCGCGGTACCCTGTGGGTTGAATTAACCGCGTAAAGTGAGGGTTCACTGTATAGGAATAAGAAAATGATGCAGGGTTCAGCTTCCATCACAAACCAGGGAATGTGGGGAAGGCACTAACTAGGCCTCTATCATCATACAACACATAGACCTTGTTAATTTTAAAGGTCTTTGTCACTAAGATACACAATTTTGCATAAAATTATATAAAATCATGAGTTGTACTCAAGGCAAAGAAAATTCCTATAGATGGTAGATTCTTAACTCAGAAAGCACAATGCATGAAACCTTAATTTCAACAGAAGATATTCCCCCCCCCCCCTAGACCTTGCCACTTGTGCCCACTGGTGACAGCTGTCAATATTACATGCTTCACAGGTGAAATTATGTGCCGTGCAAAAACACAAGAGATAAGTCATGCATAGGGGTAGTGGTTCAGTGTGCAACCACAGCAACACCAAGGGGGTTTGTAACTACTGTGAGGAGCAATTTTGTAAGGAATGTGCAGTTAAGGATGGTCAGGGATATAGGATGCTGATGAATTTGACAAAGTCTACAGCTTGCTGCTATATTGCCCTGAATGTAAGACCAAAACCAATGAAGCTATTGTGGATCATAAAGAAAAGAGAAACTTAGAGCTAGAAATAGAGGAAGCTAGACCTTTGGTGGTTAATAAACTAAAGCAAATTGAAAAGGAGATCCTCAATAAACTGAATAAGTAGTTGATAGGATCGAGGAATTGTCAAGAAGCTCTCTGACCACTTATGACTAATATTTGCTAACATTTTATTGAAGGGTCCTGAGTTTATAGAACTGAATTTGTTAACAAGGATTTATACTACAGGGTGTCCATAAATGATTACCCTGATTAAAGCATGAGAGCATACTGTATTTATGGTAATCATTTATGGACACCCTGTATATTTAACTGGTTTGCATTAATTGTGAAAATCAGATGCATAAAATAATTAAACATCTACTTTGCAGTTGTCCCACGTATTCTGTTTGATGGGTGGCAAGCTCATGACTTCAGAGAACTCTTTGATTCAGAGATTCAACGCAGCAAACTAGCTAATGATATCATCAGTATGATCAGGGTATGTTGTTCCTTTAAATTGTTACTCGTTTAAGAGTTTTCACAGTACAGTATCTATTGAGTCTGAGAACCAACTTTGTGTAATTCTTGAGGGTAAACATTAGGTACTGTAATTAAAAAGAGAGCACAATTCAATGTTTCAGATTTACTAAAACATTTCATAAAAATAAGTAGCATTTCTCTGAGTTTATTTGGGGTGGATGATACAAAAGTTAAAGGGAAATATTTGGTAGAAACATGACAATTCTAGGGTTGAAATTGTATCTTTTTTGTATAGTAGCAGTAAGTTCTGTCTTCATTGCTAATTTTGCTTTTCATTCTATGAAATACATCACATACTTTGAGACCAAAAATTTTGATGTAAGCACCCTTAGTTCTTTACAGAACTGTAGTTTTATAAATTATAAGAATTCTCTCCATAAATCATGAATGCTAGTTAACTCTTGCCCACCATGACTTGATTTCCTTGTCAATCATCCAATCCTTATTGTACAGTATAACACTACGTAATTCTATATACTTGAAAGCTGTAATACACAACTTATCATCAAAATATTTTTTCCTTTTTTTTCATATTTTTATTACTTTATGTGAAACTCCAATTTTGCGTAGATTGTAGTTGGATTCATACTTAAAAAATACACCACAGTAATATCTCCGTTAACCGGAATCCGTCAAGCCCGGAACTCTCCAATAGCTGAAATTTAAATTTTCTCGGAAAATCATTCCCAAAGCCGGAATTTTCCAGAAAATTCTGGCGTTGGGAATGATTTTCCGAGGGGCACATTTTTCTGGAGAATTCCGAGAAAATTTTCCCAGTACCCACAAAATTTCGGGGTTGGGGGAGTTTTTTCCGAGTTTGAGAAGATGAAAATCAGGCACATTTTCCGGAAATTACGAGAAAATTTTTCCAGTAACCTGAAAATTTCAGGGATGGGGGATATTTTTCCGGGTTTGAGAGCTAATGTAATGCATCATTCTGGAACTTCCAAGAACATTTTCCATTACTCGAAAAATTCCAGGGATGAGGGATTTTTTCCGACTTTAAGAGAGTCGTCTCGTTACCCGGAAATCTCTCCTCCCCGGAAGTGCTCTGCCCCAATTGTTCCGGCTAAAGGATATATCACTGCAGTTGTTGAAAAGAAAATAGTGTGGCTTTTCCATGCCAGAAGGTTGCAACTAGCATTGTGCTTGGGAGGGGATGATATTATTAATAAGACAGTGTGCTGAGTGTTAATCCCTGTAAAAATACTTTAGTAAACACATTTTAGTGAGCATCATCATTACCAGGATCACTAATTGTGTTAGGCCAAGGATTGGTAACAATGTTTAGAGCACAAGACTAGCACATTCTTAATCGGGAAATAGCCACTCTGCCAAGACTGTAAGACTGCATGTTTGATATTACATATAAGTAGTACAGTACTGTATTAATATTAAACTTGATTTTAATTTATAGCGTTGTTGGGAAATTTTCATAAATGAATTTCTTATTTTCAGATGCATCATTTAGACGGCATCGTTTTAGAGATTTGGAGTCAGATGCCAACGCGTGAGCTGCTTGAAAACTTGCCAAATTTTGTCCGTGAACTGGCTGTTAAGATTCGTAATGCTGGCTACACATTTATCCTGGTCATCCCCCCAGCTGTGTACCAGAGGTTTGTTTTAATCAGCTTGCATTTTAAGGATCAAAGGAAAATTAATATTTTAGTGCCACATTTACAATGCTTCAGAATTCATTTGTCTAAAATTAATTAATATACTGTACTGTACAATAAACCCCCTAAATAAGGGATACTCCCCATAAGTGATGTCGATTGGTCAGATAGAATTAGTGGACTCAGCTGGTAAGATCTGGTAATGAGAACATTGTCTGCTGTTTACCAAGTGGTGCATGTTTGAAGATTATTAGTCTCATTACACCTGAGCATGGTGT
Source organism: Homarus americanus (assembly GCF_018991925.1). Classification (NCBI taxonomy): domain Eukaryota; kingdom Metazoa; phylum Arthropoda; class Malacostraca; order Decapoda; family Nephropidae; genus Homarus; species Homarus americanus. Next base: position 5,108,480 of record NW_024732440.1, on the reverse strand, counting down.
CTTTGTGGTACCTGCATTACTCTTTCCATCTCTTGGAAAGTGAACTGCCCTTAAAATGTCTCAAAACAAACTTAAAAGAAGTTCCTGAGTGCAGTACTGTAATGTAAAAAGACAGTAAAGTACTTAGCATTAAAAAAAAATGAAATTCTCCTAAAACTCACTCGATCAAGTCTGGTTCAAGACCAGACTTGACCAACACTGGAGCAGGTTCAGATACATTCAGGAGCCAGTGCGTGCTCATTACTTGCCTTTGTGTGTAACAGAAACATAACTGACCGCCCAAGCAGCTAACGAGCCGATCTGTGGCAAAGAGGATAAAAGTAAAAGATAAAAGGAAACTCCATGACCAGTACTGTATATTGCGTAGGAACCTTAATTCTTGGCTTAAAGAAGAAATGTGAAAAATTGCAGCACCCTAACCTGGGGCTTAAAGGTTAAGTAAGCTCACATATTTATTCTGGAGTTGGACTAGGTAGTAGGTAGTAGGCAGCTACCAAACAGGGAGGTACTACTGCCTGGGAAGATATTGGAACCATAATGTGTTGTCTAATGGTAGACCCTGCTGCTGTATGGCATCACGAAAATTGTGACCAACTCCCAGGTTGCTGATCTATCTTTCTGCCCCATTTACACACAATTGCAGGGTCTCAACTGTCTCTTACTATTGACAACACCACAAATATAACCGTACTCATTCTTGATCTGTTTTATTCATTCTATTTTATTTTCCTATGTCAGTTGATATTAATATTGAAGCGGGGCCTTCTCGGACGGGTCCCACTGGTTGGGAAGGTTGTGGACCCCAGGGCCGACCTGATCATCATCAAGTTACTGGGGCCTCGACTGACGCCACCGCTGTTGCTGGAGGATCGGCTTTTTTCACACTTCATTTTTCCAACATTCGCGGACTGAGACTCAATTTTCCTTCTGTGGAGCACCATCTATTAACCTCTTCCCCCGACCTCTTACTACTTTCCGAACTTCAACTGTCCAAAGCAGCTTCACCCAAACCTTTTCAAGTCTCCAACTACAACCTTTATACCTCCTTCCGTTCTAAGGGAGGTGTATGCGCCTACTACAACACACGTACACCTATAGCTCGATTGATGGATCTTGAATTTTTCCCTTTATGATGTCATCTGGCTCAAAATAATTCTACCTAGTGTGACTATTTTTCTTTGTTTCCTATACTGTTCTCCCAACTCTACCAACTATTTCGAACTCTTTGACTATCTCACTTCTTGCCATGAGTCATTGCTATCCACACACCCCAACACCGAGATCCTCTACCTAGGGGATTTCAATGTACATCACAGAGAGTGGCTTGGCTTTGCAAGGGATGACCCAGGTGGAGCTGAGGCACTCTCTTTTTCCCTACTTAGTGAATTGGAACAAATAATCAAACACCCTACACTCATTCCTGATCGACACGATCAACTTGCTAACATTCTTGATCTTTGTTTTACCTCTAACCCCACACACTATTCATACCCAATTTCTTCCCCCCTTAGGGTCTTCTGATCACAACCTTATTTCTATTAAATCAAACTGGGCACGACCAGCTCCCCAACCCCTCTCTAAACGTCAACTATAGAACTATCGGTGGGCAAGCTGGCAATCCTTGCGAGAATTCTTCACCGACTTTTGGGAAGAATGTTGCTTTTCCACTCGGGACGCCTTGGTGTGTGCTGACAGCATTGCTGGGGTTATACAGGGTGGTAATAGTGCATTTATCCCATCTTCTACCAAAACTTTCACATTACAATCATGGTTTGATCGCTCCTGCTCTCTTGCTTGCAGGGTGAGAGATAGGGCATATCGAGCTATGAAATTATCTCCATCTCCTTTTACCCACACCTCTTTCATTACTTCTAGGAATCGTTGTAAGGCTATTCTTCGTAGGGCCAAGCGGAATTTTATTAAAAGAAAGACCGCTGTCTTGACTAATTCTTCCTCTAGTAAATCCTTCTGGTCCTTAACCAAAAACATCTGTAACAACTCCTGCTCTCCTTCTTTTCTTCCCCTCTTCCGACCTGATAATTCTATAGCCAACTCTCCCCCTGACAAAGCCAACCTCTTTGGCACCTTATTCTCCTCTAATTCTACCTTAGACAATTCCCACTCTATCCTTCCTACCCCTGCACCTCCTACTGAATCTATGCACTTTCCTATAATCTCCACTCGCAGGGTTGCCGGTGTGTTATCCAGGTTGGATGTGAGTAAGGCGCATGGACTGGATGGAATACCCCCTCGTGTTCTGAGGGAGTGTGCTGAAGCTCTGGCCCCTGTGCTTGCTCGCCTCTTTTGCCTCTGCCTGAAAACCCAAACTTTTCCTTTTTCTTGGAAGCATGCCTTGGTTCAGCCCATCCCAAAGAAGGGTGACCATTCTAATCCCTCTAACTATCGCCCCATTGCCCTAAACTTCATCCCTCTCTAAGATTTTCGAAACTATCTTGAACTCCCATTTTCCCCGTCACCTTGAACGCCTTTCACTTTTGTCGGATCACCAGTCTGGCTTTTGCCAGGTGAGATCTACTGGTGATCTGCTCTCCTATTGCACCCATCTTTGGTCATCCTCTCTTAGGGATGGCACAAGTCTTTACTATCTAAACTTCCCTCTTTTGGTTTCTCTCCCCCACTTTGTTTTCTAATCTCTAGCTTCCTTGAGAACCGATCCATGACAGTTGTTGTCGAGGGATCGATCTCTCACTCTTTCTCTACCAGTAGTGGTGTCCCACAGGGTTCTGTTCTTTCACCTACCGGGTACTCTCTTCCTTCTTTTTATCAATGATTTACTTCACACTACTTCTAATTCTATCCATTCTTACGCTGATGATTCTACTCTTCTTCACATTTTCCTCTTCCTCCTAACTCTCAAACTAGATTTGTTTCTAGAGCTGATATCATTACATCTATCAGTGCAGATCTTTGCAGCATCTCTGAATAGGGAGGTACAAACTTGGTTAAGTTCAATAGTAGTAAAACTCGATATTTACCAATTACACTTTGTAAAGTAGACGATCTCCCACCAATTACATTTCAGGACGCTATCATCCTGCTAAATTTTGAAATAAATATGTTAGGCCTTACCATTTCCTCCAATATGTCCTGGAAATCACACATCCTTAATATAGCTAAAGCTGCCTCCTGAAAGTTGGGAATGCTGTACAGATGCTGTAGCTACTTCACTCCTGAGCAGTTGCTCTAAATATATAAGGGATTCATTTGTCCTAACTTGGAGTACTGCTCTCATATCTGGGGTGGCTCTTCTTCTGTCCAACTATTAGATAGGATGGAATCAAAGGCGTTTCGTTTTATTAACTCTCCTCCTTTAGTCGACAGTCTCTCTTTCCTTTCTCTTCGCTGCAATGTTGCTTCACTCTCTTTTACAGGTACTTTAACAGGTAATGTTCGGTGGATTTGGCATCCTGTGTACCGTGGGCTCGTAACGCACGTCTTGCCCGCGGTGCCCACCGTTTCTTTGTGGATGTCAGTCACACGAGAATAACCCGTTATAGTACCTCCTTCTTTCCTCACACAGCCAAAATGTGGAATATTCTGCCTTCTTCTGTGTTTCCATGCTTATACAATGTGTCTCACTTTAAAAAGCTGGTTTTTCGGCATCTTCATGGTGTAGGTTAACACAGTACAGTATAACCGTTTTCTTCTCTATTTTCAATTTCTTTCTGTTCTTTTTTGCTCCCCAGGCCCCGTTGTGGGTCGTTTGACCTGTGCCCGGGTGGGCTAATCTCCGTAAAAAAAAAAAATAAATAAATTTAGCCTACTGGAGACAGTATCTGGGGGATTCATTAGCCTACAGGAGATTTACAACTTCACATATTGGCTGCAGGATGATTTAAAAAAAATATATTTAAATGCGTCTTATATGCCATAAAATACGAAACATATTGGACTTTAATCTGTCTTTTACTTTCAGGAATTCTCCAGGCTCCTTTTTAGGACAACACTTCAGAGCATTGGTGGATGTTGTGGATGCATTTTCTCTCATGACTTATGACTTCTCAAGCTTCCAGAATCCAGGTTGTTTGTTTGTCAAATTTTAAATTTTCTGCTCATGAGTCTTCTTTTGTTATGAAATCAAATCTTCTTCCATCACTTTTTAACTCGTAAGTGAAACAGTGAAGCCATGTGCAGTAATTAGAAATCATCCAGCATAGTGAAGTAGGTTTTGAGAATGGATGTGCGGGTGATGAGTGATGTTACGTTGTGTGAATTTATAGATATGAGATACAGTGGTCTCTCGGTTAACGAGCGCCTCGGTTAACGAAATTTCGGGTAACGAGTTACCTCCCTTAAGATTCTTAACTTCGGTTAACGAGCAATCCCTCGGTTAATGAGTTTCTTACGAGCTGACCTCAACAAGTTTTGGCTTGCACTTGGCGGTCAACCAGTTTAGTATTAGTCCGCCACTACATTAATCGGTTCTAGGGCTTAAATTCCTTACTATTTTAGTAAATATCAAGAAGTTTCTACTATTCAATAATTTTAAAAGTTTAATATTAAATTTTTTAGTCATTCTAACAATTATTGAACATAATTGAAGGTAAAGTGACTAGTTTTATGCACGCCATCCAGCCTCTTAACACAGCAAACAGGCGTTAGTCTCTCTCTGTTTTCACTGGAGGTAACATCTTGCTTGAGACTCTCTTCAACTAAAAACTTTTTTCTGTGTTTCCAAGCAAATTATTGGTCATTTTGAAATTTATTTTACATATTGACAATATATAGGGCAGTGTTATTTTAAAGAAAATAGTCTTTATTTACAGCAAGTTTATAACTAAAAGATCATGTGTTGACATTGTTTGAATCCAGCATGGGGCCTAAGAGATCAAGAAAAGCGATTTCAATCCAAACCAAGCAGGAAATTATAAAAAAACATGAACAAGGCATTAGAACAAATGCGCTATGCAAAGAATATGGCATGTCGACATCAACTGTATCGACAATTCTTGCACAGAAAGACAAATTTAAAGAAGTGAAAGTGAGAGACAAATCTACAAGTGTTTAAAAGTAGATCCCTAATTGCAGAAACTGAGAGGTTACTTCTCATCTGGATTAGGGAAAAACAGATGAAAGGTGATTCGGTTTCTACTGAATTCATTTGTGAAAGAGCCAGGGAGATTTACGAACATTTAAAGACAGATCAACCTGGTTCTTTAGGCACAGAATTTGAAGATTTTAGGGCCAGCAAAGGCTGGTTCGAAAAATTTAAGAAAAGAAGTGACATTTTCAGTGTTGTTAAGCATGGTGAAGCTGCTAGTGCTGATAGGAAGGGCCAGCAAAGTTTTTCGTTGAATTTAAAGAACTGATGGAAGAAGAAAATTATCTTCCACAGCAAGTGTTCAGTGTGGACGAAACGGGGCTGTTCTGGAAAAAGATGCCCAAAAGAACATTCATCACCAGAGATGAAGCCTCTTTACCTGGGCATAAACCCATGAAAGACCGTCTCACTCTATTGCTTGGTGCCAATGCTTCAGGGGATTTCCGACTGAAGCCTATGCTTGTCTACCACTCTGAAAACCCCAGGGTGTTCAAGCAACAGAAAGTTGTAAGAACAATGCTTGGAGTTTATTGGAAGTCCAACTGTAAGGCATGAGTAACAAGACAGCTCTTTAATGAATGGGCTGTTGATGTGTTTTGCCCTTCTGTCAAGAGCTACCTAACCACCAATAAACTCCCTTTAAAGGCTCTTCTCCTCATGGATAATGCTCCTGGTCATGACCCTGAACTTACCAGAAATTTTGAGTATCAATTTGACTTTGTGAAAGTGTTGTTTTTGCCTCCAAACACTACGTCAATCATACAGCCAATGGACCAGAATGTGATCAGCAACTTAAAGAAGTTGTACATGAAGAAAATGTTTAGGAGGTGTCATCAGGCAACTTCCAATGATCCTGAACTAACACTGAAACAGTTCTGGAAGACACAATTCAACATCCTGGAGGCTGTAAAATTGATTGTCATCATGGCAAGAAGTCTCCACTAGATCCCTCAATTCTTCATGGAAAGCACTGTGGCCATCAGTAGTGCATGATTTTGAGGGATTTGAGGAAGAAACAGAGTTGGACCAGGAGATTGTGTCCATTGGTCAGTCATTGGCCTTTAAGTGGAGGAGGAGGATGTGGAAGAGCTTGTGATGTCTCATGAGGAGGAACTTACTCCTGATGACTTGAAGCAACTGGATAAGATGTTACAGGTAGAGGCTGACAGTGGTGAGGAGGAAATTGAAAGTGATGACCATATGTCAACTAAAGAGTTGAAAGATGTGATTTACTACTGGGAGAAGTTCAGGGAACTGGCTTTAAAGCACCCAGATGTGGAAAAAACTGAACTAACTTTGTGTCATGTTGAGGACTCAGTGGTCTCAAGTTAATGGTGAGGAGGAGAGATGCCCCACAGACCACAATTGACACTTTCTTCAGTAAAAGGCAGAGGGAACAAGATGCTATCCCTCAGCCTTCCACTTCAAGAAGGAGAGAGGATGTTCGTGGTGGAGAATCTGTCAGTCCAGAGGTTCCTGACATTTTCATGGAAGGTGACTCACCTTCCAAGAAGCAGTAAAATGCTTCTCCTCCACCTCCACTTCCTTCTCATCTCCCTTCTCCTCCTCCACCTCCTACTTCAAATTCACATCATCATCATCATCCAGGAGCCTTCTACATACACACCTCAAAGTAAGTGAATTTTTCTACCTTTTATGTTGAATTTAGGCAATTTTCGGTGAGCTGGAACCAATTACCCAAAAGTCCATTGAAACAATGGTTTCGGTTAACGAGATTTTCGGTTAACGAGCAACCTGCTGGAACGGATTGTGCTCGTTAACCGAGGGACCACTGTAGATATTTTGGGGTTTTAGTAGGTAGGGAATACCATAGCAGTATATATATCTGGTGGAGCAGTATGAATGAATGTGAATGGAGGAAGTGTGTGTTTGTGTATTTGTAATTGTAGATATAAATCTTGTAAGCATGTTGAGTTCTCTGTTTACAAATAGTTTGAGTAAACTTGAAGATCCTTGGTAAGCTTTTGGATGGTACAGTATTGCATATAAGTAGTTTATAATCTGTAAATCCCTTTCTCCAGTGTTCACAAAATATATATTTTTGATTATGCTGAGATATAAAGATAATGTTTTAAGGATAGTACAGTACTGTACTTAATTTACAGTATATGTTTGAAGGACAGTACAGTACAGTTGTACCCCGATTTACGCGGTCAATTGAACCCACAGGGTACCGCGTTAAGTGAAATCCGCGTAAATGGAACAACAGAACATATGGGATTAATTCCAATAGAGACTGGCCCGACCCCCAAATTCCACTTTTTGACGACACACAACTATGTTGTAGTAAAAATATTATCTTAACTTTATGATGGTATGCATACACAATTAATAATTAAGAGAAATATCAATAATATTAGGTTTTTTAACACTTACATTAGTAGAAAAGATGGCTGGACACATGGGGATGGGCGGTTGGTTCCAAGGCAGAGTGCAGATTATTGGCCCTCACCTGTATCACTTGTATCAATTGTATCACTATCCACCACAGAGGCTTGCAGGGCCTCTTTGTCAAACCCCTCAAAGTCCATATAAGTCCATATCCTCATTATAATTATCACTATCACTGACTTGGGCCGGCTGTGGTGGGTGAAGAACTCGGTAATGTTTTGATGACTGGGCGACCTTGTGTGCATCCTGCCCGCGCCGCTTCCCGCGTATATGAGTAGATGCACCGCGTTAAGTGAAAGTTCGGTTCTGGCGAGGCAACTCGTATATGAGAAATCGCATTAAGTGAAACCGCATAAAGCGGGGTACAACTGTACATGATTTTATATATTTAAGGACTGTTTATGATTTATGTATTGTTTGTTTTAAGGACAGTACTTTATTTATAATGTTTTTAGGACAGTTCTTAATTTTTATATTTTAAGGACAGTACCGGTACATTATTTATATACAGAGTACTGTACTGTACATGATTTATAATGTTTTTAGGGCAGTTCTTGATTTATATGTTTTAAGGACAGTACATGATTACTGTACTGTATATGTTTTTAGGATAGTACAGTATAGTCTGGGTTTATGCGGATATTTTATACGCGCCAATTATTAGTTACGCGGTACATTCCTTAATTTACGCAGCAAGTGGCGGGCAAGCGGCTGGACGCTGATGTCAGACTCGTGCCGATGACGTCGCGGACTGTGATTGGGTCACGTATCCTTTCCACCCACGCACCCCCTCCGCCGTGCGCTGTGATTGGTCTATTTAACCTTGCTTGCCCAGTCAACAAAACATTACAGAATTCTTCACCCTCCACCCACCACAACCAGCCCAAGTCAGTGATAGTGAGGATATGGACTTTGAGGGGTTTGACAAGGAGGCCCTGCTAGCCTCTGTGGTGGATAGTGATACAGGTGATACAGGTGAGGGCCAATAATCTGCCCTCTGCCTCAGAACCAACCCCCCATCCCCGTGTGCCCAGCCATCTCTTCTACTAACGAAAGTGTTAAAAAACCTAATATTGATATTTCTCTTAAATATTAATTATGTGTGCATACCATCATAAAATTAAGATGTTGTTTTTACTACAACGTACGTATTGTGTCGGAAAAAGGGTAGTCTGGTGGTCGGCCCAGTCTCTATTTCAATTAATCTCATATGTTCTGTTATTTTATTTACGCGTTTCATGTTATATGCGGACCTCCATGGGTTTAATTGACCGCGTAAACCCAGACTATACTGTACAATACTTGATTTATATGATTTTAAGATAGTACAGTACAGTAGAACGTCGATTTAAAGCGATTAAATTTAAGATTATTGATTTAAAGCGACACTCACAATTAAGGACAATGTTTTAATGTAAAGCGAATCTTTCCTATTTTGCGCGACTCAATCTGATGCATCATATTTTTAATTTCGCGCCTAATGTTTCTTTCGGCACGCTACACTGTCCTAAGGGCAAAGCTGTACTGTACATGTACTCTAAATGATTACTAAAATTTTTGTCTAGTGCAAACTATAGCATGATTATATTCAAATTAATCACTATCTTATAAGAATTCCATCAATGTAAATTATATTCTCCCTGGTCACTTATGTGACATTTTATAAGCCAAAAACAAAAACTCAATCTAAAGGACATAAATAAACAAATAAATACTTCACTAGACCTTCGGTTCCAACTGTCAAACATGTCACTGTCACTTCCCTCCCTCCCTCCCTCCCTCCCTCCCTCCCTCTCCCCCATCTTCCCAGCCATGGTTTGGTTGTTATAGGCTTTAGGTTTTTTCTTATATAATATCACAGACTTAAGTTAGGATAACATATTTTGCATTGTAAGAATCCTTGCAAGACAGCAAATAATTTGAATATAAACATCATATATTTTGCAGAATAGTTAAAAATTTTATCCCTTTGTAATAAAATTAATTAGAACTACAATTTGTATGTCTAATGCGAACTATAGCATGTATATATTCAAACTAATCACTATCTTATAAGAATTCCAGCAATGTTAATTATATTCTCCCATGTCAGTTCAGTGGCATTTTATAAGAGAAAAACTTAGTCACTCTTAAGGACAGATAAATAAATAAGCACTAGACCTTGGCATCAATTGTAAAACATATTACCTCACCACCCCCCCCCCTCCTCCATCTTCCCATCAGCTGATTGCTAGTAAACAGACCATTTCACGTCCCATAATTTTAGCTGTGCTGATTTATTAGTTTTTGTTTTAACATAATACTTCAAAAATCAATGTTTTGTTTATTACAGGAGATGGGCTGAGGTGCACCTGGGTAGTCTCTCAGTTTATTTAGTATTTTGTGTTTCTCTCAAGTACAAACTAAATTATTCCATTGAAACAACACTTCGATCTATTGCGAATTCGGTTTAAAGCAACCCTCTTGGAACGTATCTCGTGTTATATCGATGTTCTACTGTACTTTGATTTATAGTGATTTTAGGATTACTTGAATTACAGCTGCTCCCCGACTTACGACGGGGTTAGGGACCCAAATCCAGGTCATAAGTCGGAATGGTCGTAAGTCTGACACAGATAAAAAATAAAATGAAAATAATAAAAAACAAAAAATCTACAATGGAATACAGTACAGTAAAAGTAATAAATAATGAGGAATGGATACAGTGTGACTGAGCACTTACCTTTAATGTAGTCAGCTGAATGCACACGGGTCCCCCATAATTTTCTATTTACAGTACAGGATACATGGAGACTATATTAAATGGATGAAGCAGAGGAGGAGACAGGGCTGGGTGGATCATCAATGTCACTTTCTTCAGACAGGTTTATGTGCTGTGGAAACTTGCTGGTTGAAGGTATTGGATCATCTTGAGGGAGTGAAGAGGCAGCACTGGTGGGGCATGAGGAGACAGCAATGGGGGACTTCTTAAAATAGATGTCCAATTTAGACTGCACAGTTTGCTTTTTCTTTTTGTTATAAATTTCCCTGTAGCAATCAAGTGCATCTTGGACTATTCTGTCAACTTTGGCAAAACGCTCATAATTTTGATCCATTCCGTTAAACATTTGCATCCCCTTATTAATTGTAACAAATTCCTCTGCAATTTGCTTTACTGAAAAGTTTTTGGGGGTGCTGGTCCTTCTACATTTCGACTCGCTTCTTCCTCTGCATTTTTGTGTGCTTCCAGTTCGATAAGATCTTCGTTACTTAGCTCTTCTGCTACACTTTCAACCAACTGTTCAACATCTTCATTATCAATTTCTAACTGAAGCTGTTTACCTAACTCCACTATCTTGTTACTAATCTCAGAAATAACTTAATTTTCATTAAATCCTCTGAAACTGTTCACATATCTTTTCAGTGTTTTCTTCCATATTCCATTCATGCATTGTTGTGTAACCTGATCCCATGCTGCAATAATGTTCTTTATACATGTCAAAATGTTGTACTCCTTCCAAAACTCTCTGAGCGTTTTCTCACCTTCAGTAGCAGCAACAGCCTGAGCGAAGGTCGTACGTAAATAATTTGCTTTAAAGGCAGCAATAGCACCTTGATCCATGGGTTGGATGACAGAGGTAGTGTTAGGTGGAATGTAGACTACCTTAACATCAGGGTGCATGTCGTCCAGGTGTGATGGGAGTCCTGGAGCATTTTCCAAAATCAGCAAAATCTTGAATGCAATCCCTTGTTGCAGACAATACTCCTTGGCTCGAGGAATGAAACAATTCATGAACCAATCCTCAAACAGTACTAGGGTCATCCAGGTTTTCTTGTTACTGTGATAAAACACTGGCAGTGTGTGCTTGCTGACATGTTTAAAAGCCCTGGGGTTCTCTGAATGATAGATCATGAAGGGCTTGATCTTGAAACCAGCAACATTCCCCCGCAACAGAAGTGTAATTCTGTCCTTGAATGCCTTGAATCCTGGCATTGTTTTTGCCTCTTTGTGGATGTATGTTCGCTCAGGCATGCGCTTCCACAATAATCCAGTTTCATCCACATTGAATATTTGCTCAGGCAAATAATTCCCTTCCACAATCACACGATCTAGCTCCTCCTTAAAAGCTTCTTCAGCACCAATATCAGCACTAGCTACCTCTCCACTCATCTTAACATTATGTAAACTGTAGTGGTTCTTAAATCTGTTAAACCACCCATGACTTGCTGTGAAGGTTTGTTCACACTCATCTCCTGCCTGCTCCATCAGGCTTTCGAACAGGCTTCTTGCCTTAGCCTGTAAGGTTAGAAGGCTTAAGGGTACACGCTTATGTATTTGGTCTTCCATCCATATCACCAATAATTTTTCCACATCGTGAATGGGGGCCTTGTCTTTTCTTCGTAATTATAGTTCCCTTTATAGGTGCTGATCCTTTCACTACATCACGAATATGTTCTTTGTCCTTCAGAATAGTGGATATGGTCGAGTGCGAAAACCCTAGGTCACGTGAAATTGTTGCTACAGTTTTCTGTTTTCATACTGCATTATTATCTTCATTTTTGTCTCAAAAGTAATTGACTGTCTCCTTTTCTTCTGAGCACCACCACCACTCTCACTTCTACGCTTTCCAGTCATGATAAAGTCAATTAAATACGAAAATAATGTCAGTACACAGCTAGATCAGTATAGGATACGACAGCCAAACACCAACTAATCGCTCTACTGCATGGGAGCTGTACCCACGTGGTGACCCAAGCCACACTCTCGTACGGGACGGAAACGTTTCGGTATAGAAAATGCGCGCGTCGTTTGAAAAAAATTTTGGTCCTGACCGCGCGGTCGTATGTGCGGATGGTCATTATGGACAGAGCAGGTCGTAAGTGCGGGTGGACGTAGGTCGAGTAGGTCGTAAGTCGGGGAGGAGCTGTATATGTTTTTAGGATAGTCCAGTACATGATTTATATGTTTTAAGGACAGTACGTTGTTGATTTCTGTATTTTTTAATCTTTCATGTTGTCAGAGTAATATCATCAGTCATTCAAGTTTTTGTCTATATAAGATCATTATTAATCTGGATTCATATTCTCAGGTCCCAACGGTCCTGTGTGGTGGGTACGTGACTGTGTTCAACGACTGGTTCCCGATGCCTCATCTCCTGATCGTGCCAAGGTATTTTTCATGTGTTGTGAAGTAAAACTTTTAATTTGTTGCTCAAACTTCCTTATGAGTTATACAAATATGTTTACAAAAGAAAAATATACTTTCATCATACAGAACCCCTTATTTACATGGTTTGAATAAAAACTGGATTCACTTATACAGCCAAAATCAATAATTGAGTCACAAGGAGAGCGTCGAAGTCAGGTAAGTGAGAAGCAGGGCACCTGAATGGGTCTCAAACCCCCCCATTAACCACTAGTTACATAGTTGGAACTATCGCAGACCTTAAGCTCCGCCCGCTCTCGTGGCCCAGTGAGTGTACTGTAAATTTTCTTTACCCGTCATTCGAATGTTTATATGCATACTTTGAGTGAAAATTTAATACAGTCAGTTCTGCTATAACGCGATAGTTGTGTTCTTGTAAAACATTGTGTTATAGAAATTCGCGTAATAGAAATAACAGGGCTTATGGAGAAAATAGGGTTAGGTGCAGATTACTACTCGAAATCGAAAAAAATTTAGTAGTTAGCCTAACACAAAGGATAGCACAGTCTAAATAAATGTTACATTCATATCTAATAATGAAATCATACAGTAAATGTAACACTTTACCTTGAAAAAATATGAATATAACTTGATGGGGGAGAAGGGTGATTTTGAGGTAGATAACATCGAGCTTCTCTTCAAGGGTTATAGCCTTTCTTTTACGATCATCACCGGGAATTCGATCACCAGAACGCTTCTTGGAGATATTCTTCTTTACCATATTCACAGTTAATACCACAAAATTGGAGAAATAGTAAGCAAAAATCGCGTTACAGCAAACAAGTATTCGCGTTATACAAATATCGTTCCTCTATTCATAAATCGCGTAAGAGCCAATTCGCGTTGTCAAAACACGCGTTATAGCAGAACCCACTGTACAAAGAAGAACTTATGAGGTTGATTCATATTTAATATAGCTGACATAATTAATGTAAATTGTAATCCAAAGAATTGGAATTAGCTGGTAACTACACATAATTGAAGGTAAATTGACTATACACCTTGGAAAGTTTATTCTTATCTCAATAGATTAACATTACAATTAAAAGTTATTAAATTGTAATCCCTTTCAATTTCTTGCTACCTCTGAATACAGTTTCTTGTGAATTACTATGATGCATAACCATTCAGTTGAGTGGATGGCAAATAAATCAAACATTTGAATGCAAGCGGCATAGAGAGCTAGGAGGAAAGGCTTAAACCTATTCTTCAATCACTATTTAGACAATGGATAATTAGAAGTCTATCGTTATGAATACATAACCATAATAGTTCTGTAATGTAGCATATATACCCAATAGAGACTCAAATTGGAAAATTGTGCAAATGGCTCATAAGACAATAAATCCTCACCCTTCCCCCCTTACTCCCCCCAACCTCCCTTTGCCCTACTTCCCCACCCCTCCATCTCAACTTGCTGGCTACATCTGCTTGTCCTTACCATTCTTTTACATACTCTATAACTTTTCTTCAGTATCTTATTGGACACCTTCAGTTTCTTTAAAGCAGTCTTATACATCATTGATTTTTATCATGCACTTATAAACCAAAATAATAAATTACAATATTATGTTCCTATATTCTGCTGGTCATCCCCATAGTGGTGCGAAGCAAACTATCGCTGATGGGGTCGAGAATGGTATACTACAAGACAGCAAGTCTATTGTACAGTACAGTCAGTTCTGCTATAACGCGATAGTTGTGTTCTTGTAAAACATCGTGTTATAGAAATTTGCGTAATAGAAATAACAGGGCTTATGGAGAAAATAGGGTTAGGTGCAGATTACTCCAAATCGAAAAAAAAAATCGTAGTTAGCCTAACACAAGGATAGCACAGGCTAAATAAATGTTACATTCATATATAATAATGAAATCATACAGTAAATGTTACACTTTACCTTGAAAAAATATGAATATAACTTGATGGGGGAGAAGGTTGATGTTGAGGCTGAGGAGTCATGAAACATCAAGCTTTTCTTCAAGTGTTATAGCCTTTCTTTTACGATCACCACCGGAAATGCGATCACCAGAATGCTTCCCAGAGATATTCTTCTTTTCCATAGTCACAAAATTGGAGAAACAGTAATCAGAATTCACTGAGGACACTTAAAAACTTCACACGTGTTTCAAACTGAAAGTGTGGAGTAAACAGAGCGCGCGGGTCTAAAACGCTATGTATTTTGTTTTTCTCTCTTATTTAAAATTTTACAATTTACATATACAGTAGTACCGCGCTTAACGCGGTCAATAAAACCCACAGGGTACCGTGTTTAATGAAAACCGCGCTAAGTGAACAACAGAACATATGGGATTAATTCCAATAGAAACTGGCCCGATCCCCAAACTCCACTTTTTGACGACACATAACTATGTTGTAGTAAAAATTTTATCTTAACTTTATGATGGTATGAACAAACAAGTAATATAGAAGAGGTTAGGTTAGGAAAAATAAAGGTTAAGTTAGGAAAAATAAAGGTTAGGTTAGGAAAATTAAAAGTTAGGTGTAACACTTACATTAGTAGAAGACACACACTGCGCAACCTTACAGCACGGCTTGCCCAGGCGGAGGGAGGCAGGAGGAGGGAGAGGCGAGAGCAGGCAGGCAGGCGGGTGGTGGGTGGGGCGAATCTAAAAATAGCGTCTCGAGCCGGACACTCACTGCGTATACGTGGAAAAAACCCGCGTTAAGTGAAAGTTCGGCTCTGGCGAGGCACCGCGTATACGGTAAAACGCGCTAAGTGAAACCGCGTTAAGCGGGGTATTACTGAACTGTACAGGTATACTGTATACATAAATATTACATAAATTATATCTGCAATTCTTCACAAACAAAACACATAAATCAATTGAACATGTGATGTCGAACGTGAACTGTAAACATTGCGCCAAGCCACAACACTGTACAGTACACTTTAAGCGCTACGTGTTTTGTTTTTCTCTCTTATTTAAAATTTTACAATTTACATATACTGTACAGGTATTTCTTCACAAACAAAACACATAAATCAATTGAACAAGTGATGTCGAACGTGAACTGTAAACATTGCGCCAAGCCACAACACTGCACAGTACACTTTAACACCTTAAATGCTACGTATTTAGTTTTGCTCTTTTATTTAAATTTTTACAATTTACATATATATATATATATATATATATATATATATATATATATATATATATATATATATATATATATATATATATATATATATATATATATATATATATATGTAAATTGTAATTTACATATTATTCATATTATGCTACAGCGCCCACAAAACATGAGAAACGTTTGAGTCCCCCAGTAGAGATGTCCGTTCTCTATCCACTTCAGGATGTCTTAGTCCTCCGTTTTCTTTTTGTGTACTCGCTCAGGGACTCTAGTATTTCTGTATATAACACAGGATGATAAGGGAATTTGAATTTATTTGTTTATTTATTTATTTATTTATAATACAGTATTACCCCGCCTAACGCGGTTTCACTTAGCGCGTTTTATCATATACGCGGTGCCTCGCCAGAGCTGAACTTTCACTTAACACGGATTTTTTCATCATATACGCGGTGAGTGTCCGGCTCGAGACGCTATTTTTAGATTTGCCCCACGCGCCACCCGCCCGCCTGCCTGCCTGCCTCTCCCTCCTCCTCCCTCCGCTTGGGCAAGCGGCGCGGTAAGGTTGCGCAGTGTGTGTCTTTGTTGTGTTATCACTGACGTCATATGACGTATCGGACTGTGATTGGCCATGCATCCCTACCCCCCTCTGCTACTAGCTGTAATTGGCTAAAAGTATTATGACGTGACCACCCCGGGGAGGGAGGGAGGGAGGGAGGAAAGACGATGCTTGACCTAGCCGCGGCAGTTTCATCCCTCAAGGCCACACCGTGTAAACTCGCATCCATTGTTCCGTAAAATGGCTTCCGCCGGACCACCACCGCCACCAGAGAGAGACCTTTCCTTTCCTGGACCCAGCGGCACTAAGCCAAAGAAGACACGACGTTCCTTAAGCTACGAGGTGAAGTACCAAATTGTTCAAGATTTGGAGAAAGGAACACGGCAAGTTGATCTCGCGCGCCAGCATGGCGTCAACAAATCTACGATTCGCACGATCAAGAAGGATGCAGCCAAGATCAAAGAGCACATGAAAATCACAAAGTCTGCAGGTGCTTCATCTATCAGGTATTGCCAGAACAGGGTGCTGGCAAAAGTGGAAAATTTGCTGGTGAGTTGTTTGATTCGTCAGGCGCGACGCAACATGGCGGTGGACACGCGCTCAGTGCAGGAGTACGCACGTGAGCTATACGCAGCAGTGTCACGTAAGCTGGGAATTGCAGAGCCCAAACCCTTCAATGCTTCCTCTGGTTGGCTGCATAGGTTTAAGAAGAGGAACAAGATCACCAACATCAACATTGGTGGTGAGGAAGCGAGTGCTGACCGTGTGGCGGCTAGAGATTTTCCTCCGTTCTTACGTGAGATTATGGAGGAAGGACAGTACACTGACAACCAGGTGTTTAACATGGACGAATCTGGTCATTTCTGGAAAAAGTTACCTTCCAAGACCTTCGTTGTCCAGTCTGCCAGCAAGGTAAGGGGTCGGAAGTTGCAGAAGGAACGCATCACCGTCCTGTTTACCACCAATGCCTCCGGTACCTGTAAACCAAAGTTATCGGTGATTCACACAACCCGCAAGCCGCACGCCTACAAGAATATGGACATGAACAAGCTTAATGTCCACTGGCTAACCGCACGTAAGGCGTGGATGTCCTCTTCTCTGTCCCTCTTCTGGTTTGACAACTGTTTTGTTCCCGACGTGAAGAAATTCTGCGAGCAACAGAATGTTTCATTCAATATTTTGTTGCTCCTTGAGAACGCACCTGGACACTCGCCCCTACTTATGGATCGTCACCCCAACGTAAAAGTGGTCTTCCTTCCTCCCAACACTACGTCATTAATCCAGCCCATGGACCAGGAGTTGATCTGCAATGTGAAAGCTGCGTATTCTGCAAAGAAGTTCAAGCTCCTGAACGACTCTACCAACACCAAGGATGAGTTGCGTAAGCTGGGTGACACCGACAGCGAGAGCAAAAGCGACGAGGACAAGGAACAAGAGGTGGTGACTCAAGAACTTCTCGTCAAACAATTTTGGAAGAAGTTTAACGTTAAATAAGCTGTAGACTTCTTGGTGGAGGCATGGGATCTGCTGACTACTGCTACGATTCGTCACGCATGGAGACATGTGTTGCATGGCATACCAGGTGAGAGGAGGAGTGAACCTGTGACTGGTGAGGTTCAGACTGTTGCAGTAGCAGTGGACCTTGCCAGAGAAGCTGCGCTCAATATTACAGCTGAAGGCTTCTCCGAGACCACCAACGAAGACATCCTGGAGGTGATCAGAGATCCTGAAGTGACTGCCGACGAGATGTTGGAAGAAGAACACGCCAGTGAAGAGGAGGAAGAAGGTGCGTCATTCTCCGAAGAACCTAGTTTAAGTCATAGTGATATTAAGTGTGCCATAGAGTTTGCAGAGAAAATTAAGTCCGTCCTTTCCCGCGACAATGACGATGACCGCTATGAAGTCTTCCATACCCGGCTGGTGCAGGCTATGGAGCCGTACATCACGGTGTATCATGACAACATAAACACCAGCCGTCAAAAAAGCATAACCGAGTTCTTCGCCCGCAACCCACCACAGCCAGCCCAAGCCAGTGATAGTGACAGTGAAGTTGACTTTGAGGGATTTGTCAGGGAAGCCCTGACAACTGTAAGTGACAGTGATGGTGATTCACCTAGTAATGGTGATTCACCTGAGGGCCAGTAATCTGCCCTCTGCCTCGGAACCAGCCTCCATCCCCGTATGCCGACCCATCTCTTCTACTACCGTAAGTGTTCCACCTAACTTTTAGTTTCTCTAACTTAACCTTCATTTTTCCTATGTTAACCTTTATTTTTCCTAACCCAACCTCTTCTATATTACTTGTTTTTTCATACCATCATAAAGTTAAGATAAAATTTTTACTACAACATAGTTATGTGTCGTCAAAAAGTGGAGTTTGGGGGTCGGGCTGGTTTCTATTGGAATTAATCCCATATGTTCTGTTGTTCACTTAACGCGGATTTCACTTAACACGGGACCCTCTGGGTTCAATTGACCGCGTTAAGTGGGGTACAACTGTATACTGTAATATATTAAATACAGTATACTGCAAGTATTTTCTTTAATTTATATACTTGTTTCGCGAAAAAGGGAGGCTACCATTATACCTGGTACATATATGGTGATCATTAAGGACCAAACTCCGAATCCATGACGTGACTTCTGTTCATCATTTATATCCTAAATTTACCACTGTAGGTAGTTTCAAGAATTAATGCAGTCATTTACTGAATATTCTTTGCAAAAAACCAAATTTAAATTAATTATTTATAGGAGATAAGTATTATGATCAGTAAATATACAGATATGCATTACTGACCACCTCCGAACACAAGGACGGCTAAAAATAGCCACAGGCGGTCACAGTCAAGATCACTTTCCCTTTCTTGTCACTGGCAAATGGGGGGGGGGGTGATGATAGCAGCTCTGTTTATTACCGGGGTATATTGTTCTTTTATGGTATGTTAGACTGGTTTATAATACATTTTTATTATTTTAATATACCGGTAATCTTCATTTTAATCCAGCTTCCCAAACGTAAGTTTCAGTATAAAATAATTAGTGGTAGGACCTTGTGAGTGGTTTACTGTATACATATATATTACATAAATTATTTCTGCAATTCTTCACAAACAAAACACATAAATCAATTGAATATGTGATGTCGAACGTGAACTGTAAACACTGTGTGTGATGTAAAGAGAGCGCGGGTGTAAAACGCTATGTAATTTGATTTTCTCTTTTATTTAAAATTTTACAATTTACTTATAATATATAGGTATACTGTATACATAAATACAGTGGGGTATGCTATAACGAACGTAATTGGTTCCAGAACCTCGTTCGTTATAGCATTCGTTCGTTATAGGATTAATCCGTTCCAGGCCCCCAAATACAACCACTTAACACTGAAAAAATTCTGTGGAAAATGTAAAAAATACGGTACTTTATCTTACCTTAGTGTTATTCAGCATGCAGGTACCCCTAAACACTGGCACATCACTATCACTTCCACTGGGAGTCTTGGCTTTAAGGTCCTCAAACAATTGTTTAGCCTTCTCACAAATTATAGCTTCACTAATGTTACCACCTGCCATTTCTTTCTCCTTTATCCACACTAAGAGTAAATTTTCCATCTCTTCAATCACATTACACTTTGCTTTGCTAAGTCTAAAGATTCCCTTAGCCACTTGCACAGTTTTTAACTCCTCTTTATTCTTCAAAATCGTACATATAGTCGATTTAGCCATCCCATATTCATCACTAAGTTTCGCAATGCTTCTTCCATTCTCACGTTTCTTTACAATTTCTTTCTTAGTTTCAAGGGTTATTAGCTTTCTCACTCGCTTTGGACGACTCATTGTTACAATTGTATACTTGTATAACAAAATAGTTATACAAATAACGCGAATTTCCACATCAAAAGACGAAATTTCAACAATAACAGTGGTGCACTGGCTACACAATGAGACAAAGATGGCGCCTGACGCTCTTGTTGTGGGTCGCGGTACAACAATATTCATGCGCCAGGCGAAATAGTCCCGTATTCATCCGCGTTCGTTGTAGGAGTTGCGTTCGTTATAGCATTCTCAATTTTATAGGTAAAACCGTTCGTTATAGGAATATTCGTAGTAGGATCCGTTCGTTATAGCATACCCCACTGTATTACATACATTATTTCTGCAATTGTTCACAAACAAAACACATAACTCAATTGAACATGTGATGTCGAACGTGAACTGAAGTCATAACAACCGTTCGAGTGGAATCGCGTTAGAGCAAACGAGTTTGCGTTTTACAAATATCGTTCCTCGATTCATAAATCGCGTTAGAGCAAACGAGTTCGCGTTTTACAAATATCGTTCCTCGATTCATAAATCGCGTTAGAGCAAATTCGCGTTGTCAAAACACGCGTTATAGCAGAACTCACTGTACCGGTAGGTTTTCAAATTTTGACAGTTTTTAATTCAACTTTTTATTTGGACACCAAAAAAAAAAAACTACACAATTTCAAATATCGAAGGGTTTGAGCGGTCTGCCAGTTACCGTATTTTGTATTTTGCGTATTTTGTATTTTGCGGCTTAGAAGAAGCACTTTTTATTAAAAAAAATATGCCTTGAAAATTACCATGTGTCTTCCACAACGCTAATTGATGGGTTGTAGCGGAGGTTTTCTTAGGATCAACTGAAACCAGCCCCTTACAAAGACTGTTCCCTCATTACTTAGCAATTAAAAGTATTCTCTATACTATAAAGCAATTGATTCAACTAATATTGTTGATATACTGCAAAAAATACAATTATTTACTTAGTAGGTAAAAAATAAAAAAGCCTTTTTTTCTAAAAACCAGTTATTTGTGATATAGTCCAGAATGTGAAGCCTAGTTTATACCTAGGTATGTTAATGCCTAGCAATAACTTGCCGGGCCAACATACAGGCAATTAAAACATCTAATAATTACTTAATACATTGCTACCTGGCATTTAATTGCAATTCTCAAAACCCCCTCCCTCACCCTCCATCACACGCACCCTCCATCACAGGCACTGCCACCGTCATCTCTTGCCTTAGAGCGGGCAGTATAACAAATGTCAACTCTCAAGGGGTGGAGATGGGTGGGTTATCAGCGTCGCATTCTGGACTACAGTGAACCCTCACTTTACGCGGTCAGTTGAACCCACGGAGGCCCATGTAAAGTGAACAACATAACATATGGGATTAATTGAAATAGAGACCGGGCCTACCCCCAAACTCCACTTTTTCCCGACACAATACCTATGTTCTAGTAAAAATAACATCTTAATTTTATGATGGTACACGCACACAATTAATATTTAAGAGAAATAGAGAAATACAGTCGCCAAGTTAATGTCCATTCAAATAATGGACTCAACTCCCCCCGCTCTTCTCACACTTGCTGGCTCCTCCCCCTGAGAAATGTTTGTGGGAAAACACTAGATTTTAAGGTATAGTAATAAATAATACCTCAAACTAAAGTTAGGATAATATAATTGACATTGCTGGATTCCTTGCAAGACCAGGAATATTTTGAATATAAATGTCATATATTTTGCACAAAAGATAACATATTTACTCAGAGTAAAGAAAATACTTACATTAGATCTAAAATTTGTATGTCTAATGGAAAACCTATGATGTTTATATTCAAAATGATCATCAAATTGTAAGAATTCCAGCAATGTAAATAAATTATATTCTGGCCGGGTAATTTGTATGAATTTTATGAGCTAAAACAAATATCTTCAGTTAATAAAAAAAAATATTCTTCACGACACTATCTGTCAATCAAAATACCCCACCTTGCCTCCCCCCCTCTTCCCACCACGCCAGCTGGGTCGGTCGGTCCCTCCCTCCCCCCCACCCCCCACCTTCCCTCCCTACCAGAGAAATGTTTGGGAGAAACCAGAATATTTACCTTTTAGTAATAAATAATACCTCAGACTAAAGTTAGGATAATATAGTTCACATTGCTGGATTCCTTGCAAGACCAGGAATATTTTGAATATACACGTCATATATTTTGCACAAAAGATAACATATTTGCTCAGAGTAAACAAAATACTTACAGTAGATCTAAAATTTGTATGTCTAATGCAAAATCTATGATGTTTATATTCAAAATGATCATCAAATTGTAAGAATTCCAGCAATGTAAATTATATTCTGGCCGGGTAATTTGTATGAATTTTATGAGCTAAAACAAATATCTTCAATAAATAAACAAAATATACTTACCCAAATACTATCTGTCAATCAAAATACCCCACCTCCCCCCTCTTCCCACCTGCTCCCTGGGTCCCTCCCTCCCTCACCCCCACCTTCCCTCCCTACCAGAGAAATGTTTGGGTTATAACAGTATATTTACATTTTTAGTAATAAATAATACCTCAGACTAAAGTTAGGATAATATAATTGACATTGCTGGATTCCTTGCAAGACCAGGAATATTTTGAATATACACGTCATGTATTTTGCACAAAAGATAACATATTTGCTCTGAGTAAACAAAATACTTACAGTAGATCTAAAATTTGTATGTCTAATGCAAAATCTATGATGCTTATATTCAAAATGATCATCAAATTGTAAGAATTCCAGCAATGTAAATTATATTCTGGCCGGGTAATTTGTATGAATTTTATGAGCTAAATAAAAAAATTATACTTCACCCGGGTATATGAGAATTCCGGTTCTGGCAGCGTAAATGTAGAAACGCATAAAAAAAGCGGGGTATTACTGTATATCATAAAAACTGTTTTAGAAAAAAACGGCCTTTTCTTCAATCCAGAATGCGATGCCTAGCTTGAATACCAAAGCAGGAGGTGGAGAGGGAGATGACATTGCATACAAGGCTCCACTAGCTTAGGTCCAGATTATGATTATAAACCGTTTGGAATATTTTCAAATATTGGGAACATTTACCGGAAGGTAAAATGTTAATTTACATATCTCAACGAGGATACTTACTTTATTCTGATGAGGAAGAAGGTCCTGGTTGTGGAGATTGACTAGGTGGGGAAGGGGACCTCAGTACCACCACATGTGAAGCATCTTTCAGAGATAGATGAAGATAGTTGTTTTTAAAATTTTTTGAAGATCTCCAAAAGCCCACTTCTTTGATCTGACTGAGGCTCATATGCCACAGACAGGCACAGACCCTGCATATTTCCTGGTGTCATGTGCCAAAAATTTCTTACCAGGGTCTGCTTGATTCACTAACTGAGATGAATATTTTGTCATTTGACTAGGAGACAATTTCTTACCATCCTGTGATGAGAATACATAGGGGCCTCAATTAGGGATCTGGTTAACCATTCCTGAAGATTTTTAACTGGGCACAATATATGAGGAACCCTTGTCTCATCCATTAGCCATTTTATCCTAATAGGTTGAGCTTGAAAATCCTCCCTTTCATTTTTTTCTTAGGATCTCTGTAGGAAAAATGGTAACATCTTCCTCAGAAAATACCAATAATGATGGATTATTGGAAATTGAAATCAGCTCACTGATTCTCATACCTGTTGCTATTGCTAGAAGGAAGGCTGCCTTCTAGAGCAATCTGTCCCGGATCATATTTTTATTGTAATTAGGCCCCATAAGAAATTGAGTAACTTTTTCTAGAGACCAAGGTGGGATTCTCTTAGGCCAAGGGGATCTCTGAATGAAAAAGGATGATCTAAGTATTTGATAAATCCTTGGGTTCAAAGTATTATTAAAACCCCACGCCAGAGGGTCAACCAATGCTGATTTATAAGATGCAATTGTCGATCCTTGAAGGTCTTTAACTCTGAACAGAAATTCTAAAAATTCTAACACAATTGTTTCTGACAATGTCTAGAGTCGTTATCTTGATAAATTGCATAGAAGTTTGGGGTCTATGACCTGCTATTACTTGGTTAGCTATATTGGAATTAAAAAACAATCTATTTAAACTTCTTTTGAGCAACTCCAAGCGTGAAGTGCCCAGGATGTCTCGAACTGAGAATGCAGTACCTGGTCTAGACATCCTTGTTGCAATTGTAGTGGATGTGGGCACCTGTCCAACAGATCCAGGCACCAAGGTTGCAATTAAGTGGACCTTGCCTTGGAAAGATCTGAGTTTGTGAACCACTGTGGGCAACATTTTCACAGGTGGGAACAGATTGAATTCCAACGGTTCCAGTATATAAGTAGAGAGCATTTCCTAAAAGATTCGATCATTCCAGAGATGCATAAAGTGGCATCTTGTGATTTTTTAGGGAGGCAAAGAGATCTATTTTTGGAGTTCCAAACTTCCTCACTAGACTCTTGAACTATGATACCTTTAGGGACCATTCTGTTTCTGTCGGTACTGGCCTGAGACGGTATATGAGTTGCCTTGAGGTAAAGTGTTTGTGTTACACAAACTTTGAAATCTTTTTCTGACAGTTTTAGAAGGGGCCAAGATCTGGTTGAGCCTTGATGATTGAGACAAAACACTGCCGTTTTTTTTGTACATGGCAAACAAAATCGTCATATTTTTTAAATTTGGGTTTGCCAACAAAAAGAATAGGACAACTGAAAATTCTTTTATGTTTGTGTTTATCCCAAAGGGAGTTGCTCCACTTCCCTTGACTGAATTCCTCGTTTGAGGAATGGTATCCCCATTCTATTTTGGACGCGTCCGTACAAACGACCAAGTCTGTTTGAGGCGGAACCCAGGGAGAGGAACCGATTAGATTGTCCCAATTTTTCCACCAAGACAGAAGATTCTTGATCTGAATAGGGAGAGAAGAAACAAAATTTCTGTTTCTGTGAGTTAGTTGCTTCTTCCTTAACTTGCCCAAAGGAACTACTATTGTGACAAAATTCAACAGACCCAGTAGTTTTTACCAATCGTGCCAAGAAAACTTTTTCTTTGCGCAAAAGGCTTCTACCGGAAGTCAGAGGAGAGTTGATTTGTTATGACAGCTGGGCCGGAGCCAGACAACGGTTACCTAGTGGTATTTATTTATCTGTCATATAGAGAGAGTTTATGTTTTTCTCTTATAAAATGTTAATGAATTGACTTAAGAGAATATAATTAACATTGCTGGAATTCTTGTAAGAAGTGATTAATTTGAATATAAACATGCTATAGTTTGCAATAGACAAAATTTTTAGTATTCAGTACAGTGGGGTATGCTATAACGAACGGATCCTACTACGAATATTCCTATAACGAACGGTTTTACCTATAAAATTGAGAATGCTATAACGAACGAAACTCCTACAACGAACAGTATTTAATTTTTTTTTTTTTTTCTAATTTATTTATTTTATTACAAATATTAATGATATTCTTTATTTCAGGGGTTTAGATGCATATTTATGCACTTTTTTACAATTTTTACAATTTTATATTATATTTTTCAGTGTTAAGTGGTTGTATTTGGGGGCCTGGAACGGATTAATCCTATAACGAACGAATGCTATAACGAACAAGGTTCTAGAACCAATTAGATTCGTTATAGCATACCCCACTGTACTTAATTAGTACATATGACTAAAATTTTTATCTCTTGTGCAAAATATATGATGTATGCAGTAAAGTCAAATTATTCGCTGTCTAGCAAGGATTCCAGCAGTGTAATTTATATTCTGCTAACTTAAGACTGTTCCATTTTATGTCAAGTTTAGTCACTTTTATTGGCCTCCAGAACCTAACCCTATTTTCCTCATTGATTACATGTAATTATATATCGCGATTTAGTGCATAACGAACATCCTTGGACCCTATCTGGAGATATATCCCGACCCTACTGTACTATTTTGTCTGGCATTTCCACAATTTCCAGTGTAATAGTTGGTAAGTAAATATTCTATAGTTTAGGAACAATACTTGCAATATGCTTTAGAACAAAAAAAAAATTACTGTCTACTGTATAAAAGAATAAAGACTCGAAACATGAGGGGAATAATTACATTACAATGGAGAGGCTGTTTTAGGGAAAAATTGTATGGGAGTATTGTTACAAAAGTGCCTCATGTGTTATGGTTTAGAATCAACAAATATCCTAACTTTTTTTTTTTTCATAAATTGTCCTATGTATTGATGCTACATTATAAATGCAAAAGTTCACAACACTTGATATTTCAGCATATACAAGAACAACTTGTAAAGGAAAGTTATTTTGTATATTATGCAAAATAGCTTTCTTTTACAGGGAGTGTACTGTAGATTAGGAAATTTATATATTTTCCCAGGTATGAACTAAATAAATTAGTTTGAGAAAAATTATTTCTCTTGTTTACCGTGATGATTTTTTTTTTTCTTTTCAAATTATTCTTCCTTAAAATGTTAGGTTGTTTTTATTATCTTCAGGGTCTTACTGATCAAGATTGAATAGGATTTTAAGGGAATAAGCTCTTTGGAGAAAAAGGAAACAAAAATGGATATGTAGTTACATGCAATCTGTAATGCTGGGGAATGTGTACAGGCTATTCAAATGTAGACATCAGAAGTGTGCATATATATTGCCTGTCATATTAATATTACCTGTTCATTAATATGCCTCTGTTGATTCTCCTGTATCACTCCAGATTGTACATAACTTAAAAAAACCAAAACATATTCCATTGTTTGTTATATTTTTTATTTATAGATTCTTCTTGGGCTCAACCTGTATGGACTGGACCACAGTGTGACAGGAGGGTCTCATCTACTTGGCTCCCAGTACATCAACATCTTGTCTACTCACAAACCCAAATTCATTTATGATGATGAGTCAAAGGAGCATTATTTTGAGTACAAGTATGTTATTATGCTGACAGTATATGTTATCCATATTTATTTTCACTTTTGCACAGGATGGATGAAGTACACAAAGATAAGTCACAGCTGATGTGGAGTACAGTATTTTATGGGATAGGGTCATCTAGGAATCTAGCCTTCCATTTTCCCATCACTGCTTTGCTCAATTATATGAAGACTCAACATCTACTACATTTCCCAGGAGAACCATGGAAAACACAAAAAGTTTAAACAAATTACAGGTATTATACGGGAAAAACGAGACATTATTCTAAATTTCACCTTACGCAAGACTTTTCAAAGTAACATAGCATTACAATTTTCAACCAATAAAAATACAGGAGACCAAAGTACAAAACCAAAAACTGAACAAACTAAAACATACAGGAGGTATTCCCTTAAATGAGATGAGCCTTAGTGAGAAAAACAACAAATTACAGTAAGCCATGTCACAAATGGATGACTTTATTTCGTATTAATACAATGCCTCCATTATAAGGAGATCCATCTTACAGTTCCTCCCTCTAGGAACTGAGAACGGGTCGTCGTAGTTACAGACAGCTGAATGCGGTTGTTATGTGATTAAGTAGACTATTCAGAGATAATGGCCCAAGTTCTCATGGATGCGAGTTTTCAAATATCTTTGTGGTTTACCTATACAGTACTGTATATGCTGCCCTACAACTAGCACACACAATTTGATAAACAACTGAGGACTGAAAGTTTGTCGGTATTGTGTCTTTAGTTTTAAAGAATTTTTTAATCTGACTGTAGCACTGTATTTATGAAGACTGCAGAAATATAAGAAAATTCATTTACAGTGAATGTTTGTTCAATATTTAAGAATAATAATGAAATGCCAAATTACAGCTTAATTGCACAAGGGTGTAACTGGAATGTGTAAATAGTTCCAGAGTCAAAATGAATATGTGTATTTTTGTATTTTTCAAATCTTACAATAAAGGTGTAAATAAATGTGTGAATTTCTCCAGAATGCATAAAAGTGCTCTTTGGGATACTACTTCCAGTTGCAGTACCTTCACAAAAAAGCACCAGCATAGAGGATATACTGTATACCTATTTATTTAATGTGATTAATGTCTGTTCAGTTAAGTTGACAACAAAGTGAAAAACGGACTTTAAAAATTTTGTCATCCTCTTAACCGTATGTTAGTTACGAATTCATGCACAGCATATTACCGATCAAATCTGTAGGTTAGAATCCAAGTTTACCCTGGATTTAAACAGTTAATACTAATCAAGCTATTAGTGTAACCCCAAAATTGCAACTATAGCCCTTAAAGGGGATCTGAAGAGGTGAGTTACCACTGAAGGCTAAGGAGTCTCAGTGACACAGTAGCCTGCACAACCTTGCCTTCCATTGTTAATTTTAAGTCATACTGGATTTGCAGTACAGTACAAAGCATTCATCTTTCCATCTCCTCAGTTGATGACAGACTTCAGCTCTTTTCCCATTAGGAAGCATTTGGGAAGTATTATGGCTGTCCTTCATAATTTCTGCATTATGAGTGTAGTATCATCTATAAAATTTGCTTCTAATTGCAAAAGTTGTTTAAGTGAATTAATAAGCAAGTCATTTTCTGCTTATGGATAGTATTTTGTTGACTAGATAGTTGTCTGGCCTGTAGGGAAAGGCTATCCAGTTTGATTTTGAATATTAGACTTACAGGAAGCTATATTTTGAATGTTGGTTGGTGGGCTGATTGGAATTTTCCCAATGGGGTAATGCACGTGAATGTAATTTTGACTACTCATCAATTAGTTTGTGCTTTTCTAGGCTTCATAGAGGAGCAAGGGAAAATTCTCCAAGGGTTTTATTGTTTGATTAAATTGGGTTGGGGTGTTTAATGAGAACAAGGTTTTATGTTTGGATCATCTTTCAGTTGGACAAACCTTAATTGAGTTTTGCAATTTTCTTTTAGGAGTGTAAGTCTTTTCATCTCAACTGTAGATAGGTAGCAGTCTGTCAGTTAAGAAACTGGTTTCCTCCCTTCTTGTATAGCATTTTTAAATGTTAGATCATGGATATGATCATGATGATTTCAAAGTACAAGTATTTTCCTTAGTAAGGTGGCTGACTTAAACCACCTGAGTTTCGTTCAATGGGTAAACTTTCTCATAGGTGTCACATGGTGATAATCTCCACAAGAAAAGTGTCCCTGTTGTTCATTCTTATTGAGATGTACAGTCTCTTTCAAGATTCTTCGAACACTGTTGGTGACAGCTGGCAACTCAAGGCCGTTTGTTTACTATAATATGTAGTAAAAATTATGAATAAATGTAAAAGTGATCGGTGATTGGTTACTTAGTTCCCTGTTGCTTAATTTAATGATAGCGCTTTGTTGTTTCGTATTATATTATACTACGTACTATAGTAAACAAACGGCCTTGAGTTGCGAGCTGTCTCCAGCAGTGTTTAAAGAATCTTGAACGAGACTGTACCTTTTCATTAGAATTAACTTTAATTAGTGTTTTCTGTTTTAAGATATAGGTGTGAGTGTCAGTACTGTACTTACCACCTTACTCTAGTTATTGAGTTACCACCCTTGTTGGGTGTATGTTGTAGCAAGACTTAGAGCTTTATTTTTCTTGCTTGCTTTCTCTCACCTAGCTGGCATCAAATAAACGAGTCTCCTTGGATCAGCATAAGGAAATAAATGATGGAATATGAGAAATACAGTACTCATTTATAACTTAGTAAGGACAAAGAGATTCAGATTCCCTCCCTCCAATGGGTCTAGCTTGAAGTTTGGCTGACTGATTCTTGGCTCTGGAAATCCAGTGTGACTGAGGATTAACAATGGAAGGTAATATTGTACCAAGACTTATCACCTCTTGACCTGTCAGCTCTAAAATCCCCTTTTAAGGGATACAGTTGTGACAGGCATGATTTACTAATTGTTTAAATAGTACCAGCCATTACTGTCAATGGTAAGCCCGGTTTCTAACATAATATTTTAATGGTAATTATAAAGGAATATTGTCACAACTTTGTTCAAAAATTGGATTTACTGAAATAATTCATCATTTTATAAATAAAAAAAAACCGCATGTGGTTAAAAAATATATTCTACATAATTTATTTTTTATTTTTCAGAACGAAGACAGGTCGACACATGGTCTTTTATCCAACATTATATTCCATTAGTACTAGAGTGCAACTGGCATATGATTTAGGCACTGGGATATCTCTGTGGGAAATTGGACAAGGCCTTGATTACTTTTATGATCTGTTATGATAAAGTGATCTTGCATGTCCTTTATTCTACTGGTGCTAAAACCTAATTGTGCCCAAGTTGTTTAATCTTTCTCAAAATTTTTGGTACTTATTCAAAGGACTACAGTTAAACCTCGATTTAATGGACCAAATTTTGTTTGGGCACATTTGCTGTTAGCTCTGACTCAGAATAAAAGTATTCTGAATCACCACTAACAATCACGGCAAATTAATCTCTTCTATCATTGACAAATGGTGAGTAAAGTACAGTCGGCCCTGAACATACGCGGGGGTTACGTAACAGAGATACCCGTGGATGTTAAAAATCCGCATATATGTGCTGCTGCTGCGCCCCCCCCCCAAAAAAAACTTGTCCCCCCCATGTCCTTATTTACCGTATATACCTGTGTGTAGTTCAAGTTTTTAAGACCAAATTATTTGGCAAAAAATTGGGGGTCGACCTCTAAGCAGGTAATAGTTTCGTTAGGTTGAAAAATATTTACCAGTAACTGCCAGTAAACAATGGAAACGATGCACCAACGCACCACCAGCTGTGAGTGTCGGTACAGTTGCCAGGGCAGATCTCTTGCGTATGGTAACACAGGACGATGTAAAACAAAGTATTCATTTTTTAAAGTTTATTTATAGATACTGTACATAAATTTTTGTTCTTTACATTTGAAACATCAATTTTTGTTAATTAAATTTGAAACAAAAGAAAACTACGATACCGTATTTTCATTAAAATATTACATCACAAGTATATTTTACCTTAACTGTGACTGAATGAATATAGGTATTCTCAGAAATAAATATGGAAATATAATATTTTTGCTGGAATGACGTACATATTACAGTGGAAAGACGAAAACAATGACTTTTGCTTTCTTTCGTTATTCAAAAGATTTTACCGTAATCGCTTTTCGAATGGTTTTCAGTTAAAAAACTATTGTACTCGTACTGTATTACAATAATATTCTATCCTATCATTAGCCTTATAATCCCACAACTGAAAACCATTCGAAAAGCGATTACGGTAACACCTTTTGAACGAAAGAAAGAAAGAGAAAGTC
The DNA here is from genome assembly GCF_018991925.1 of Homarus americanus. Taxonomy (NCBI): domain Eukaryota; kingdom Metazoa; phylum Arthropoda; class Malacostraca; order Decapoda; family Nephropidae; genus Homarus; species Homarus americanus. The sequence continues at coordinate 5,077,082 of NW_024732440.1, read as the reverse complement.
ATTGCTTTCGTCACAATTTTATCCCACTTTCCACTGTAATACGTACATCATTTCAGCAAAAATATTACATTCCCATGTTCTCAGAAATAAATGGTAGTTTTGTTGAAACGTAATGTACAATATTTAATATTAAAATGCAAAAATAGCTATAAAAACAATTAATACACTCGTAATGTACTGGCTGGCATCTCCACTCATCCCTGCTCCCGCGTCCAAGGTCACCACTCCTCCCAACTCGCTCCCTCCGCTCCCTCCTCTACCTCCTCTGCCTCCTCCACCCCCTCTGCCTCCTCACCGTCACTACTGCCGACAACGAACACAAATGTTTAGTGAATAACTGCACCTCCTCTTCCTATGTACAGTACTGAACTGTACTGTGCTGTGCATTTTTACAAACAATAAACATGGCAAGAAAAGCTATTAAAAAAAAAGAGATAAAAATTTCACTTTACTGACAATACCTATCCTCGGCGACAGGACGGGGGTCATCGGGCTCATCGTCACTCAATTCCATAACGGGTGGTGAAGTGGGGGCGACGGTGGATTCAGCTGCTTCCTCACTGTCACCAGTGATTGATGGTGTTAAATCTCTCCTTCGGTGATCAAAGAACATGGTGATTGGGAGTTGTCGTCTCTTTCTTTCATTTCTTCCATGATGTTTTTGTATGGAGCGAAAACGTCATCCATCCCTCGCATGAATTTCAGGGCACGCACCATGGAGGGGTCCATACTATAGGCCAGGTTTTTCAGTGCCTCAATATTCCTGGTCATCTCCCCCAACTTCTCCAACGTTATTTCTTGGTGCTCTTCCTCATCCTCTTTCCCTTTCGCTTCCTCTTCCTTGCCTGAGTCTACTAACTCCTGTAGATCCTCCTCGGTCAGCTCAGTGTCGTGCTCTTCAATTAGCTCCCTAATCTCGTCCTCTGCCATGTCCTGGAAGCCTTCAGCAGCCACTTTCCTTGACAGTGCCAGGGTCTTTCTGAATATTTTCATTAAAATCCATCAAAATCATTTTCCTTGTCATCGTCTTAAGCACCAAACAGCTCCTCCCAGTCTTCTCCTTGAACAGGGCTAGAGGGTACGTGTTTTTCGAATCGTTTTCAATTAAAAAAATGTTACATCACACGTATATTTTACCTAAACTGTGCCTGAATGAATATATTCTCAGAAATAAATAGTAGTTTTGCTGAAACGTGATGTATTTCAATGTAAAATAGGATAAAATACATGACGAAAACAAAAGACTTTACCTAACCTTCCAATGTTCAAGAGATGTTACTCGTTTTTTTAATAGTTTTCGGTTAAAATACTGTTATATTACAATGATATTATATTCATACTGTGCTTGATATACTACATTCACGGAAATGTAATATTTTTGCTGAAATGACGTACGTATTAGTGGAAAGTGGGATAAAATCGTGTCGAAAACAATGACTTTCGCTTTCTTTCGTTCAAAAGATGTTACCGTAATCGCTTTTCGAATGGTTATCAGTTAAAAAACTGTTGCATCACAAGTAAATTAGGATAAAATATTATTGGAATACAACAGTTTTTTAACTGAAAACCATTTGAAAAGCGATTACGGTAACATCTTTTGAATGAAAGAAAGCGAGTCATTGCTTTCGTCACTTTCAACTGTAATACATACGTTATTTCAGCAAAATATTACATTTCCATATTCTCAGAAATAAATAGTAGTTTTGCTGAAACGTAATGCATTTCAATGTAAATTACGATAAACTACATGAAAACAAAAGACTTTACCTAACCTTCCGATGTTCAAGATATGTTACTCGTTTTTTTAGTAGTTTTCGGTTAAAATACTCTTATATTAGTGATATTCTATTCATACTGTGCTTGATATAATACATTCACGGAAATGTAATATTTTTGCAACTACAATGCTGATGTCAACACAAGCGTGGTTACAGCGAGACTGACTGAGTGAGGGAGAGCTATGCGTGTGTGTGTGAGGTTGCGGGAGCGGGCGGTGTCCCGTGTTCGGTGCCGCGCGCGAGTTGAATGGCGCGCAATTTGAATGTACTTCAATTACAGTCAACCCTCACTTTACGCGGTCCCACATTCTGCGTTTCCACGTTTACGCGGTGCCCTGCCAGAACCCAGGATGCTCACATTCCGCGGTGTGTGTACCCCTTTACGAGGATGAAGTATAATTTTTTTATTTAGCTCATAAAATTCATACAAATTATCCGGCCAGAATATAATTTACATTGCTGGAGTTCTTACAGTTTGATGATCATTTTGAATATAAACATCATAGATTTTGCATTAGACATACAAATTTTAGATATAATGTTTACTCTGAGTAAATATGTTATCTTTTGTGCCGCCAATACCAAATTCTTCTTTATCATTATAAAACCAAGTGTTTCATTACTTTTTTCTTTTTTTTCAAATGAATACAATTAAGGACAAATTTAATGCTGGTTCAACTTATGTAATATGACTGACATTTAATGAATTTGTTGATACAGAACCACTGAGAATTTAGTAGTATAGGGCAGCAACGGCTTCCCCTCTGGCTTTTCCTCCTCTCCCACTGATGCATGATCATACAGTTCAGTAGAGAATTTATCAAACATTTTGTCTGTGATATCCAGGTCCTTAAAGCACATCATCATTACCAAACCAAATTTTTCTTTACCAAATTTCATTGAATTTGGTAATGAAATTTGGCCATGAATTAAGAATGTCTGATAGCTTGTTATATGTTGTCAAAAATATTACTTTAATTTAATGGACGTTTGGCAACAAGAGACACCCTTTCCCCCTTATTAGTCTCATAAATCAAGGTTTTACTGTACAGTATATATGCCAATGGATCTTTTCAATCATTGGCTGCAAAAGGACCTTTTCTTTATGTGAAGGGAAAGATTTACATACCCACCTGCCATGAGTAATGTGATTTCATATGGCATTTAAAGGGGATGATACATTGTATGTAGATGGATGTCATGTGGCATTACAAGATAGAAAACCCTGTTTGAAAGTAGGACAGCAGCTGGGTATTGAGAGCATTGGCAAGGTTTTATTTAGAGGTAGGATGAGATGGTTTTGGCATTTGGAGAGTATGGATGAGACCAACTAGGCAAAGAAATGAATGAGTTTGAATGTGGATGGGAAGAGAGCTAAGGGTAGGCGAAGAATGACTTTGGGAAAGGTTGTAAGAAATTACTTAAGAGATAGAACCTGATGAGAGAGGCTGCAAGAGATCATGCAGCATGGAGAGCTACCATCAAGTAATCACAGCAAACCCGTATAAGTATGGAAAATGGTGGTGAAAAAGAAATACTCTCTTGAGGTCTTTGATAATTTTATTATATCAGAAAGACAATATCATAGATACCGGTGGAATTTGCTGTAGGAAGCAAATTGTGATTAGTATTAGGCTACAAAATAATGTAAGGGATTTTGAGAGGTCTGCAATCTGGGGCTCTAGGCTAGCCCCAATAGGTCGAGGCAAATTTACCAGTAAATGTATATTTCTGGCCTCATAAAATTTAAGATTTTTTTTTCTGCAGGTGAATTGTAGTTAGAAAATTTTTGCTGGCAACCAACTGATAATAGCAATGGTGTTACAAATAATGTTGGATATTGTTAGTGATATTGTGTAAATACTTTTAGTTATTTTTCCACCATTCATATCCTTACAGAGGTAACTTGTTCATTTTTATTTCATGTTATTAATACCCTAATGAAGGTATTGGTTGTTTTTGTTGGGCCTTATAAACACTTGAAGGTTGTGGAGGACTGAAGTTAATTAATTATGATATTGATTATTGATAAGAAAAGATTTAGCATGACAATCCTTTGAATGTGAATTTTTTGTTTTACTAAATTACGTAGATTGAGGATTTTATTTGCTCCAGAGAGGTAAGCAGTTGAATGTTTTCATACTGTAAATGGCTCTTTAGTTATTATATAACTAGGGAAAACCGAACATCTTGACTATGTTGGGTTTCTTTATTCACTAACATTTTGTAAAATAATTTTCCATCAGAGCCTAGAAAACACACAAAAAAGGTTTTAAAATTACAGGTAAGATACAAGAAAAATGAAACATTATTCTAAACTTTACCTTTCATAATTTTCTAAGTAACATAACATTGCAAATTTCAACCACTAATAATGACGGGAAACCTAAATACAAAACTAAAATCAGAACAAACTAAAACATACAGGATGTATTACCTTAACTGAGATGAGCCTTAGTGAGAAAAACAACAATTCACAGTAAGCTATGTCACAAATGGATGACTTTACTTTGTACAGTATTGATAAAATGTCTCCATTATGAGGAGGTCTGTCTCACAGGTGATCCTGCCAAGAACCGAGATATCAGACTGCAAAAACGGGTGGTCATGGTTGCGGATAGCTGAATGAGATGGTTGTGTGATTACCTGGCCTGTTCAGACTAAACCTATAAAATTGAGAATGCTACAACGAACGCGGATGAATACGGGACTATTTCGTCTGGCGCATGAATATTGTTGTACCGCGGTCCACAACAAGAGTGTCAGGCGCCATCTTTGACTCATTGTGTAGCCAGTGCACCACTGAACTTGTTGAAATTTCGTCTTTTGATGTGGAAATTCGTGTTATTTGTATAATTATTTTGTTATACAAGTGTACAATTGTAACAATGAATCGTCCAAAGCGAGTGAGAAAGCTAATAACCCTTGAAACTAGGAAAGAAATCATAAAGAAACGTGAGAATGGAACAAGCATTGCGAAACTTAGTGATGAATATGGGATGGCTAAATCGACTATACAGTGTACGTATGATTTTGAAAAATAAAGAGGAGTTGAAAACTGTGCAAGTGGCTAAGGGAATCTCTAGACTTAGCAAAGCAAGGTGAAATGTAATTGAAGAGATGGAAAATTTACTCTTAGTGTGGATAAAGGAGAAAGAAATAGCATTAATGAAGCTATAATTTGTGAGAAGGCCAAACAATTGTTTGAAGACCTTAGAGTCAAGACTCCCAGTGGAAGTGATAGTGCTGTGCCATTGTTTAGGGGTACCAAGGGGTGGTTTACTGGTTTCAGAAGAAGAAATAAGTTACACAGTGTTGGGAGACATGGTGAAGCTGCTAGTGCAGATAAGGAAGCAGCTAGGGAACACCATGACATTTTTTTAAAAGTGATTAAAGAGGTAGGCTTTGTTTCTCAGTAGGTATTTAACTGTGACGAAACGACTTTTTTTGGAAAAAAAATGCCTCGCCGTACATACATTACAAGGGGGGAAACTTCTGTCCTTGGCCATAAGCTGATGAAAGACAGGCTTACCCTCCTTCTTTGTGCTAATGCTTCTGGTGACTGCAAGATAAAACCACTCCTTGTGTACCATGCAGAAAACCCCAGAGCTTTCAAAAGCATTAGGAAGAACCGCCTTGGTGTTATGTGGCGGTCAAACCCAAAGGCTTGGGTGACCAGGAGTCTTTTCTCTGAGTGGGTGGCTGAGGTGTTTGGGAATACCTCAGGGAGAATACTCTTCCATTGAAAGCTTTATTGGTGATGGACAATGCACCAGCCCACCCTCCTAATTTGATGACTGAATTGCCAGAGGAGTTAAACTTCATCACTGTGCACTTCTTGCCACCCAACACAACACCTCTCATCCAGCCCATGGATCAACAGGTAATTTCAAACTTTAAGAAGCTGTACACAAAGGCACTGTTTAGAAAATGTTTTGCGTCCACTTCTTCCAGTGATGTTAGTTTGAAGGAATTTTGGAAGTCACTTCAATATAGCAGACGCTGTATTTTTAATTATGTCAGCCTGGAAAGAGGTTTCTATGAGGTGTCTTTGTGCTGCTTGAAGGCCATTGTGGCCTGAATGTGTGCTTCAAAGAGACTTTGAAGGCTTTGAAGAGTTAGAGGAAGAGGCTGTTGTACATGAAATTGTGTGTCTGGGCAATTCCATGGGCCTGGAAGTGGATGATGATGTTGAGGAGTTGGTGGATGAGCACAGTAAGGAGCTGTCCACTGAGGAGCTGCTTGAGCTTCACAAAGAAGAGAACGAGACACTGAAGCGGAGCTAAACTTCTGAGGAGTCGGGAGGATGAGGACAAAGAGGAAAGCTGCATCATTCCAGCCAAAGATCTCAAGGATGTGTTCTGGTGCTGGAGCAAACTGTCTAAGCTTGTGGAGGATTATCATCTTGATGTTGGTGCTGTGGAAAAGGGCATCAGTATTTTTAATGACACCATGATGAACCACTTTTGGAAGGTCCAGAAATCAAGGTTGAAGCAGCCAACCCTGGATTCCTTTTTTAAAAAAGTAGCAAAAAACCCTACCGACAAAGTGCCTGTAAGGCAGTCACCAAAGAGGGCTAGGAAGGATGACTCCTCTCCTCCCCCCTCCTCCTCTGCCTCCTGCCCTGCATGCTGAATAACACTAAGCTAAGATAAAGTACCGTATTTTTTACGTTTTCCACAGAAATTTTTCAGTGTTAAGTGGTTGTATTTGGGGGCCTGGGACGGATTAATTCTATAACGAACGAGGTTCTAAAACCAATTAGATTCATTATAGCATACCCCACATACAGTACTGTACTGTATATGCTGCCCTACAGCTAGCACACATAAATTGATAAACAACTGAAGATTACAAGCCCAGAGCTCGATTAAAAAATTCTTTAAAACTAAAGACACAATACCCACACGCTTCAGTCCTCGGTTGTTTATCAATTTATGTGTGCTAGTTGTAGGGCAGCATATACAGTACTGTAGGTAAACCAAAATGACACTTGAAAAATTGCATCCATGAGCACTAGGGCCATTCCATTTGAACAGACCAGGTAATCACATAACCACTTCATTCAGCTATCCACACTCATGACCACCCGTTCTCAGTCTGATTTCTCAGTTCCTAGAGGGAGGAACTGTAAGATGGATCTCCTTATAATGGAGGCATTGTATTAATACGAAATAAAGTCATCCATTTGTGACATGGCTTACTGTGATTTGTTGTTTTTCTCACTAAGGCTCATCGCATTTAAGGTAATACCTCCTGTATGTTTTAGTTTGTTCAGTTTTTGGTTTTGTATTTAGGTCTCCCATCAATTTTAATTGTAATGCTATGTTTGAAAAGTTTTATGGAAGATTAAGTTTTTCCCATATTATACCTATAATTTTTTTTGTCAACTTCTTGTCTATTTTCTAGGCTCTGATGATGGAAAATTATACTCCGAAAAGTAAGCAAAGAAACAGTGAACTATCCGTTAGCTGCAACAATTGCTTAAGAGCTCTCCTGGGAGATGAGAGATTTCTGGGTAATGAGATGACTTTCTCAAACATGGAAAAATCCCACATCTCCAGAATTTTTAAGGTATTGGGTAAAGTTTCCAAGTCTAAACTACATATTTTGCACAAACAGACACTGGCCTACATCCCCAGAATGTTTCTGGTTGCCATTACATCTAGACTGCAGGCACATATGAAAATATTTATGACTAGTGAAAAAACTGTATGAATTTTTATTCACAGCATCTGCTCTAATTGTGTTAGATAAATGAATTTGATACCATTGCATACAGTATATGGAGATGCATTCCTGATGATGTTATATTTTACCTATGTACTGTACAATATTACGTCATAATTGTCATAGTAGAATGAGTGAGAGGCGGTGAGAGACAATTGGTGGGAGGCGACCTTTGGGCGGGCGGGGACATTGACGGTGTGATCAATTTCAAACCCCCCAAAAAGGGGAAAGGTCGCCTCTCTTACCAACTCCACCTCCTATGCCCTAGTGAAAAGGTTGACTGTATAAACTTTTATTCTCTCTGAAATGTTTCCAGTAAGAGATCCCTAAACTAAATATTTTGACATGATTAAGTGATGGGGATGCCATTCTTTTCCCAAAATTGTAAGATACCTGTATGTTGATACTGAAGTCCATAAAATTAGTTCTAGTTAAGTTAAGACACAATTTTTTTACCCACATAATTCTGAATAGTTTATCAAAAACTTTGGATAAATAAATATGCAGTACAGTGGTCCCTCGGTTAACGAATACAATTCGTTCCAGGTCGCTCGTTCACCGAAAATTTTGTTAACTGAAACCATTGTTTCAATGGGGTTTTGGGTAATTGGTTCCAGCTCACCGAAAATTACGTACAAACTAAAAATAAATGCAGTAAAGTACACTTACTTTGAGGTGTGCATGTAGAAGGCTCCTAGTTGATGATGATGGGAATTAGAATGGGGGTTGAGGTGAAGGGAGAAAAGAAGGCATTGGGGTGGAAGAGAAGTCACCCCATTTCACCCATAAAATTTTAGTTCACTTGGTGTAATTCAAGATTATTTTCTTTAAATCAACACTGCACTGCATTATATATTGTCAATATGTAAAATAAACTTCAAAATGACGAATAATAGTACTGTAAAAACGTAAAAATACTTTATGTTCAAGAGAGAGTCAAGCAAGATGCTTCCTCCACTGAGCAGACACAAAGTGACGCCATTCTGGGGGAGTCAAGCGGCTGTTTGGAGCACTAAAAACTAGTTCCCTGTACTTCAATTATGTTAAATAATTGTTAAAATGGCTAAAAACTATAATATAAGACTTGGAAAATTATTGAATAGTATAACCTTCTTGATATTTACTCAAATGGTAACGAATTTAAGCCCTAAAACAGATTACAGTCAACCCTCACTTTACGCGGTCCCACATTCCGCGTTTCCACGTTTACGCGGTGCCCTGCCAGAACCCAGGATGCTCACATTCTGCGGTGGATGTACCCCTTTACACGGTGAAGTATAACTTTTTTTTAATTTAGCTCATAAAATTCATACAAATTATCCGGCCAGAATATAATTTACATTGCTGGAATTCTTACAATTTGATGATCATTTTGAATATAAACATCATAGATTTTGCATTAGACATACAAATTTTAGATATAATGTTTACTCTTGAGTAAATATGTTATCTTTTGTGCAAAATATATGATATTTATATTCAAAATATTCCTGGTCTTACAAGGAATCCAGCAATGTCAATTATATTATCCTAACTTTAGTCTGATTTCTTATTTATTACTAAAAAGGTAAACAGTCTGGTATTCCCACACATTTATCTAGTAGGGACGGTTGGTGGGGGGTGGGGGGGAGGGAGGGAGGGAGGGACCGGCGACCGACCATCTGTTACCGTGTGAAGAAAATATATATATATATATATATATATATATATATATATATATATATATATATATATATATATATATATATATATATATATATATATATATATATATATATATATATATATATATATATATAATGTCCAATAATCTTTTTCACTCAAATCCTAATGAAACACTATTGAATTAGAATACTGTAGCTGGTTGAAGCAAGCTTATAAATTAAAGAAAATACTTGCAGTGTGTTTAATATATTACAGTACGTTATAAATAAATAATTAAACAAATAAATCGGTAAATCCATTTCAAGTAAATGAAACAATTGTATTCGACACCGACATTAGTTCAAGTTAAATAACAGACTTTTAAGTGAGTCACTAGTGTTTACACTTCACCAACCTGTAAAATTTGATGCCATTACTTGAAGTGAATTGGCCTTATTTTAAAAAACCAAGGATGTATAAACAGCACTGGTCAATGGGATGGTAGGTAAAGGACTACTAGGTCAGTAAGCGCTCAATGGTAAGTGACACATTTGGGGTACCGGTCTTATACAGCGAATAGGGCTCAAAAGCTACTTTTTAAATGGAAATTTTGGTGGCCGTCTTATACGCCCCGTCGCCTTGTAGGCCGCGATATACGGTAATCGAGGCGTTCGTTAACCGAGGGATCACTATACAGTGGGATATGCTATAACGAATCTAATTGGTTCTAGAACCTCGTTCGTTATAGGATTAATCCGTCCCAGGCCCCCAAATACAACCACTTATCACTGAAAATTTTCTGTGGAAAATGTAAAAAATACGGTACTTTATCTTACGTTAGTGTTGTTCAGCATGCACGTACCCATAAACACTGGCACAGCACTATCACTTCCACTGGGATTCTTGGCTTTAAGGTCCTCAAACAATTGTTTGGCCTTCTTACAAATTATAGCTTCACTAATGCTATCACCTGCCATTTCTTTCTCCTTTATCCACACTAAGAGTAAATTTTCCATCTCTTCAATCACATTACACCTTGCTAAGTCTAAAGATTCCCTTAGCCACTTGCACAGTTTTTAACTCCTCTTTATTCTTCAAAATCATACATATACAGTGACCACTTGTTTAACGAACGCCTCGGTTAACGAAATTTCGGTTGGCGAACTGCCTTCCATAAGGATCTTCAATTCGGTTAACGAATTTCTTACGAACCGACCTCAACATGTTTTCGCTTGCACTGACCGGGCAACCAGCTTTAGTATCAGTCCGCCAATACATTAATCGGTTCTAGGGCTTAAATTCCTTACTATTTTAGTAAATATCAAGAAGTTTATACTATTCAATAATTTTAAAAGTTTAATATTCAATTTTTTAGTCATTTTAACAATTATTGAACATAATTGAAGGTAAAGTGACTAGTTTAATGCGCGGCATCCAGCCTCTTAACACAGCAAACAGGCATTAGTCTCTCTCTGTTTTCAGTGGAGGTAACATCTTGCTTGAGACTCTCTTCAACTAAACGCTTTTTTTCTGTTTCCAAGCAAATTATTGGTCATTTTGAAATATATTTTACATATTGACAATATATAATGCAGAGCAGGGTTGATTTAAAGAAAATAATCTTGAAATACACCAAGAGAACTAAAATTTTATGGGTGAAATGGTGCCATGGGGTGCCTTCTCTTCTTCCTTCTCCTCCACCCCCATTCTAATTCCCATCATCATCATCATCATCATCATCATCCAGGAGCCTTGTTGAATTTAGGCAATTTTCGGCGAGCTGGAACCAATTACCCAAAAACCCATTGAAACAATGGTTTCGATTAAAGAGTTTTTCAGTTAACGCGCAACCTGCTGGAACGGATTGTGCTCATTAACCGAGGGACCACTGTACTTGTATAACAAAATAGTTCTACAAATAACACGAATTTCCACATCAAAAGACGAAATTTCAACAATAACAGTGGTGCACTGGCTACACAATAAGACAAAGATGGCACCTGACGCTCTTGTTGTGGGTCGTGGTACAACAATATTCATGCGCCAGACGAAATAGTCCCGTATTCATCCACGTTCGTTGTAGGAGTTGCGTTCGTTATAACATTCTCAATTTTAGAGGTAAAACCGTTCGTTATAGGAATATTCGTAGTAGGATCCGTTCGTTATAGCATTCCCCACTGTACAGTATTTTAAAAAACAAAAAAATCTATGATATGGAGTATGAATGGAGCTTTGTATCACAGCCAAGACAGTGGAATTTTCCACTGTCATTGGGAAAATTTTCCTGAGTCTTAAGTGTCACATCTCACACACAGTTGTATTTATTTCCGCAAACATCACTGTACATGTACAATATATTGTTAATAATGTAAACCATACAGCTAGATCCCGACTTACGACGGGGTTAGGGACCCAAATCCAGGTCGTAAGTCCGATACAAAAAATAAATAAATTAAATAAAAAATCTACAGGTAGTTCTGCTATTACGCGATAATTGTGTTCTTGTAAAATATCGCGTAATAGAAAATCGCGTAATAGAAATAACAGGGCTTATGGAGAAAATAGGGTTAGGTGCAGATTACTCGAAATCGAAAAAATTTAGTAGTTAGCCTAACACAAAGGATAGCACAGTCTAAATAAATGTTACATTCATATCTAATAATGAAATCATACAGTAAATGTAACACTTTACCTTGAAAAAATATGAATGTAACTTGATGGGGGAGAAGGGTGATTTTGAGGTTGATAAAATCGAGCTTCTCTTCAAGTGTTATATCCTTTCTTTTACGATCATCACCGGGAATTCTATCACCAGAACGCTTCTTGGAGATATTCTTCTTTACCATATTCACAGTTAATACCACAAAATTGGAGAAATAGTAAGCAAAAATCGCGTTACAGCAAACAAGTATTCGCGTTATACAAATATCGTTCCTCTATTCATAAATCGCGTAAGAGCCAATTCGCGTTGTCAAAACACGCGTTATAGCAGAACTCACTGTACAATGAAATACAGCACAGTAAAAGTAATAAATAATGAGGAATGGATACAGTACAGTGAAAGTAATAAATAATGAGGAATAGATACAGTGTGACTGAGCACTTACCTTTAATGTAGTCAGCTGAATGCACATGGGGCCCCCATAATTTTCTTATTATACATGGAGACTACATTAACTGGAAACGTTTCAGTATAGAAAATGCGTGTGTCATTTGGAGAAAAAAAAAATGGTCACAACTGCGGCGGTCGTAAGTCCAAGCAGTCGTAAGTCGGGGTCTAGCTGTATTACAGAATCCTATACAGTATAATTAAGAGGAACGTAGGAAGAGGGCCTATTAATCTAGCAACCTTATAATAACTATGGAGTGGAACAGCTGCACCAAGCTTCATAAGATAATGGGTTAGGTTAGAAAAAAGAATTGAAAGTAAACACATATATATCTATATAATAATTTACTCTTATTTAAAGACAACCTATATCTGGTTTTATACACATTTCCTTATAAGACCCAACCTAAACTAACAATTATGATTGGAGCTTAAGATCACTCGGCCTAAATCTCAATAATGGGGTCACTGTGTTAACTTGAGACTATAAGAACTGGGATCTCCTGGAAAAGTCATCTTATGCAATACTTAAATGTTTTACACATAATTCACTTATTTTCTACCATGTTAATTATTGTTCTCTCTCATTCACTCTTTCATGTGCAGTCCTTCTTAGGTGCCTGGGGTCTTCAGTCATTCCTCTGGCACTTCCACATAAATGTTCCTAGACTTTAACTCAATTACAGTATTGACCCAACCTATATTTCACCCTCCCACTCCCCACTGTTCAACAATCAATATACTACTTTCATCCATGCTATTTTTCCAAGAGCTTCTTTACCCAATAAACATTTATATCTCACATCTTCATTCTTTCCCATGATAATATAAGCTAAGATCTTAACCAGCAGATGACAACAAAGGAAATCTTAGATAGGAAGCTGTATTTGTAGATATGAATAAAGATTATGATGAAATAAATAAGGAAGAACTCTGTTAAGTCTTTGGGTTCTTATAATGTGCATGAAAGGTAAGGATTCCCTAATCCACCCCAATACGGGGTACCTGTATATGCAAAAATTGGAATGCAATGTACATGAAACATCCACTGGTGTTGACCCTCACCCCTACAGTTAACATTAACTGATGTTTGCTGTCATTTAAGGGTTAATGTAGTGATGCTGCATGTGAGTGAGCAAACGTTCTTACAGAACTGTGAATTAAAAAATACATCAACATTGTAGATTCAACACTTGTTTAACATTTTGATAGTTAATAGTGCATTAGATGTACTGTATGACCCTGGGTGAATATGGTGTACAGGGCCAGAGCAATAGAGCTGTCAGTAACTGTACATGGATAGTAATACAGTATTCTGCTGGCTGAGACAGAGAAGATGTACTGTATACAGAACAAAAAACTGTGTGAGACATATACTCTGTAGTGGAAAAGAAAGATCAGGTGGGATCAAGGTTATTGTGTTTGAAAGAGTGGGAGGGGTTATCTCAGCTGTTCGTGGTTTCGTGCCCTGTGTGTAGTGAAACTACTGTATTGCCAAATGGCAGTGCAATATTTTTTTTTTAATTTTTTTTTTATTTATTTATTCCTCACATTTACTGGTACAGTATAAATTATTTTATGTACAGTCTCACCCAAAAGTTCGTTAAATCTCCCAGCCAACTATTGCTGCACTGCCTGCTTCAGATGTATGAAATTGTCTCAGTACCAACCAGAACATGAAACCGATACGAATGAATCTAAAGGCACAAAGTAACAGACTCAAATTCATACATCTGAAGCAGGCAGTGCGGCAATAGTTGGCTGGAAGAGTTAACGAACTTTTGGGCGAGACTATACAAAGAATAGTTCCTCTGGGTGATGTGATATAGTTCAGCCATGCAGCTGACTCACATCGGGGAAGGGAGGGTGGGAGCACTGCAGTTACATTTACAGCTCACTGCCTCCACACACAAATGTTCACTTCCCACACATACATACCCATGATCTTAACTTTTCTTATTTTATAGTTTAATGTTATATTTTCTTTACTTCTAAACCACATTAGAGTACAGGTTGTACCTCTCTAGTCCGGCATTCTGTGGTCCGGAACGATTTTAGTTTGTCCAAGAGGTAGATAGGCAGCTTTTTTTTTTTTTTTTGAATTATTATTACAGGAGTATTAAATTTTTGCCCCTCGGGCCCCAATGTAGGTCAGTGACCTATGCCCGGGTGGGCTAATCCCCTTAAAAAAAAAATAAAAAAGCCGCGGGAAATTAAGGTTTGTTTACATCCAGCAGTTCGGCTGCTCTCTCTCTCTCTCTCTGCTTGTCTATACAGAGTACAACATTTAACCCTTCAATATATATGAGCAGTAAATAAGTGTTGCTTTCATATTCTTATGTAGAGTAATGACGATATGTTATCACGTGCGCACTTACATACGCGCAGTCTCACTTTTCTTTTACCATTAATGGTTAGCTACTTATATTGTTCCATTTATTAACATTAAATAACATTACTGGTACTTCAAACAACCATATTATTTTTTTTACATTAATTTTACTACAGCTAAAATCAGGGTCTTATTTTCTTCAGTTTAATATGTAGAACCAATCAGTCACTGGTTTCGTAAACTTTAACATAAACAATGCCGGCAGCCGTCTCGTCTCCTCTAATATTCCATGTATTATTAATAAATTGTATTGTTAATTTTGCACACACATACATATATTCAATAAAAACAAATTCAGAAACATTAATTAAAATATATATGAACAGTAAATAAGTGTTGCTTTCATATTCTTATGTAAAGTAATGACGATATGTTTTCACGTGTGTGCATGCGCACTTACATACGCGATCTCTCTTTTTTCTTTACCATTATCGTTAGTTACTTCTATTGTTCCATTTATTAACATTAAATAACATTACTTAAAACAATCATATTAATTTTACTACAGCTACAACCAAGGTCTTATTTTCTTCAGTTTTATGTAGAACCAGTCAGTCACTGGCTTTGTAATCAATGAAAACAATGCTGTGTAATTTCCTCGTGTGTTTTAATATTCTACGTATTATTAATGAATTGTATTGCTCATTTTGCACACATAAACATTAATTCAATAAAAAAGACATTCAGTAATAAACAATAATGAATCTTTTGTACATAAGAGAAATGACGCTGTTTACACGATTATGCACGTCGTCTGCACGTTGGCGGGCTGTTCAAACCCGTCGAAATTCAAGTTTCCGCCGTCAAAATTTTTATTTATTTATTTTTTTGTGTGTTCCAATAAAATACGTTAAGAATTAAAAACTCGCGAAATTTGAGAAGCTACTATACGACATTTAACCCTTCAATATGTCTTCAAAGAGACCATGATGCAGAGAAAGTGGTGCTAGCGCTTCCAAGCATAAGCACAAGTCACTATCTATCCACGAAAAGGGTAAATTTCCATGGTCCGGCAATTTCCATGGTCCGGCACCGGTCAGGTCCCGAGGTTGCCGGACTAGAGAGGTACTACCGGTTGACAATCCTTTATCCGGAATTCTGAAAACCTTAAGTTTTTTTGCGGTGCATCACTCGTGTGATATCGAACATGACTTGGACCTGACGCTACCGGGCGCTTGACCCACGCCGGGCAGTGGGTGTGAGTGAGGCTTCACTTGTGTCTCGGTGTTGCTACTAGTCACACATTTGTGTCTGCTGTTCTTATATTTTATGTAATTTTGTTTAATTTCACTGAAAATGACAAAAAGAGCTTCAGATACCCCAATGGATAACAGTGAGAAGAAAAGGAAGTGTCTCTCATTATCGATAGCACAGAAAGTGAAGTTGTTACAGAAGCTTGATCGTGGTGTACCTGTGCGGCATCTTACTGAAAAATATGGTGTGGGAACTACCACCCTATATGACTAAAGAAACGGAAAGACAAGTTGTTGAAGTTTTACACTGACATTGATGACCCAAAAATAATGAAAAACAGAAAAACATTGCATAGGGCAAAAAATTAAGATCTTGACCGCATGCTGATTGAGTGGATTCGACAACGAAGAAGTGAACGTTATGCCACTGACTGGTTTGATGGTCATGAAACAAGCTAGAATATACCAAGAAGAAATGAACATTGATGGTGAGTGTGAATATTCACAAGGTTGACTGCAGAAATTTAAGAAGCGTCATGGTATAAATTATCTGAAAATCTGTGGTGAAAAGGCTTCTGCTGATCATGAAGCAGCTGAAAATTACATTGATGAATTTGCTAAAATTATATCTGATGAAAATCTTAGCTCTGAACAAATTTACAATGCTGATGAAACAGCTCTGTATTGGTGCTACATCCCTAGAAAAACGTTAACAACGGCTGATGAGAGAGCACCAACAGGTGTTAAGGATGCTAAGGACAGGTTGACTTTTCTTGGGTGTGCCAATGCTGCAGGCGCACACAAGTTGGCAGTGATTGGGAAAAGACAACGACCAAGATGTCTGAATGGTGTACACAATTTACCTGTGCATTATTATGCCAACAAGAAAGCATGGGCAACCAGAGAACTATTTTCTGACTGGTTCAATGACCACTTTGTACCAGCAGCACGAGCTCATTGCAGGGAAGCTGGATTGGAAGCAAACTGTAAAATTCTATTGTTACTTGACAACTGCTCTGCACATCCTCCTGCTGAACCTCTTGTGAAAAGTAATTTTTTGGCATTTACTTTCCCCCCAATGTGACGTCTTTGATACGGCCTTGTGACCAAGGAATTTTACACTCCATGAAGAGCAAATATAAAGATTTTTTTTTAACTGCATACTTGATGCAGTCAACAGAGGCGTAGGAATCCAAAGCTTCACGAAAGAGTTCAATGTTAAGGATGCCATTTATTCAGTTTCTAATGCTTGGAATGCTGTTGATAAACCAACATTAACAAATGCTTGGCACATACTTTGGCCTACAACGATGTTTGATGTAAATGAAGATGCAGATGAAGACATTGAAGGATTTCGTGTCACTAAGGAAAAGATGATGATATCAAACCTCCTTACTTACGCCAAAGGTTTATCATCCGAAAGTGTAAATAAGTTGGAGGAAGCCGACATTGAAGAAGTGCTGAACATTGACAATGATACACCTGTTGTGCATTCGTTGAGTGATAGGGAAATAGCTGAAATGGTGCTAAATAAAGATAAGCATGAGGATAGTAGTGATGATGATGATGAAATTGTGAACACAGGTGAAAAAGTCTCCATATACGATGTGGTGAAAACATGTTATCAGTTAATTACTGCCCTTGAACAACGTGCATTTATCAGAGCACGAGATTATGGCAGTTTATTCAATTCAAGAGATACTGCTTAGGCAGAAACCACTGTTAATGAGACAGATGACACTGGAAGAAGCCTTTAAAAAGGCCATCTGTCCTAGAGTCGAGTCATCACTTGAGAGTCCTGTTCCTAGCCCATCTTCAGATGTCCAACTCCTACTTGATGATGACGATGACAACACTGATGTGTCCTCTTCATGATAAGCAAGCCAGGTGTAATGTACCTTTACTGTATCTGTTTGAAGTTTTCCTTACAAATAAATTGTACTAGAGTATTTATGGATTATATTTATCCCACAATTTCATTTATGCCAAATCTAACTGAACTGAACCAAAACTAACATAACCTAACCAATCCGAAAAATTCCGAAAACCGAAATACGTCTGGCCCCAAGGATTTCGAATAAGGGATTGTCAACCTGTATTGTAATGATTTTTTTTTTTCAAACAAGCACAGATAAGTGATAAACACATTGAGCTAGAGAGAAATGCTGGGTGGGTTGGATCATGTAAGAGCGAGACCCAAATGTAAGGTCGCACGTGTTGTGCTATTGCGAGATTGCGTCATCATATTTCGGAATATTGGGTTATTAAAAAAATATTTATGTAAAAAATAAATTAGTTGAATATTATATTGTACTTGCTGCCATTCTGAGTTGTTTATGTCGAATTACGAGTTATCAAGGGTTTACTCTACAGTATATGTGGACTGTCTCAAGAGCCTAATTTATATTTTTTTCTTAAAAATATAAAATACTTCATCTTTAAGACAAAATGGAAAAGATCACCAGAGGTGGGTAACTTGTGCAATACTGTTGTCATCATATAAGAATATATACAGTAAGGATGGAGAACTGAGAATTGTATATGTAGTTAATATGTTGCATAAGTGAAAGTCTGTAAATGGTTAAGCATATAATGTCTAAAAGGTTGCCAGTATGCTGTAGATGTCACTGTAAAACAACATCTAATAGATGGTATGTTTGTAAGAGGTGGAACAAACATAAAGGGAATACTGTGGGTGAGTAAGGTGTTCTGGTCTAGAAGTGTTTCAAAAGATACAACTAAGCTACTAACTGGAGAATACAGGTGCTCCCCAACTTACGGCGGGGTTAGGAAACCAAATCCAGGTCGTAAGGCCGACAAAAAAAAATAATTATAAAAAATTTTCAAAATTAAAAAAAAAACAATATTAAAAAATCTACAATGAAATACAGTACAGTAAAAGTGATAAATAATGAGGAATGGATACATAGTGACTGAGCACTTACCTTTAATGTAGTCAGCTGAATGCACACAGGGCCCCCATAATTTTCTAATTATACATGGAGACTACATTAACTGGAAAAGTTTCGGTATAGAAAATGCGCTCGTCATTTAAAAAAAAAAAAAATTGGTCACAACTGTGGCGGTCGTATGTCCAGACGGTCGTAAAGTCAGAGCAGGTCTTAAGTACTGATGGACGTAAGTCCAAGCAGTTGTAAGTCGGGGACTACCTATATTAAAAAAGATATGAGTAAAGCAAGAGCACATTTGAAGATATCTTAATTTAGTGTCTTTGAGTTGAAAGATAAGGAGTGTTTTAAGTAAAGCTTATGCAACTGTTCAACTAGTAAAACTCAATTTATCCCTCTGGTACTCCTGGCCATGATAGATCTCAACCCCTCGCGATTTTTCGACACAGGTTGCGTCAGTTACAAATGGTTTTTCCATTTTAGTAAACATTGGGTAGTGATCCAGACCCAAATTGCACCCATAGAGATGCATTTGCCAGCCCATGAGGCTAGTGGGAGGAACTTAAGAGGCTGATAGGGCCAGTCCACTGTTCCAGCATTTCTGCTTATGGGAGGGGTGCTCTTAGTGTGAGATACAGTTGAGCGGGAGGGGTCAGGCCAGTACGGGAGCTCTTAGTGACTCAATCTGCATCAAAAGACCACAAGAGGGTTAAGTTTAAGTTGATGATATGTGTGATTAGGTTACATTTTACATATTCACATCTGTGTTTTGTTATACACTATTTCAGTGTAATAAAATCTAAATACTAATCTCTCCAAAACCATAAAACCTTAATCAACTGATCCACCTCATATCACTGGAAATGGAAGTACAGAATACTGTAAAGCATTTGATTAACACTGACCCTATGGTAATAAGAACGAATATAATTAACTTTTTGGGGGTTACTCATGAACATGGCATGTCACGTAGGCCGGCCATTTATGCCAAAGTATTCCTTAAAAACATAACCTGACTCGTGATTCTCTAAATATCTAAAGACATCCCCCATGTCCACGTGAAATCCACTGCTCTTTACGCGAATGTTGTTTTCTGAGCCGAGCTCTTCAAATGTAGAAAATCGACGTAATTTGGATAAATCTTGTTCTGCAGTAATTTCCATATCTTCATGTTTTTTACAAAGAATCTTCTGCCAGTTCCATGATCTAACCTGGAATGGTCAAAATATTAAAGATTCTACTGTATTCTGTAAGTCAGTCTCCATAAGTAACATGAGAAAGTTCATGTTTCTGTTATTTGAAGTAAGCCAACAAAATATTGTCCTCCAGTGGCTATAAACACATGTACTCCAGCATGATACAAAGTGACAGTGAAACATGCAGTTCCTCTTAGGTTATAATATATAGTTCAATTCACAAAGACTTCCTATCAAAAATCAAGGTTATATTCTTGCTTCTAAAATGTAGTGATGAATTTTGCAAATGGGAATGTTACAGATGCATAAGCATATTTTAAGGATTAAAGTCATTACATCACCCCTTCATTGCAAAAATAGTTAATTTAACTTCAGAAATACTATCTAACATCTGTTTCATCATCATCATCAATATTTTACAGCTATTTTCCACACTTGCATGGGTTAGCTGTGATTACCTGCTGGCAGCTCTCCATGCTGCACTGTTTTTTTCAGTTTATCTTGTCAGGTTTCTAACTTTAATGTCGTTTCTTACAACCTCTCCCCCTGCCATTCTAGGCCTGTCCCTGGCTCTCTTGCCCTCCACATTTAGACTCATGCACCTTTTGATCTAATTTGTCTCATCCATTCTCTTCACATTCCCAAATCATCTCAACTTGCCTCTATGCAAAACTTCACCAATACAGCACTCTCAATACCCAGCCACTCTCTTAGCTCAGAACAGTACCTCCTTTCTTTCAGTGTCACATTGCAAACTGCAGTTATTTAAAAAAGAGAAATTTCATTCATATAAAATACAGTAATGTGATATCTAAAAATTGCCCAAAACAAACTAGGAGAACTTGAAATCCTAATACTGTACTTACTGTAGTATGATCCAAAAATTCCATTGCACTTTGGGGCTAGTATTTGGAAAAGTGGTTATGTTTAGCAAATCCCCAAAAATATTGAGACCCCAGGCATCCGAAAGAATATGAAACATCAGATGAAGATCAACTCGACCAATACATTAATATGTCTGAGGTTATCACTCGTTTCTGTTCCATTGGACCCTGGGGTCTTGATACTTTTTGGATTGGCTGTACATGTTTGGAAAAATATTGGAAAATAATACTGGGTGGATGAAGAGGAGAACCAGAAGGAAGCACTCTCTGTTTTTGAAAACAAAGCTGTTGTACCTAACAATACATGAAAGTTTGGAAAATACAATTTATCTAATCCAAAACATACAAATGTATTACAAACACATTCTTATATTTTATTTACAATGTCTTACTTCTCCAGTGAGAGCAACCCCCCCCCCCCTAAGAGGGTTCACACAACAGAAAAATATTCAGGTTACCCTCTCACTCACATTCCACCCCTGCCCTCTCTAGTTCCCGTGTCCCCCTCCTATTCTCTCCTTAACATACTGTTCCACCCTTCCCCCCCATGCTGTAGACAATCTTCCTCTACACAATGCACGTGAAACATTGAAAAGCTATTAGCAGCACATTCTTGAGTTAGTATCATATCAACCTTTTGTACCAACAGCATTCATAATCTTGATCAAGTGTTTAGCATCTTACCTTATGCCACCAGTCTTCTGTGTTCCGTGACAAACCTTCAACACAGATTATTCCAGGTTTTCCAGGTAAACAGAATCCAGTTAAATCAAACTCTTTAGACAAATCCAAGATGTCTTTCCGTTTCACCTGGAATTGTTTGTGGCATAAGCTTCATCAAATAAAATATTCCAAGAGAAAAGAAATATGATTAAAACATGATAATCAAGTAAAGCCCAACTCAAGGTAAAAAAAACTAAGACATGGAGAATAGATAGACATCCTCAAAAGAGTTTCATATCTCTAAAGAGAACACATATTTTATTTCACTGTAATATGTCCAATCACTGCGATGGTTTGTTGGTTTTCAGAAATTATGAAAACCAAAAAAATCTTAAATATGGGGCACTAAAAATATAACGAATCTGCCAAATGCAAATCCTAATCTACCTAACAACTTGTTCATAAGCCTGGTTAAATATACAGGTTGATCTTCTCTTATCCAGTATTTCATCGACCGGTAACTCATAATTAATGACACTTATACAGTACATGTACAAAAAGCCTCAAACATCCCATTGAATGGCATGTTCAACCACCTGGTGATTATCCAGTTGATGAGACCTAATTCTAACATTACAGCATAACCCCCAGATATCCGGCATTTATCCTGTAATTCAACTAAATATTTTGTTTATTTTTTACATAAAAAATACTGTATATACTATAGTATACTATATATTTTGTTTTACATTAACTCACAATATTCCGAGATTTCAAGGTGCAATCTCAGAATAGCATAACACATGCGACCTACACGAGAGAATTTGCCCGGTCAGCCACTCAAATATGCGTTAGTAGGCCTAGTGAGAGGATACTCATCCACAGTCACCACTTACTTTCACGTATTTTGCACTGTATATACAGTGGTCCCTCGGTTAACGAACGGTTCGGTTAATTAAATTTCGGTTAACGAATTACCTTTCATAAGAATCTTCAATTCGGTTAACGAACAAAAATTTGATTAATGAAATCCTTACGAACATCACGTTTTGCTGTGAGCATCAGCTGATGGGCTAGTCTGCCAATTCAGTAATCTGTTCTATTCTTACATTTGTTTCCAATGGAGTAAATATCAATAAAGTTGTGCTCTTTAATATTTTTGCATTTTTTTAAATTAAAATTATTAGTCATTTTAACATTTATTTAACATATTGATAATATATGCAGTACAGGGAACTAATTTTTTGTGCGCCCATCAGCAGCTTGACTTGGCCACAAGGCGTCAGTTGGGCTTTGTTGACAGTGAAGTGAACATCTATTTTGTTGGTCTTGAATATTTTTGCATTTTTCATTGAAATTATTGGTCATTATGAAATTTAGTTAACATATTGATAATATATAGCAAAGTGCAGTGTTGATTTAAAGAAAATAATCTTGAATTACACCTAGTGAACTTAAAATTTTATTGGTGAAATGATGGCATCAAGCATGGGTCCACTGAAACGTGATTTCTCCTCCATCCCCACTTCCTTCTCTTCTCCCTTCTCCTCCACCCCCCACTTCTAATTCCCATCATCATCATCATCATCAACCAGGAACCTTCTACATACACACCTCAAAGTAAGTGTACTTTACTGCATTTTTTTTTTTTTTACTTTGTATGTACTTTTCTGTGAGCTGGAACCAATTACCCAATATCCCATTGAAACAATGGATTCAGTTAACGAAATTTTCGGTTAACGAATGACCTTCTGGAACGAATTGTGTTCATTAACCGAGGGACCACTGTACTGTACTGTAGTGCAGTGAGCCCCCATCACCTCTGACCCCTACCACGTGGCAGTACAAGCTTGAATTATCATTGTCATTTGCCTGCAGTGCTGGTAAGTGTTAATTTTGTGCAAGTTTTCTGATTATGGTAGGTTATTTTGGCCTAAAAGTTGGGTATAAGGGTGGAATGAAAGAAAAGGAGGAAATTGCCTTTAATTTGGAATGTTTAGAGCCCCATATATTCCAAGTTATCAAGGGTCTAATGAAGGCTTGGTTCCTTGGGACCCAGAGATTAGCCTTCTATCCGAGAACAGCCCTAGCCCTTATAAACCTGCATGAAGAAGCCGCAGTTGCTATGCTAATTCCCTATCATAGAGACACATGTTGTGGAGGGTCCTAAGACTCAAGCCTTCAGCAGGGATATTCATGAATCAATCTGACAGATTTAGGTAATACAGCTGTAAATTCTTTCACGGTTACTTCTTAGTGAATACTGTACTGGGTACCATGACCAATAATATTTACAGTTACTGTACTTATTGGCTAAGGAATTAGGTCACCTGAGACACTGTAGAGTATTGTTAATTCTCACTGGATACTGAGTCATAAGACCAGAAATACATAGATTATATTGTTAACTTACCTTACTGTATATATGATGTGAGTAAATCCAGAGTCGGGCAAATTTAGTGTCCTTGATTTCCACTAAATTATCATCAGACTTAGACACCTCCTCAGGACAATCATCAAAGAATGTCTCACCTTTTTCTTGTAACCATGTAACAGCAGGACCTACACACAGATCACCTTGTTGCAGGGTCTTCAGATACCTAAAATTATTGAAACACATTAATACCCACAAAATTTTAAATGTATGAACCTTATCACTAGTGCATACGTACATAATATTATGTTCCTGGCTTGATAGGTCTAAAATGGTATTTAATTCTTTGAACTATTGTACTTATGCATTTTGCATAAAAAAATACTCAGCCACTTGAGCCACTTATTTCACAAAATGCATCAAGAAAATTCTGCAAAAATTAAGCTATTTCATTGAAATTTATTCTTTTTGTGTCCCCTCTAGCTGTTACCACACAAAGTGCTCGGTGGATGGAAGAGAGTACAGTACAGTACAAATTTTTTTTTATCTCTTCTAGCAGTCATATGTTTGTATTCTTCTGTGGGTTTTAATCATTATCTTGTACAGTAAGTCCTCGTTTAACGTTGCCCCCAATAACGTCGCTATTCTTTAGATACCCATGATTTGGATGACGTCCCGCCGATTCAATATAACATCATTACGGACTACTTTTACGGCGCATCACCCTCTCTTATCTTGGTGCGCTACGCTCTCAGAGCATCACGGCGTACCCACGCGTCGCCAGTCTTTGTTAAGCTACCACAGCATTTGTGGGTATTTAAGCGTTTTTGCTCTTAATACTGTACTCTAACCATTCGAAATGGCTTCCAAGTGCCCGTTAAGTGCTACAGATGCTAGTGTTGTGAAGAAACAACGTAAGACCATTAGCCTTGCTACGAAAATGAAGGTTTTAAACCAGGAGGGGAGCCACCCGCCGAGTCTCAGTGACTCGACACCCTCTTCCTCCGCTCCACTACCCACCACAAGCTCGCTTCACCACCTCCATCCATCAGTGAGTACAATACAAAATTATTAAGTTTATTTATATACGTATATCCTATTTTCAATAAAAATGCCATTGAATTTCTGTATTTTATGGGGCAAAGGGAGGCTGGGGAACGTAACTCCTGTATTTTATCTATTTATGGGGAAAATTGATTCTGCTAACGCCGTTTCCAATAACGTCGCGGTTTTCAGGAACGGAACCAAGACGTTAAGCAAGGACTTACTGTACCTTATTTTGTCTTCTTTCATATAATTTTTTTCTGAACAGCATTTCCTTTTTTTAATATCCAGTTGTCAATAAATAAGTAATGTAGCCTCCTATTACTACTAGTATTAGCTGAATGACCATATATCAAAATTAAATCTACATTTTGTCTTGAATTCATGATTTCATAAAGGAACACCGAGTTTTCATATACTCTGTATATTCACTGGAAACAATATTTAGATAAATGTATTCATATTATTTGGGTAAAAAAATGGTCATCCTACCTCAAATAGAATGTTTTCTATGCCTAAAAATATAAAAATTTCTCTGGGTCAATGAACACATACAGTACTTAGTCCCTTTGCTATTAGTGATGTCCCAAACAGTTGGTGGGTGGCTGATGGCTGGTATTCAAATGCTACTTTTAATATTGTTTTAATTGTCTCTGTTAATAAAAGATTTGGTTTGTTAGATAATATGTATACTGTACAGTATACAAGCTTTAAACATTAAATTTACACCCAAGGTCACAGCAATTTGTATCTCTAAAAACAGTGGTAAAATATTCAAAATGTGAAAAGAAATTCTAACAAACCAACATAG
This sequence comes from Homarus americanus, assembly GCF_018991925.1. Classification (NCBI taxonomy): domain Eukaryota; kingdom Metazoa; phylum Arthropoda; class Malacostraca; order Decapoda; family Nephropidae; genus Homarus; species Homarus americanus. The sequence continues at coordinate 5,051,355 of NW_024732440.1, read as the reverse complement.
TGTTCAACATGGATAGGAAATTTTAAGTATTAAAGGTTGTAGGTTGATGAACACATGTGAGAAGGAAGAGAGTTCCATACTTAAGAATTGTGAGAATAATGATGAGGTTTAACTAAAGGGATCTTATATGCATTAACCCTTACATTGGCATAATGCAGTACAGTATACTACAGTGCAGTATATTACAATTGAATGACACACCAGCATTGGCCAATTTTTTTTTCTTGCCAAAATTACCTCGGAATTGTCATAAATCTGTGTAAAACATGAAAATTTTACTTGGTGAGCATTGGTAGTCCAGTACAAAGGGCCTCTTGGATGTCGCCTTGGTCTATCACCATAAAGAGAAAGATAAAAAGGGACCAATTGCATATCATGTGCAATATAAATTTGCATTACAATCATAATAGGTAAACAAACCCTAAGAGCTCCTGGTTGAGGCGATGTTGGGCATCACGATTCAGTGTCTGTGAACGCACAAATACACTTGGCTGTACGGCTGGATAGTGGTGAGGGAGGTTGACACTCATGCTGAGACGGCCCTGATTTACAAGAAAACAAAATAAACCATTATTAGCTTGCTAGATAAAGACTTAAATTAAAATGGAAAAGAAATATTTGAAAAGTTGCCTTATTATTAGACATATTAACTTAAATGAGGCAAAGTTCTTACCAGATCAAATGGGTTTACTGATTAGTGTTTTGTTTAGGCTTCAAAATAATTACGGTAATAGTGTTAACATCAGAGCATTTAGTTACATTCCTGACCAAAACTTCATCATATAAAGAATGGAGGAAATTTTCATAAGAATTGTATGAGGAGGCCATTAATAATAATAATAATAATAATAATAATAATAATAATAATAATAATGTAATAATATATGAATTACATGTATGGTACTGTTCTGTAATGACAAAGAGGACTATCAATTACTCAGAAAGTGTAATCTGTCACTACTATTTAATTAGCTAAGTTAAATAGCTGCTTCATCTCATATCCTAAATCAATTTACAGTCAGTTCAGCTATAACGCGATAGTTGTGTTCTTGTAAAATATCGTGTTATAGAAAATCGCGTCATAGAAATAACAGGGCTTATGGAGAAAATAGGGTTAGGTGCAGATTATTACTCGAAATCGAAAAAAATTAGTAGTTAGCCTAACACAAAGGATAGCACAGTCTAAATAAATATTACATTCATATCTAATAATGAAATCATACAGTAAATGTAACACTTTACCTTGAAAAAATATGAATATAACTTGATGGGGGAGAAGGGTGATTTTGAGGTTGATAACATCGAGCTTCTCTTCAAGTGTTATATCCTTTCGTTTACGATCATCACCGGGAATTCGATCACCAGAACGCTTCTTGGAGATATTCTTCTTTACCATATTCACAGTTAATACCACAAAATTGGAGAAATAGTAAGCAAAAATCGCGTTACAGCAAACAAGCGTTCGGATCATACAAATATCGTTCCTCTATTCATAAATCGCGTTAGAGCAAATTCGCGTTATCAAAACACGCGTTATAGCAGAACTTATGCTCATCAATGATGCCCTAAGAGAAACCCCTGCTCGCTGGAAATATGTTGACGACTCCACCATTGGGATCAGCGTCAACAATTCTGCTCCCAACTATACCGCCCTTCAGGATTTATTGAACAGTCTCCAAAACTGGGCCACCAACAACCATGTCACCATCAACCATACCAAGACCATGGTTATGCACATCAACCTCTCCTCCGACATTGTCCCACCCCCTTCCATTACTTTAGGTCCGAACACACTCCAGGTTGTAGATTCCACAAAGCTCCTCGGCGTCACCATAGACAACAAACTAAATTGGAAACCACACGTCAGTGAAGTTGTCAAATCCTCCAGTTTCCGTCTCCACCTCCTCCGCCGACTCAAGTCCCTCGGAGTTCCTGCACCAGAGCTCCTCAGTGTTTACACAACATTCATACTTCCCAAGCTCACCTAAGCCTCCCCCACCTGGTCTTCCTCCCTAAATGCCACACAACGTAAACACCTAGAAAAAGTGCAAAAGAGGGCATGCAAGATTATTCTCTCCCCTTCCTACTCCACATATCAAGAAGCGCTCAACACACTGACCCTTTCGACTCTCACTGACCATCACCACGACCTCATCTGCAAGTTTGGTAAGAAGCTTCTACACCATCCTCGACACCGGCTCCTACTACCGCCCGAGATCCCTAGCCCGAGAATTGCTGTTCGACACCACAACCGCATCCAGCCCATACGTGCACGAACTGATCGCTATAAGAACAGCCCAGTCCCAACCATTGTAAAAATTATCAATAACGTAATAAACCAGTGTATTTACTCCCAGTAAACACTACTTCTTGCACTGTCACTATGTTGAAATGCACTGTAGTTTGAGCTTTTCCCCATCTAGTTATTATATATCTTATTTGTATCACTTATGTCACTTGTATATTATTTGTAATTCGAAACCCATTCCCCAAATATGTAACCGTATATTTTCAGCCTTCTGGCTGCCAAGCTCTTTCAATAAACCATTAATTATTATTATTATTATTATTAACTCACTGTACTGTACAGTATAGTAATACTGTATATTTTAAACATCAAAGTATACTGTACCTTTTCAACATCCAGATTGATGACGAGGTCAAGACGAGGAGGCAGAAGCAATGTGCGACCCTCAGCAAAGTCCCTCAGGTCACACAACACTGATGGGTCATCCACCTCTAACTCTCTTGGGTCAGGGAACATGGACTAGAACAAGAAATACATGCCATATGATCCACATATTAAAGTTTATAATGCAGTATATATTATAAAGTATGTACTGTATTAGCATTTTCTCTATGATCAATTTATAGATGTTATCTCTGGCAATTCATAACTTAATCTAATTAGAGAAAATTAAATAAATGGTGTGTACAGGATATAATACCAATGGATTGACAAAAGAGTGATACAGGTACTGTATATACATTCACAGAAAAATCAAATATTATACAGTACACCCTGAACTTCCATTGATACAGTAATGTACAGGGTACTGTACTTGTATTATTATAATTGTAAGCAAAAATTTACTCAAAACACCTACAGTACTCCCACAAGGTAACAGTACCATAATATAGTACAGAACCATAATCTGTTCTGTAATTTGACTGTCAAGTACTTTGAAGGGTATATTTCTTAAACATAAATGTAGTACTGTACCCTAATGTAAAGACTATATGAATATTACTACTTACCTCTATAGTACAGTATATACTGTACAGTATGTGAAAGTGGGTCCTATAGGCAATACAGGTGTTCCCCGACTTACGACTGCTTGGACTTACGTCCATCTGTACTTTTACAACTTGCTCTGACCTTACGACCGTCAGGACATACGACCGCAGCAGTCGTGACCAAAAATATTTTCAAATGACGCGCGCATTTTCTATACCGAAATGTTTCTATCCCGGGCGAGAGTGTGGCGGGCTCTGTTCGCTGCGTGGGTACACTCACTCAGTGGAGCGCTTAGTTCATGTTTGGCTATTGTAGCCTATACTGATCGCGCTGTGAACTTTCGTTATTATCGTGCTAAATTGACTTTATAATGACTGGAAAGCGTAAAAGTGAGAGTGCTGGTGGTGCTCCAAAGAAAAGGAGACAGGCAATTACTTTTGAGATGAAAATGAAGATAATAACTCAGCATGACAATGGAAAAACTGTAGCTACAATCTCACGCGACCTAGGTTTCTCACACTCGACCATATCCACTATTCTGAAGGACAAGGAATGTATTCGTGATGTAGTGAAAGGAACAACACCTATAAAGGGAACTATAATTTCAAAGAAAAGACAAGGTCCTATTCACGATATGGAAAAATTATTGGTGATATGGATAGAAGACCAGATACAGAAGTGTGTACCCTTAAGCCTTCTAACCATACAGGCTAAAGCAAGAAGCCTGTTCCAAAGTCTGAAGGAGCAGGCAGGAGATGAATGTGATCAAACCTTTACAGGAAGTCATGGGTGGTTTGATAGATTTAAAAAACGCTACAGTCTACACAATGTTAAGGTGAGTGGAGAGGCAGCTAGTGCCGATGTTGGTGCTGCCGAAGCTTTTAAGGAGGAGTTAGGTGAAGTGATTGTGGAAGGGAATTATTTGCCTGAGCAAATATTCAATGTGGATGTGACTGGATTATTGTGGAAGCGCATGCCTGAGCGGACATACAGTTTCAAAGGAGTTAATGAAAATGTAGTTATTTCCGATATTAGTAACAAGATAGTGGAGTTAAGTAAACAGCTGGAGTTAGAAATTGATAATGAAGATGTTGAACAGTTGGTTGAAAGTGTAGCAGAAGAGCTCAGTAACGAGGATCTTATTGAACTAGATGCACAGAAAAATGCAGAGAAAGAAGAGAGACAAAATTTAGAAGAAGAACCCGCACCCCCCCAAAAAGTTTTCAGTGAAACAAATGGCAGAGGCATTTGTTACAATTAATAAAGGAATGTAAATGTTTGATGACATGGATCAAAATTATGAGCGTTATGCCAAAGTTGACAGAATGATCCAAGATGCACTTACTTGCTACAGAGAAATTTATAATGAAAAGAAAAAACAAACTGTGCAGTCTAAATTGGACATCTATTTTAAGAAGTCCCCCAGTGCTGTCTCCTCATGCCCCACCAGTGCTGCCTCTTCACTCCCTCAAGATGATCCAATACCTTCAACCAGCAAGTTTCCACAGCACATAAACCTGTCTGAAGAAAGCGACATTGATGACCCACCCAGCCCTGCCTCCTCCTCTGCCTCATCCAATTAATATAGTCTCCATGTATCCTGTAAATAGAAAATTATGGGGGACCCGTGTGCATTCAGCTGACTACATTAAAGGTAAGTGCTCAGTCACACTGTATCCATTCCTCATTATTTATTACTTTTACTGTACTGTATCCATCCCTCATTATTTACTACTTTTACTGTAATATTGTATTTCATTGTATTTTTTTTTTTTTTTATCTATGTCGGACTAACGACCAATCGGACTTACGACCTGGATTTGGGTCCCTAACCCCGTCGCAAGACGGGGAGCACCTGTACTGCCTGTTTTACTCAATCAATTACATCATTTCCTAATTGCTAAAGTCACCTCCTTTATCACACTACAATGGAAGCTTAAAACCACTCATATTTTGTAATGATAACATATAATGTACTGTACAGTATTAACAATTGTAATATCCAGGAATAGGTACTGGTTATTTAATTAAATAAACTCATTAAATATCTAGATTCATACATGTCTTACAAGTTAAATACTATATCAACATAACTTTACCTACCTGTAACATGTCCATCTCAGACAACTGAAGCTCAATCATGGCCACCAGTTCTGACTGGTCAAGTGACTCGCATGTCACATCTGACTGACCTTCAGTCTCCTTGCTCATATTTCTACAAGTACTCTAGAATTGAGAAATTTTTTTGTTTAGAATTAATGACATGAGGTTTATTGCTGTAATCTACAAAACTTCATTGGCAATTTTCAGGTTATTTCAGAAAGTATGAATACTGTATACAACAAGTATTTTCAATCAGCAATAATGAGCCTGCCAGATTAATAGTGCTTACTGTTCCTTAATTGGATGAAGATCTGGATATAGTATACAGGACTTTTCCTTCTATCCAGAATAGACCTAAATAACCAGACTAAAGGCCCGTCCACACGATCGAGCAGTGCCTGGCTGGCATGCGCTAAATGCCCATTATCGGGCAAAATTGGCGGGCAAACCAGCGGATTGCCCGTGCCCGTCGTTGAGCGAAATCATGGTCCACCTGCCTGGTGGTTTGCTGCCAGATATGGAGCGACGACTCTGCCAGACAAACGATAAAACCGGAAAACCGACATTCCTATAATATTTTCATTAATATTCAACATTACACAAGCCTGCAATACAAGACACGTGTTATTATTGGAACCTCACATGACTGTAAAAAACAGCTGATCACTACGCCACCGCTGACCTCGGGGTCCTCAAGTCGGTGAGGTATGAACAGAGATACTGACCGAACATAAGCTAGTACTTTGTAAAACCTGATACGTATATGTTCCCCGCTCGGTCCAGATGTCCAGTGTATAACCAAATAAGCTTATGCAATGTACATTATTGGCGTGACAATAAACGGGAGATTGTTTATGCATTATGTAATGAGGACATTCGTGTGTGTTCTTCGTTCCTGCCGCTCTCCTCACTCTAGTTCCATAGCTTCCTTTCTATGCATATCATAATTCTAACATTATTCAATGAATTTTTATGTACTACAAATCTCACCTGCAAGTAATCTTCCTTGAGTATTTCATACATGGCTTGACAAGCTGCAGATATTATGCGAGACAAACTTTGTTTTGATATCCTCGTTCTATACTGAAGTGACGTGTAGGTGCACCCAGTTGAAAGATATATGAGCGTTGCCTCTAGACGAGTCTCTGCAGATATACTTTCCCTCATATTGGTATCCTGTTTTTTTTATATATGGTTCCACTTTCGCTAGGAGTTTGTAAAAGGTGTTGGGGTCCATTCTCATGTAATTGGTGAAGTCTTTCTCATGTCCATCTTGCAGTTCACGTAAAATCGTGGCATGACTTCCTAATACTTTTCTTCGATCTAACCACTCTTTGCACCATTCCCTTTTCTGCATATGGTTCTTCTCTTTGCACATAGCAGCAATTATTATAGTACACAACGCTATTCGCTTTAACTGTCCGGCAATTATTCCTGTGACACACCATGGTGATCGTACCGCACCCGCCACTGCCGACCACCTACCGGCACCTGACTATGACTGCCGCCAACCACCCCCGTGTGTACAACAACACACAGGCTTTGCCCGGTAAACGGGCAAAGCCCGCCGGGCACTGCTCGGTCGTGTGGACGGGGCTTAAGTGATTGTGACTGCAGCGGGCAATTTCCCCGACTTGGACCCCAAAAAATGACTAGGGTAAGTGGTGTTTGTTGGGAAAGAAAATATGCTCTATCAAGTACTGTACAGTACTCATAAGGTGATTACAGTGCTCTTTTCCCAATCTTGATTTGAGTTTTCTATTTTTATTACAGTACATAGAGTATATGTACTGTATCTGTTATGATAAATGTTTGTGCACATATTGATGGCAAAAAAAAAAAGCCCTCTAATTTTTCTACTCATTTTCACGAATTACAGGTACAGGTACTATTATCATAGCTAGTAATGTTATTTATTATAATCATTATTGCTATTATTTTAGTACATTAACTGTTATAATACTGTACAGTACAGGTATTACCCAAATATTACTGTATCACTATTACAGTATCCTGTATGTATCTTATTATTATTATTACTAGTACTATAAGTATCATATTATTGTTATTACTGTTTTCCTTTAATAGATTACTAATTACTACCATCAATACTACTATAAACATTATTATCATACTGATCAATATTAATATTAAAATATTTCAATTATGGTATCATCACAGTTAAAATCACTACTTCATATTTCATAACTTTAAAATACAGTACTGTATCTTACAGCTTGTTACATCCATATATATGTATTGTATAATGTACACTAAAAAACAAGTCATAAAACCATTTACCTTGTACCTCACTGACATCTTTGGTAACAAGAGAAAAAGAAAACTTGAGCAGCTCCAGCCTCAGCAAGGAGCAACACCACACTGACTTACAACACGGCAACTGCCTGCTTTTATAGCCACCCCTAGCCCCTCCCTAACCCTCTCCTACCCCCCTTACCCCCGTGCGGTTGTTTCCTTAACAAGACCCTAATTTAATGCCAGTCCATAGGAGATTCTTGCATCCCACTGTGAACTTTCCCTTTACTTTCATTAATAAACTTCATTTGGCATGACTAATCAAAATTAGAGACAAAGCTACTGCGGTACCACTAATCATATAAAAATCGTCATTTTTCCAAGTCTAATTCATACTTAGTCACCTAGAATTATTGTTTTGAGATCCAGTTCACATGAATATTAACAAATGCCTTTCGGAGTTAACAAATCCATATGGTTTTGTTTAGAAAACTTTGAAGATAAAGAAATCACATTTTGTCACTTTCAAATCAAGAAAGAAATGTAAGCATGTACACTGTCCAATAATTTACATAAAATCACTGACAAGTGAGTAGATATTAGGATATGAGCTAAATACAGTACACAAATTTATCTTTATTTTATTGAAAATTATGATATAAAACACTGGCAACATATGCTTCATGAAAAACAAGATCACTGGATATGCTCTAACCCTTTAGTAGTGACGAAATACTATACTTTTATGTCAGACATGCATTAATCATGCAGAGACTTGTTATTTACATCATGGGAGTACAAAAAGAAATTCATTCCCGAGTTCTCTTTTGTTCTGTAGCCCCATTCATGCACACTCTTCACTGTCATGCATAAATTCTTTTAAACATAACTGATGGTAGGTTCAAAAAGAGGAACAATAAACCCTTGATATTATCTACTAGCATTAAACAAAGCTGTAAGTAATGTTATACCACAGTTATGAAACTTAAGAATATATAACAGGACGTACATATTTTTTTCTCTGGAAACCCCATCCTTTTCACAATGGACCATGTGATAAAAAGAGGGGGTTTGTAAAGGATTGCACAACACCTGGTGCCTATTAGTCTTAGCTGTAGTGTGACAGTCATGAACTTAACTGCTCCCATGTAGAACATGATTTGTAAACAAACTAATTAAAAATTGTAATTAAGTAATGATACCAGTACTGTACTGCAAACATGTATATATACAGTACAGTACAATGCATGAAACAACCAAATACCTGACAACTGGTCACTAACAACCATAACATAATTAAAAAATCTCAACTCTACTCCCACTGAATTGTAATTTTGATAAAATTTTTAGTGCATCCAAATTACCCATGACACTTGTCTTCATATATCCATCTTTATAACATTTTCCTGTGCAGTTCAAGAATAACCAACACACACTGACCATTTTGGCATTAGCTAGCAGAGGCTCTACCCATAATCTTTCCCATGCCATACACTAACCTGTCTGTATTTATTCTCTTTATCTTCAGTATTTTTCCCTAAACTATAAACTAGTCTTGTGTAACTAACTTATAATCAGTCTTCCGTAAATGCAAAGATAAACTAAATTAACAAGGGCCTCACATATGAGCTGCAGTTTATATTTATTGATTACCATTTTTATCTCAAATTACATAGTTAGATATGAATGACTGTGTGTTCCAATGCATGATCACCATGTAGGAAATCAAACATACAGAGACACATATACTGTATGCATAATAGATACATATAGGCTATTTTATGGGTCAACATGTGTAATGCATATACTGTAATGTAGGTGTAATTATGTATGTTCGAGTATGTACAGTATAATGTACAGGTATACTAGAAAAACTTTGTGTGTGTATTCTCAACACTGTAACATGTGCAGAAAATTAATACAACTATATGCATATAATAAGGGATGGTGATAATGATTTGATTTCATTTTAATTCATGAATTACAATATCATATTTTCCTCACAATCTTGTAACATTGTCAATTTAACATTATTTACTGATGGACAAATTTGCAGGGACGATGTTTACCACCCACATTCAACAATATGGAGTGATACCCAGATTCCAAAGTACCGTTTAGAGGGACCAGTTTTACCTTGGAAACACCTTGAACTTGTCAGCTCTGACCTTCACCTACGTTCATTACTCACAAACCCTCCTACAAAACGCTTTAAAATACAAAGAATAGTTTTTTACGACACTAATTCCTCAAAAATTTGTTTAGAAGTAATCTTATTGTTAAATTATTAAATTATTCTTTAGTGAACTCTACAGGAGAAGTGTATTACTCATCACACGATAAAGGGGTCCAGTAATGGGGTTGAAGGCTCCAAGCCCCGCCCCCACCACCCCTTAGAAACAGCAGTCGGAACTAACAATAATTATATAAACACAATTTCCTGTAGATAATTACCTGCTGGTACTAAACTAGAAAACGCACACGAGTTCTCTTAACCTAATAAATTTGTATATATTATGAGTTCTCGCCTATTTTAGGGAAAATATAGGTGAATGTGTGAAGCAGATGGTGCCACCTCGACCGTACACAAGTCCACGTGAACCTATCAAAACAAACGACCATTCGAAAGTGACTGTTTTGAACGAGAAATATTTCTCTAGAAACTTAATTTATATATTTCATTTTGTAAATTAAGGCATTAATTAATATTAAAAATTAAATAATATAATAGGATGGTATATATCGGATGACGCAGTAGAATGGACGGAACAAAGAAAGAGGGAAAGGGAGGGGGGGGGGGGGATATCTTGTGGGGTCATCGTGGGAGGGTTATTTGTGCTAAATTTATTTTAAATATATTATATATAATACCTCCACCCCCTCCCTCCTTGTGGAGGACCTCAATGCCTTGCACCCGTCTCTGCTTCCAGGGGCCCCACCCAAACCCCCGGGGTAAGTCCTGACTGTCTTCCCTACAAACTACCGATGACCCTGTGGGGAATGAGATGTTTGGTTCACACTCAGGATGGGATGAAGAAAGGAAACTCACAAAGTGCTCTCTTTATACATGTTGTATTGGATGTACAATGCAGCTTGGTGCTGGGAAGGCAGCATGGTTACAAGCGTGATGTAGAGCGAGCTGGTTGGTGAGGATGCTCAGAGGAGGACCAGCTTGTGGGTCGCCATGCTCGCCGGCGGGAGCGAGGACCGCCAGGCAGGCGGAGGAGGAGGAGGTGGTGTTGCTGGCTGGTTGGTGTAGGTAGAAAGAGAGAGAACACCACGAGGTCAGGTCTTAAATAGCGGGGGTAGGCGTGGCTTAGTAGTTGACCTCCATGTTGTATGGCGGCGCTGGTTGACCCAGACCACGAGGCATACACTGGGGAATTCGTGGGGTCGGCTACGCAGCGACAAACAGCGTTTGTTGGGGAGAAATCCACTACAATACTCCCTCCTTCCCCCCAGGCGGTGTAGGAGACTTGTTGTCTGCAGGGTTGCATGGCACATGTGAGGCAGAACGGGCGGTGCATGCCTCATGTGGGACATAACGGCAGGGCGTGGATGAGCCGGCCGCTAGAAGAGACAACTGTCTAGATACACAATATTTGTGGGAGAAAGAGGGTGTGTGGAGGGGATGAATGTTGTGCTTCCCTCAAGGCAGGTACAGAGTCGTCAGATGCTCCTGCTGGGGAGTGTGGGCCTGGGTCAGGAGCAGGGGCTGCCTCAGCAAAAGCGGATGAGGGCTCATGACAGCAGCAGGGTGCAGGACAGTAGCAGGGAGTACCTGAGGGAGAAAAGAGGGGTGTGTGGGTCCGCACTCAGGCGCATGGGCCGCGTCGGGAGCAGGGGCTGCATCAGGAGCGGCAGTGGGTACTTCTGGGCCAAGGCGGCGTCTGAGGCAGGACGGGTGAGATAGGGTTGGTAGGACGTGGTGCTTGGGGCAGGAAGAGGAGCTAGTGTCTGCTTAGAGAAGCAGTGCTGCTCTAGGGTGTCTAACCTGCGGTGTAGAGACAGTAGCTGTAGAGCCGATGAGAGCTGCCTCTGCGTGGATAAGCCAGTCTTCCATGTTGCTTGAAGACTGGGAGAGTGATCGGTTTCTCCTCCATCCTTTCACAGCGCGGCTGTGAGCTTATATACACGTCCATCGAAAGTAAGCATCGCTGTTGGCCGACCACCAGTGCATTCCAGACGGCTAGGCTTGTCAGAGAAACTCGTTGCGGGATCGGCTATCAGGGACTAACGGCAGTGTCAGTTAGGGGAGAGTATCAACTACAAGTTCGGTCACTTTGTTCCAAATATTTGCGGCTTTGTTATGTATTTCTACATTGATTGCTAAGATGTTTATTCTCTTGTGTAGCTGTTCATTATTGCTGTGGTGTGTATATTTTATGTTATAAATCTGAGGGCTATATTTTGTACTGTCTGTAACCTTTTAATGCTCGTTTTACTAAGGGTGTTCAATGGGATGGGTGGATAGTCCATAATTGATTTGACAAGGACTATGTAAATCTTTCTTTGTTATTTATGCTAAGGTTCTTAGAGCGTTTTATTTTTTATAATCTTTTCTTGCCTGGCGTTCTTTATCTTTTATGTATGTTATATATCCTCTTGTTGTTAGTTTTAGTCCAAGCATCCTACCTTCAGTGGCGTATTGGTATAGTTCCTGGTCGACTATTACTGGACTTGTTTTGATCTTGGCTATTGGTTTTATCTTGAATTTGTTCTTTTTTGTCCTGATTTTCCGTTTTTTCTCAGTCATTTATGTTTTTTATTGCTGTTGCCGTGAAGCGTGGCATAAATTGGGTTGATTTCCTGGGCCCTTGCGGAGAGGCAGGGGTTATTTATATCATCCTGCCGGATCAAGATTCGAAAGGCAAAGAAGAGAAATGCTGCTGATTGGCTAAGATGAAGGCGGCAACTGACCAATCACCGCGCAGTTCGAACGCGAGGGCTGATTTGTGGAACTCGCCGCTGGTTGGCTGGTAAGCGGACGTCAAGTGACCAATTAGCAATTGTAGGGGACAGTATCCACTACACATGAACCACTAGTGCTTGTGGAATACAGCTTTGTGGAGTAATTTGAAGCTTGTCTGTGTAGTAGTAGGAAGTTTGTCTTTTAATATTTTTAGTGGTATCCGATGTTCTGCATGACTGTGAACCTGGTTGCTTTGTATTCTTATTTTCTAGTGTTTTGTATACAGTACAGTATCAGTTTGTTTAACTCGTAAAGAGTATTATGATCTAGTTAGGGAAATTAGCCCAGTGATGTCGAAATATTTGTGTTTAATTAAGGGTCGTCAGCCTCGTATGCGGTTCTTTGTTGAAGAATTTGGTAGTCTAGGATGATAGAGTTTACTTGACTAGTGTCCCATGTCAAGAAATTGAGACTCATAATGAGAGGTTGTGGTGGGTGGTGATGAGTTACGGTTCATGTCTTTTTTTAATTATGTTCAGAATCGGCAGGTGTATTGCGTATTTCCAAGGACTTCATCGTATTTTTGTGGCAAAATGATGGGTCAAAACCTATTTCCTGCTTTGAAATGGGAATTGATACTTGCACAAAATCTGTTAGGAAGTAGGGAGTGGGTAATGTTAGACTGTGTGAAAACGTTTTGTGGTGTGGGAATAAGAATGTGTTCTCAATGTTTAAGGATATTATTTTGGTATGTTGTCTGGTCCAGAGGGTTTTGTTCAGTGCCCCTTGAAGCCTTTTTATAACGATAATAGAAAAGTCCAGTGAAGATATTAGGGGGTAGGGTGAAGGTGGCTTGTATGGCATCTGGTTGTTTTCTTCTGTAACACCACGACTGAAACTCTGTGTTTGGTATTTGAGTTTTATCTCATGGTTCGGTTAGCAATAAGTCGTTATTCTTGAGTGGTGATAAATGTATATAACCAGCACCATGGTTGAATATTCTGAAAACTTGACTTTGGTTTGTCATGACCTTGTCAGATGTTATGATATGCTTTATATATGAACCAGTTTTCAGGTGTCGTAAGTCTGTGTTCGTTTGTACAACCTGTGTCTTCTGCCATGTTGTGTACGTAATTAGAGGGCTTTATAGTTGGAGATGAAAAGTTGGATCCAATGATTTTACAATCCGTGTTTAGATTTGTGTGTAGCTGCGAGTCCTGGCTTGTGGCGATGAGAACACCACTATTATCTACGTCTACGTCTCTGTGTTTTGGTTCTACTTTCATCATATGTGAGAGAGAGAGAGATCTCATTAAAGTTTATATAATATAGTATCCATGTCTCACTCCCTATAATGATACCCAGGTTGCAAATTTGAAATAAAGTAAGGTGTAGGAGATAGCTTAGGTATAATGGTGCGGAAATTAGATAAGCGTTTTAAGTGTGAAGTTGGAGGAGAGGGGGAAGGGGTGGTGGCTAGGAGGAGTGTATGAAGGAGTACAGGGTTGGGAGAAAATAATGTAGGTTATGGAAACGTGGGAGGAGTGGATGTTGCAGTGGGGGTAGAGGTAGTAGTTACACTGGAAGATAGTGGGGAGTCTGGGGACTGTAGAGTGGGGCGTGGAGAAGGGGACGATGTTGGAGAATAGGGGGAGGGATGATAATACAATAGTAGGTTCTGGTACTGGTACTGAATGGGGAGTGAATAATCTGTAAGTATGAATGGTAAGTATACATATTTTGATTGTGTGCTGGTGTTGGGAATGGTTACATGGGGTGTGGTGTTCACGAAGGTTTTTGGTATGCTTGTTACAAGTCCAGAATAGTGAAGGGGGCTGAGAGGGGTACTAGTCAAGGTGAAAAAAGACAGCCAGGAGAATTGGGAAAGACGAACCTAAGACACACCCACAAGACGCTATTGTGGGAGGAGGGTGAGGGGGGGGGGCTGGTCATGGTGAGGGGGGTGGGGGTGCTGGTCATGGTGAGAAAAAAGACAATCAGAAGAATTAGGGAAGGCAAAGCTGAAAAACACATCCACAAGATGGTGTTGCCATCCGATGTAACGTAAGACAGTTTGAAGGTCCCCTCCACGGCCGGCGTAGTCCCAGACAGCGTACTCGGGTAACCCCAGGAACCGCGCTAAACGTCTTTCTGCCCCCGTGTCGCAGAACCCCAATAAATGGTGTTTTAATGGGCAAAATCGCACCAACTATTTCCTCACAAGAGAGAATCACGTCACTAAAATGGAGAAATGGCCATCAGTTCGTGTCTTTTGAGTTCGTTCGGTTAACTTATTGTTGGTTAGGCTAGATTTAGTTAGATTAAATAAGATTAAGTTAAAATGAGTTAGGTTAAATTAAGTTAGGGTAGGTCACGTAGGTGAGGAGCTGTACGGTTAAGTTAGAATAGATCAGATTAAGTTAGGGTAGGTTAGGCTGAGAGAGAACTAGAAGAAATCAAAGATATTAGAGAAACAGACCTATAAAAGTATTAAAAATAAGAAAACGAGAGATACTCACAGAATGTCAGTAACAGAAATAAAGTAATAGAGAAAGCGAGAGAGAGTTTCCTACGTTGTCAGTCATCCCCACAAGGTCATCAGAGCGTTGTGGCCGTCCTAAAAAAAATTAATTCCTCGAGCCATGGCTGAGGGTCACTGAGGACCCCAGGAGGCACGTCACGCGCACATGGTCCACATATTTTTAGGCCCACATTCTTGTTTGCTTTCATTCCATAGCACGTGTGTGTCGGGCAATGATTTTCTGAGTGAGTGTGTGGGGTACGAGTTGTTTGGGTTCACACTCAGGATGGGATGGAGAAAGGAAACTCACAATGTGCTCTCTGTATACATGTTGTATTGGATGTACAATGCAGCTTGGTGCTGGGAAGGCAGCATGGTTGGTGAGGGTGCTCAGAGGAGGACAAGCTTGTGGGTCGCCAGGCAGCGGCGGAGGAGATGGTGTTGCTTGCTGCGGCTGTAGCTAGAAAGAGAGGGGTGATGATGATGATAATGGAGATAAAATGGCAATGGCTTGCCATGGGAAGGGAGAGAAGAGGTAAGGTAGAAGGAAAGTTATGAAACGGGAAGTAAAGTAGTAGAGAATAAGAGCAGGTGGGCTATCCACCTAGCAGAGACGATTTGATTGGCTGTGGTGAAGGCCGCACTAAGAGGCTCGCCCGAGCTAGAGGGAACAGGGGGGAGGAGGCTAAGCTAGCTAGCAAGAGGTTGTTTGTTATTGTGTTAGTTGGAGAGGTCTACTAGGTCCTTGTGTAACTAGAAGAATACTCTCATCTTTTGTTTACTATTTAGTGTACAAAAGTTCTGGCTCTTGAGGGTTATGGAGAAGGCTTTTTGGCCACCAGCTGTGTGATCTTCTGGTGTCCTCTGTTTTTAGCCGATTATATATTTCGTCTTCCGTTACTTCTAGTTTGTGCCATACTGCCTGTGCTTGGCTGTATGTTCTTATGTTCAGTGTTAAAATGTTGTATTTTTCGTGAAGCTCTTTAATTTTGTTTGTGTATGGCGGACGTTGTTTGGAGGCTCTGCGGATGGCTTTGTTTTGTGTTGCCTGGAGTTTTAATTGGTTGGTAAGGCTGATCGTGTTTAATGGTATTGGCGGGTATTCAAGATGGGGGTGGACAAGTGCTTTAAATAGGTGCAGTTGTATTTTCTCTTCCATTTTGCCGAATCTTCTTAATTTGGTAAGCTGTATTTACCCACTGAGGGCGGTGTGCGAACGAGGTGCCTGTTGTGTATACCTAAAAGTTACAAGGAGTCCCATACCTGCAGGGGTGGAGTGTAACATGTGTGTTGAGGTGGTGCTACTATGTATGGTAACCGACGAGCCTATATTCCATACAGGTGGAGCAGCCTGATGTGTTAAGAGCTCGTGTAAGAAGGAATGACCGAGGTAAGGTGGTCACAGATTGTGTTCTGCAATAAGTATGTGGATGACACGCCATTAATGTAAGACGTCTGGTGCCCATCTGGGTAACCAACATTTTCGTTGTTCTTCTGAGGAAGGCCAACTCATTTGTATGTTTTTTACCAGTATGCTTTATAAGGAATAAATTAATTAAGACATGTTATGGTTTCACCCTTCTTTCCCCTTATCGATCTGGTCAATGGAAAACCTAACCCAATGCCTAGTCCACTCTGCACGCTACCTAACGAGCTACATGCTGTCCAGAGGGGGTCTGGTGGCAGCGACCCTTAGAAATTAAGATTAGAGTTGAGTATTCCCCCTTAGAATTAGTGACCCCAGTCTGGCAGTATAACAACACTACTTGAAATTAAATGATATAGCCTTAGAAAAACATACTATTTTCACATTGTTTCACTGAATCAATTGTCATCTTAGGGGTCTTCTGAGAATAGGATTGTCACTGATGAGTGACGATCCAGGAGCACATTTCACTCAGCAGAGACAGTGTTATATACAAGAAGTAGGTGAAACAAAAATGACGGAAATAGCACAAAGAGAAACCTGATGACTTGTGAGAACTTTTCTTGAGGAAATTCATGGAAGAATGCAAAAGATACGTTGTCCAAAGTTGTGTTCAAAATGAGAAATTATTATATTTTTTTTATTACAACTTATCAAGAGAAAAATTGTAAAGCTTTTGTTCTTTTATTGGGTTGGTGAATACAAGAGGCTCCTTCAGTTTAATGGTTAAGTAGAGAGTGAAAAATACACAGCTTGCATTGGTATTACAACTTTACAAGTTTACAACCTGATAATATTTACTGTTATTTCACTTGACCACACTGTGCTATCTTCACTACAGATAATCAGTATCAAATGGACTCCTAATATCAGTCAAATGCGTTAATCAGAAAGTCGCGTGGTCTTTTATCTTTTATCCTCTTCGCCACTGATCGGCTCGTTAGCCGCTTGTTCGGTCAGTTACGTCTCTGATACGCACTGTTGACAGATATTGGGCATGCACTGGCTCCTGAATATATCGGAACCTGCAGCAGGTTCCGATATATTCAGGAGCCAGCGTTGGTCAACTCTGGCATCGAATGAGCTCACACTCGGTGCCGTTGTAGCAAAGGGCAGTGTATTGGGCCCGCTGTTGTTTGTTTGTTTCATAAATGACATGCCTGACGTTGTACACTCCTCCATACAAATGTTTGCCGATGACGCCAAGTTATTTCGGGAAATCAAGAACCAAGCAGACTGTGAAGAGCTGCAGAAGGACCTCTGTGGGCTCCAAGAATGGTCGAAGAAATGGCTGCTGAGATTCAATGTCACGAAGTGTAAGAGGATGCACCTGGGGCGTACCAACGGTAAGGAGGCGTATCATGTCCCAACGGGATGAAGAAATTGCACTATTTGAGAATGAATGTGTGGAAGGACCTAGGTGTGTATGTTGACAATGAGCAGAAGTTCTCGGGCCATTGTGAGAAGAAGGTAAATCAGGCAAATAAATTATTGGGTCTTATAAGAAGGTCGTTCAGATATCTAGACGGTCCGTCCCTCGTGACGATCTTCAGGAGTGAAGTGTTTCCCCATCTGGAGTACTGTCACCCCATCTGGTCCCCGAGATATGCTAGGGACTGTCAGTTGGTTGAAAATGTTCAAAGGAGGGCCACCAAACTGGTGCCTGCACTTCGGCACCTCAGCTACCCTGAGAGATTGGAGCGCCTGAACTTGCCTAGCTTATACTACAGACGGGCAAGGGGGGACCTAGTTGAGGTGTATAAGCATCTCAGGGGGCACTACTCAGTTGAGTGTCCTTACTTGGAGCTGGCGGACGCTCGCCCCACAAGGGGTCACAGCTCAAGATTGAAGAAGCCGCAAGTCCAGAAAACCGTGAGGGCAAACTTTTTCGGAGTGAGGGTTGTAAACTCTTGGAACAATCTACCAGAGAGTGTTGTGACGGCACCGAGTGTGAGCTCTTTCAAGAGAAGACTTGACCAACACTGGAGCGGGTTCAGGTACATTCAGGAGCCGGTGCATGCCCAGTATTTGCCAACAGTGCGTGACAGAGACGTGACCGATCGCCCGGGCGGCTAGCGAGCCGATCTTTTGGTG
Source organism: Homarus americanus (assembly GCF_018991925.1). NCBI lineage: Eukaryota > Metazoa > Arthropoda > Malacostraca > Decapoda > Nephropidae > Homarus > Homarus americanus. Next base: position 5,032,805 of record NW_024732440.1, on the reverse strand, counting down.
AAGAATATAAATGAAAAGAGACGTGACCGATCGCCCAAGCGGCTAACAAGCCGATCAGTGGCGAAGAGGATAAAAGTGAAGTAAAAGAAGATATTACGCAGCACATCCCAGATGAGAAGAGTTCCAGGGAGATGCCAAGGAGGAAATGACCGCAGGGGAGACAGTGACACAGACGGAAGCCACAAAACGGATGGAGAGACAAGCGGCAAGTTTAAACCCGGCCATTCATGGAACTAAAGAGAACGGCAACACAGAACTGTCATCATGAATAAAAGGGAGGGGAAGATGTACTCTTCCAAGCGTATAGTCATTGGAGTGTGTGTACTAGTATATGTGTGAGATGGTGTAGCCTATGTGTGTTAATTCCTGTTCTGTACATTTCAGGTATTGGTGCCTTCTGTATTGAGACAATAAACAGCAACAAAATCAAACAGTATATTACTGACCGACGGTGCACACAGTAAAGTCATAATCTTGACAGCTTTGTCCTCTTGCTCTACCTTATTACTGTACAACCCATGTTGTACTGTAGTGGATATTTCCCCTACAACTACAACTGCCGTTTGTCGCTGACTAGCCGACCCCTTTTCGAATTTCCCAGCCAACTCCTCATGGTCTAAGGTCGGCTTCTAGCGCCGCCTAACCAAGCGGAGGTCAACTATCAAGCCACGCCTACCTCCGCTATATAAGACCTCACCTCGCCGTGACCTGCCCCTTCTTCTACCTACAGTACAGCCACGCAGCAAGCAACACCTCTGAGCACGCTCCCGAACCAGCTCTCTCCTCCACGCTTGTAACCACGCTGCCTCTTCCCAGCACCAAGCTGCACTGTACATCCAAAAATCCAATACAATATATATACAGAGAGCGCATTGTGAATTTCCTTTCTCCAACCCATCCTGAGTGTGAGACAACATCTCGAAACTCCACAGTACTGCTCCCCCAAGATACTTACGTTTTTCAATTCCACTGTAATTTATGTATTTAATAATAAAAAATAAAATTAATAAATATTGAAGTGATAACCGTGGTAACATTATGAGATGTTCTTATTACCACCATGCTATTGTACTATTCCAGATGATACTAAATGTTACATAATACTTCCTTGAGATAAATGTATAGTATATATCAGGTGCCTAAAAGAGAGCTCAGGTTCTCAACTGGCTCAGCCGTGTTAATATTGTTATTATTATTCACTCTGTATCTGTGTAACTCTGGCTAAATAAACTGTTACAATTCAATTCAATCGAATGTATCCATTGACATCCAACCGCTCAAGCTGCTACCGTTGGATTTGTTTAACTCTGGCATATCGTTAGGCGCTGGGTAGTGTTAGCCACCTAGTGACATTAGCAGAACCCAGGTGTTACTACTGCAGTGGTTGGTGTTGTTGATGTGTGGATTAACCGTGTACCACCAGTGATATAATGCACGTGGGAGAGTTTCTTCTTATAGTTATCCAGCTGTTGAATAACGTATGGCTTGGAAGGACAGCAGGGATGGAGGTGACGCCCGCACAGCTGTTACTCCGTCGCAAAATTTTGGTGGTTTCCCTGGACGGCTTCGGACACGACTACCTGACCAAGTACCAGTGGCAGCACCTGAGTAATCTTTACGCTCATGGCAGTTATCCCTATAGGTTCAGGTAACTTGGTCAATTTTCGGTAAATTGGTATTGCGTTTAAGCATTCCACATTCCTACCACTAATCTATTATCATTCTAATAAGACGTCTAATTATAAGATCATTTTCATCTATTACACAACCGTCGCAAATGTATAATAACGGATATAGCAAATCCAAAATTTTCTCGATTTTCTTCCATTAATCTTCCGCCATTTATCGCCTGCCTCACCTCTCACACGTGTCTCCTTCATAAATCATCACGCGCATGCGTTCCCGTACACGTAACGCGACCAATCAAACCGTTTTTTTTGCAACCAATTTAGATGATTTTGGGTTTAATTTGCGGTATAATTGGCCCAATCAAATTCGAGTTTTATTTTGGGTCTCATATTTCAAAATTCAAGTTCAGTTCCGACTATGGAAGTCTGTGATGGGTGTCACTTAAATTATATGGAGCTGATTGCGAGTTTTGGCGAAGAAAACGAAGAAACTATAGTATTTTTTCGGTCCAACGAATTACCCAAAAGTACCCAAATGTACCCAAAAGTACCCAAAAGCATATTAAATCAGGGTAAAATCTTAACGAATATATGTTTTACATCAATAAAACCTGATTAATAATGTTTTCATTGAAATGTACAGTAGTCAAAATAATGAAATAAAAAACAGCGAAAAACGCTTAATTCCAAAGAGTCACCTATCCAAAATGGAGATATAATTACCGATGTTTCTGTTACTTTGGGATGTTTAACATAGCTGTAGGATTTACTTTTCGTTAGGTTAGGTTAGGTTAGCAAAGTGCATCACCATGGATCTGAGTTATCTCCCTTGTTCACGAACTTTTTGGAATTTAGCTTTCGCCAATACTGAAATATTTTCGCGGTTTATTATTTCATTTTACAAATTATTTTTACAAAATTACACTAAAAATATTATTAAACATGTTTTGTGTATGTATAACAGATATTCATTAAGATTTTGCCCTTATTTGCTATACTTTTGGGTACATTTGGGTAATTCGTGGCTCCCCATTTTTTCGATCACATGGTGTTCTTCCAACCTCAGTAGAGTGTACTAAGAGCAAGACAATGTTAATATTGCAAAGAATCTCAGAATCCAACGACGAACAAGAACCAGGCCAATAAGGTGGCAGCCACATTTGGGTTTGAACTATAGGATGGCAGTGTGTGAGGACGCAACTGTGCGTCAGTAACCCAGCTACAGTTGGTGATGGTGGAAATTACAGAAGTGTAGTGTTCGGTGATAACTCACCCATAATCGTCTGCTACTGTTCTTATGCGTGTCATAACAACAGATCCGTCACAAGTGAGTTTGAGCAGTTGTATTATTGTATTCAGAACCAAACCAATTTGGGAAGTTAACCACTTGATTATTATTTTTATTAATATGAGTTGAATACGAGGTATGATGGATACTGTTCGTGTGTTTGGCATTTACAACTGATACTGGGACATGTACTTCCAGATATGACCGAATAAACATTGTTGTGTTATACTGGACAAATCACATTCAAAACCCAACCTCACCCCATTCAGGCCATGAGCTGTTACTGTTGGTATTTTATTTGTGATTTATTAAAAAAAAATCCATCTTTTTCCGTTATGATTGTTGGGTGTGAAGGGAGGAGGGGGGTAATTAAAAAAAAAAAAATAGTGATTTCCGGTGGAATTGAATACCTGTATCAAATTTGTTTGAAACTCATGAAATACCAGAGGAAAAAACCCATTTTTAATATCAAAATAAAGACCAGCGCAATACTACCTACTCCGCTAAAAGTAAACAAGATATGGCGAAGCTTGTGACTGAGCGAATGTAATAATATTGAAAAATTAATATCTCTGTTATCTTTCATTTCCGGTGGAATATCATAAAAGAAAAATGTCTTAGAATTGTCTAAACATTACGAAATACATATTAATAACAGTGAAAGAAAGACTGGTGCAAGGCTATAAATTGACCAAAATGATTAAAACATTGGTAAATATTACTGGGCCACATAGCCTGTTGCATGTTAACAAAAACAGTTATTGGTGACTACTACTAGCAAATAGATGAGTAATGTGCATTTTAATTGCATTTTACATTGGTGATAAGACTGTTTGAAATTGCCACATGACTATCTGGCCAACCTTATCGAAGATATGAGCTATCTTAACACTGGTAAGAAGCACACTAGCTGCTGAGCACTGTGTAATGAGGGTAACTCAGGGTAGGAAGATAAAGTAAAGTAAGAATTTATAGTTGTAGGATTGTAAAGTGGGGACGTTGATGGCTGGGAAGGAGCTATTGGAGGAATCAGGCCAGAAGATTTCGTCACTAATTAACACTAATCTGGGTGTGTTGAGACAGCTGTTTGATCAGTTGTGTGGTGCAGGCTGTTGTGTAGTTTCTTTAGTTAACTCAGTCATGACGCCGGTTTGACTAATCACGCGGTGGTGAGAACTGTTTCATTGTGAGCGTGACTCCTGCTGGGTCAGGTCTTAATCTCACTTTAATAACGAAGGGTGGGTCAACTTGCGAGGGTGTACAGTACACCTGCGCTTCCGATTACTGATATATATGTTCTTCTCTGGGCTGTAGGCTATGGTCACCAGCTGCTGAGGACTGCCACCAACAACACCAAGCTTGCCCTTCAACTCAGCATGGCTTCTACAAGTTGTATTCAGTTTTGTTCCAGATGTGGCAAGGAAGTACGATCACGGCAGCAGGCTCTCTCCTGTGATTATTGCCATCAATGGAGACAGGAAGAGTGGCACAACCATCACTCAGGATATGTACAGGTAAATAGGCAAACATTTAAAGGAAGTGGATCACTTGCCTGGCACTGTCCAGAATGCCCTGCTACTGTTGACCTCCCCTTGGATGAGTCTTCTACTAGTGCTGACAATTCCTTCACAGTTAATTTTCCTATTGAGCCAGTCACCCCAGTACAAGAAACATCTCTTCAAGATGAACCGATCCCAGAAAACCTTCCAGAGGATCATCCAGTTACTTGGGAAGTTGTTCCCACTGGTACAAACCTTGGGAAGCTACTGTTGCACAGCTCTGATGGTTACACATACACAGTAACATACTGGACTTGCAGCATCCGCCAGAAGAATAACAAGTGTCCCCAGCAAGTGTAATTCAGCGAGGGACAACATTGAAGACAGGTCTACATGCTCACAACCACCCTGGAACACCAGGCCTTCTTGCTACAACAAAAGTATCTGTAGCTGTCAAAGAGCTATGTTCACTTGACAACTTTACCTATGCTGCTCAAATTGTTGAAGAAGAATCGACTAGCTACAAACAGAGCCACCTTAATGCCCACCAATTGCCTAAACCAAGCAGCATTGTCAAACAAGGTAACAGACATTGCCAAGCTCAAAGACCACACTACCCAACTCAGCTCAACTTTGAACTCATGTCTGACAGCCTGCCACCTGATTTCATTAGAACAGATATACAGATATGCAGTGATGATAACCAGACTACTGCATTAGGGTGTGTCATACGGAGGCGAATTTTTTTTTTTAGTTTGAAAAATCGGCCCATGGTATTAATGATGTAGTTCTATGTGCAGAATCATGTGATATCTTCAGATTTGAAAAGTTTTCATTTTTTGCTAGGTAAATTTTAACTTGAAATCTTATGAAAATTCAGTATTCCCACCCTTTTACCAACACCACTAAATAGCTTATTTAAAGTAAAGTAAATGTATCAGGTTAATTTATTAGGATGAAAATGATCCAGAATAGTGAATGATCTTGAATGATCTTGACACATTTATTAAATTTAATATTCCTTTAGAAAACAAAATCATCAAATACAAAAACCGGTTTTACTACTACGACCCGGTGTTGCTGCACACCATAGAGAACATGTCTTTCTTGCTTCTGTTTCTACTCATCACCTCCCTGCTGACCACCTGAGCTCGGATGTAGCCTTCCCTCCTCTCCTGGCTGTACACGTGACTGCTGGCCTCGCTCACTTGCTGTACACAACGCTCTATACTCTGGGTGTGCGAGGGCCAGGCAGGGACATGCATGGGGTTGTCCAGGAAAGCTCTGACTTGAACATTTGTGAGGCTGCAGGTAAGAGGGGGCTCACTGCCAGCCTGGATGTTTTCCAGATCTATGAGATCAGTGAGGGTCTTGGCACCTAGATTGACTTCAGGAGTCTTCCTGACCCTGAAGGAATCGTCACCAACTGATTCGTCATGCCCAGATCCTCTCATAAGTCTCATATCCAAGATCTTTTTGACTGCCACTCTTCTCTCCTCCTCATCCTTACTGCAGAGCATTGTCTGCAGAACTGCCTCGAGATGAGCATACCAGGAAGATCTCCTCACAGTCTGCTCCACAATCTGAACAACCTTCCTTGGCTGACTCCTCAGGAGCTCAAGCTGGAAGAGAACATGCCTCGGACCTTCGGAGAACGATGACTTGACCTTGGTGTTGAACCAATTTGGCAAGTAGACACTCACGATGAATTGGACAATAAGTCTCAGGTTGTGAAGCTGGTTCCCTTTCAGTTTATGATGAGCGACCCAAATTCTGCAGAACCTGAGAGCCGTTGTGAGCCACCTAGAATGTGAGACTGGACCTATCTGCAGGTAAGCAAGTCTATCAGGCATGACCCCAGTTTTGATGGCACTGCAAATCATGTAACCATAGTACTGGTCAGTACTCAGGTCGTCAATGACAGTATGTGCAAGCTCAACGAGTGGAGGGCCAACTGTGATTTTTTCAAAGCTCGGATTTATTTCTAACTCAGTGGCGAGAGTCCAGCATCTTGCCAAGAGGACCAGACCATCTGTTGTTTGAAAGAGTCTTGCCATTCAGCTCCTGGATCAGATGTCTGAGTGGCAACTCGTTGGTGTGGAGGTCACAAACAATCCAGACCAGCTTCCTCCCAATCTTCCGCTCTATCCACTGTATGACCCCCCCTTGCCACCCTGTGTTCGTGTTGGTGCTGTCCCCTCCAATGGCCTGCAGGGTCTGGTCTACGTTCCTCTCTCTGAGCCAATTCACAATGTTATCTGCCACTATCTCAGCTGGTTTCTGATGTCATCTTTCTCTGGAGTGAAATGCCACAAATACTTCCCTCCTGGTTCACTGCAGCAGGAGTAGTGTTCCTCCTTCACCATGGCAGGGAACAACTTGTCAGGATCTCCAACTTTCATGAACACTTTAGTGTCATCCCTTCTCCCATCAAAGAACAAACAATTGATTCCATTTTCTCTTATCCCCTTATCAAACTCCTCTTCTAGGTTACTGACAAGTTTCTCCTGAGCTCTCCTTACTTTGTTATGATCTACCACCAGGTGAACATCATCAGGTGTTATCAAACCACCGTCAACCCAGGCAGCTGTTGCTATCTCTGCAGTTTCTCTGAGACCAGTGTGGTGTCGCATGCTGGCCAGAGCTATGCTCGGGATATCTTTCCTATTTCGAATGTTATGCCTGGAAGGTTTGGGATCATTATTTTTTGGGTTAGGGACAAAGTCACCATTCTCCTGGTCAGCACTCGGATCAGCCATGGGGAAGTCATTAAACTCTGAATCAGCTTGACTCCAATCATCGGCCTTTTTTACCTCACCCTGGGCCTTCTCAAGCCTCTTTTCCTCGGCAACTGTTCTCCTCTTCTGTCTCTCTGTGGCAGCCTCCTGTCTCTTGGACTCCGGAATATCTTGGCTAGAAATCTGGCAGAGCCCTATACTGCCAGTCTTCTCTCTCTGTGCTTTGACAAATGCCAGTTCGATCCCAGGAATCTTCCAGTTCACGCTTGCAAATACAGGAGATGTGGGCCTCCAGTTTACAGTCACGATCGCATCAAACTCAGGACAGAGAACAATTGGGCACTTGCAAGTAATTATGTCAAACAACTGGTCCAGTTGCTTGCTTAAACTGTCACTTAACTGCAAAGTTTTCCTCTCCCAAAGAGAATATCTCTTGCCTTTTCCCAACAGCTGTAGTCTCTCACTAATCTTCTTCTGACTTGTTATGACTGGAGGCTTGAACTGGCGTTAGCCAGAGTGTACTGTGCCAAGACAGCTTTGAGGTCATATCACTGGCAATGTCTTTGTTTGTGTAAGTTCTTTGGTTTCTTTCACTGATTTGCCTGATTAAAACACCGTATCTCAAAGCATCTCTCAATGTAGGCAACTCCGACTTCAGGAGCTCTCTCCCAGACCCAAGATAGTGACTGAGATGGCTGGATTTTTGGTTCCTCGTCCTGACACAAGCAGCCATCGCAAATATTATCAACTTATAAATGCATCAGAATCTGAAACAGAAAAAATATTGTTAGTTGGGTTGTTAAAGAATGAAGTCAGAAAGCAATGTTCACTATTTAATTGTAATGCACTAATGCAGCTGTACGTTAGATTTTCGATAAATTTCACGCTAAAATTTACCTAGCAAAAGGTTGCAAAATATTGAAACTGAAATTATTTTCTGTTTATATACACTAAAATCTACCAAAAAAGTGATGGGCCATTAGTTTTAGCTGATCTTCCCTCCTATGACACACCCTACTACTGCATGCCACATAGTTATGGCCACCGATAATCAGCTTCACCTTTTAAGATTGCAAGACAGTGGTATGTAGATGGAACATTTAAAATAATTCGAAAACCATTTTATCAGTTACTGACCATACATGTCTTCCTTAAATCACAAGACCATGCAAAACAAGTGCCTCTGGTCTTTGTTTTAATGAGGGGAAATATCAGGAAGACTATGCAAAAGTGTTCCAAGCCATCAAGCAGTTGTTAGTGTTAGACCCAGAAGTTGAAGAAGTACTAATGGATTTCGAATTGGCTATGTGGAATGCAGTCAGAGAAGTTTTACCATCTATTCATTTGCATGGCTGCACTTTTCACTGGGCTTAAGCTGCCTGGCGCAAAGCACAACAAATTGGCCTAGCAACTGCATATATGGAACGTGGCACAGTACAGTATATGATCTTGTACGTGAACTCCTAGCTCTCCCCTACTTGCCTAAATGCCACATCAGACCAGCATTTGAAGAACTGCAAGAAAAAGCACAACAGTCAGAACTCGTTAAGAAACTCACTGATTATATGAGCCAGTCATGGCTTAACAACAATGTCTGGTCAGCCGGTAATAGGTGTGGTTTCCGACGTCTCGTTAGAACAAATAACATTTAGGGATGACACCAGCGCATAATCCACTGAGCATCAAAGAACAATCTCGCTCTATACCTCCTTGTCCCTCTTCTTCACAGAGGTCTCAATGGTTGATTTGCAATTACAAATAGTTGATGAGCACAAGCTAAATTAATGCACAAGAAAAGCAAATCATGACAAACAAGTCCATCTCTGGAAGCTGTGGGATGAGTATGAAGAAAAAAATATCACCACTTATAATTTCCTAAAAATTTGTCAGTCTCTTTTTCCAAGCTTGCATGAGTATTAACAATGTTTTATTTTTTTTTAAATTTTATTCTTTCACATATTGTTTAAGTGAGATGATTGCAGGTGTATTAACAATGTTTTTATTTTTGTTTCGTTTTAGTCTTTAATAAATTATTTAAGAGATGTTTGCATGAGTAATAACATTTATATTTTTTATTTTCATCTTTAATAAATTGTCTTCGTGAGATGCTTGCATGCTTCAATGTATTGTTATGCTGAGGCATAATTTCGTAATACCTGTACAATTTTGTAAACTAGGTGTTTTGATTAATTTTTATCCCAAGCAACAGTTATTTTCGTGTATGCAGTATATTGATGTATTAATAATGTAAGAATTTTCTGGAATGTATGGCCCTTGAAATGGTGATGAGAATGAACGCGGTGACAAAAAGGGGTAAAGGCAGTAGTGACGAAACGGGTTGGTGACGAAGTGGGCACACCCCCACTTTTGCCATCCAACAAATTTGGGGAATTTTATGATTGCAACCAATAGTTTAGACAATTCTAAGACACTTTTTGGTAATATAGGAACAGATTACTAACACCAAGAGTTGTTTGATTTCGTTCATTTTTTCCACTGATGTTCTTTGGATGATAGTTAGTAATTAAAACGATATGACAACTTTTTATTTTAACTATATTTTTGAGGGATTAATATTGATGACATATCCGTCGCAGCGTAATTTATTTACCGGTGGGTATTATTTTAGTTTTGGTCGTTTGGGGAATCTTAGGAACATAGGTTAGGTTAGATATAGTTCTTGGGTTCTGTGGCTAAGTTAAGTTAGGTTAGATCAAAATCATTCAAAACATGTCAAAAACCATTGGAAAAACAGGGATAACCGAAACTAAAATTTTAACATTTCAATGGATCTTTGGTTAATATTTACGACTGACATGTCGACTAGTTATTTATTTTGGTGTCTATTTTCTTACTCTATTTTCATCAGTGAGTTCTGGTATGATAATAATTTCTTGTACAAATGCTTCGTTTGGTAGATATTTAGGCACCTAAGGTGCTCACTACTGTACTTTGTCTTCTTGGTGGTAATTCGGCAGTTTTATGTTAAGGTTGGGTTGGGTTTAAAAAAAAAAAAGCCCAAACCATGACAGTATCCTCAGTAAAACGGTTTTATGTTAAAGTTAGGTTAGGTTAATGTTAAAGTTAGGTTAGGGTAATGTTAAAGTTAGGTTAGGGTAATGTTAAAGTTAGGTTAGGGGTTGGGTTAGGTTAGGTTGGGTAAAAAATAAATAATTTGCATAAACTGCAAGTGTCCTCTACAGAACATAGTGAAATTGCAGCGGTCTTATAACCGTTTACTATGCTAAATCGCCAGTGGGTCAGTCGTCAGTAATTATTGGATCTTTAAATACTGCAGGTATATTTAAATTGTTGCATTCGGAAAATGCTTCGTCTGGTAGATAATTATAGGCCCCTAGGCATGCGCTAGTGGCACTACTTCATCTTTTGCGGTGATAAAACAGTATGGCAGCCCGATCCACGCGGGATGTTATCCTCAACTCTTTGTTTACGAGCTACTTGGTCTGAGCAGCTTCTCTCACATCCACCAAAAACGTGAAATTACACCACATCAAAGTTCTTTCTTTCTTTTTAATATTCTGGGGCTCTGCCCCCTGGTTAGGAAGTTAGGTAAGGTTAATTAAATTTCTTTGGTAAGGTTGGTGCGGTCTTCTGACAACGCTTTGGCCCCTTGTGTTTCTTATCAACTAAGGTTTGGTTAGGTTTACTTTAGAAATATCCCCTTTTTAACACATTTGTCCAAAATATGACAGTGACCGCTGCAAAACACAGTGAAATTGCCGTGTTTTTAAATAAATTCTCTATAAAAAATTAGTGATGGGTGATCATAAATCACCTGTAGTGAGTATGGTATGAAGGATGAGGGTAATTGCGGGACAAAACACAGTGAAAAACTGATCATCTGACATTAAAATGATATGTCTATGTGCCTTTTATGCGAAGAAATTAATTAATTATCATAAATATTCCTAAAAAAATATTAAATTACATCATGACACTTAAAAAGTTTCTTTCATTGATAGTACCAGATATCTAAATAAGTACTTTCTGTTTATTATGGCAGGGGTCTGGGAGGTGAAGCCTCCAGCTAAGAAGTTAGGTAAGGTGAGTTTTGACTCTTTGGTTTGTTAGGTCAGGTTCTATTATGTTCTTTGCATTGTCATATCGTTTTTATTACTTACCGTCGTCCAGAGAACATCGTTGGAAAAAAATTACAAAATTGAACAATGCGTTCTGGTGTTAGCCATCTACTGCAGGATTACCCACTTTTCTTCTATGAAGTTTCCCTTGCAAATGACGTACAGTATATATGCCAAGGGGCCTGCCCCCCTGGCACAAAAGTTTGTTCAGAAAGCACAAATCAAATATAATAGCCTAGAACGCCACCAAACCGGCCACACAAATACAGTACAGTGACCCCTCGTTTAACGAACACCTCGGTTAATGTAATTTTGATTAACGAACTGCCTTTCATAAGGATCTTCAATTCGGTTAACGAAAAAAAATTCGGTTAACGAAGCTCTTACGAACCGACCTCAACATGTTTTCGCTTGCACTGACCGGGCAACCAGCTTTAGTATCAGTCCGCCAATACATTAATCAGTTCTAGGGCTTAAATTCCTTACTATTTTAGTAAATATCAAGAAGTTTATACTATTCAATAATTTTAAAAGTTTAATATTCAATTTTTTAGTCATTTTAACAATTATTGAACATAATTGAAGGTAAAGTGACTAGTTTAATGCGCGGCATCCAGCCTCTTAACACAGCAAACAGGAGTTAGTCTCTCTCTGTTTTCACTGGAGGTAACATCTTGCTTGAGACTCTCTTCAACTAAAAGCTTTTTTCTGTGTTTCCAAGCAAATTATTGGTCATTTTGAAATATATTTTACATATTGACAATATATAATGCAGTGCAGTTATTGATTTAAAGAAAATAATCTTGAATTACACCAGAGAGCTAAAATTTTATGGGTGAAATGGCGCCATGGGGTGACTTCTCTTCCACCCTAATGCCTTCTCTTCTTCCTTCTCCTCCACCCCCATTCTAAATCCCATCATCATCATCATCCAGGAGCCTTCTACATACACACCTCAAAGTAAGTGAACTTTTCTACCATTTTTGTTGAATTTAGGAAATTTTTGGTGAGCTAGAACCAATTACCCAAAAACCCATTGAAACAATGGTTTCGGTTAACGAACTTTTCGGTTAATGAACGACCTTCTGGAATGGATTGAGTTCGTTAACGGAGGGGTCACTGTATAAGTGAAAGTTTAGAGCTCGAGTCACAGGCTCAATAGCCTCTTTCAGAAACTTTGTATTAAATTCTGTATACCGTACTATGAAACAGGGGTCCAGGTTAACCAGCATCTTCAGAAAATATTTCAAAAGGAGATAACTTGGTAAAGATTCATTTGACAAACCTTGTCATGTTCTTTCTCATGAAGGCCAAGAACTTAATGAAATCTAGAGAAACTAAAACTAATTTTGAATGAGAGAGAACTTGATGATCAAGTTTCTTGGTCATCACAAGATGCAACGTGACAAGATTTATTCTTGGGATTTGCCATGGTTTAAGTAAATAGGCTCTGTTCACTTGAATACTGTTATGTCTGAACCAAGCTTTTTACCTTTCTTTTATCCTCTTCACCACGTCTCTGTTACGCACTGTTGGCAAGTACTGGGCATGCACCGGCTCCTGAATATACCTGAACCTGCTCCAGTGTTGGTCAAGTCTGGTCTTGAAAGAGCTCACACTCGGTGCCGTCATAACACTTTCTGGCAGATTGTTCCAAGACTTCACAACTCTCACTCTGAAAAATTTTTCCCTCACAGTTTTCTGTACCTGCGGCATCTACAATTTTGACCTGTGACCTCTTGTGGGGTGAGCGTCCGCCAGTTCCAAGTAAGGACACTCGACTGAGTAGTGCCCCTTGAGCTGCTTATACACCTCAATTAGGTCGCCCCTTGCCTGTCTGTAGGATGAGCTAGGCAAGTTCAGGCTCTCCAATCTCTCAGGGTAGTTGAGGTGCCGAAGTGCAGGCACCAGTCTGGTGGCCCTCCTATGAACATTTTCAACTAACTGATAGTCCTTAGCATATCTTGGAGATCAGACAGGGTGATAGTACTACAGATAGGGAAGCTCGTCACTCTTGAAGAGCGTTACGAGGGACGAACCGTCTAGATATCTGAATGACCTTCTTATAAGACCCAATAATTTATTTGCCTGATTTACCTTCTTCTCACAATGGCCCGAGAACTTCAGCTCATTGTCAATATACACACCTAGGTCCTTCTCACACACAGTCTCAACTAGTGCATTTTCTTCATCCCGTTGGGACATATGATACGCCTCCTTTCCGTTGGTACGCCCCAGGTGCATCCTCTTACACTTCATGACATTGAATCTCAGCAGCCATTTCTTCGACCATTCTTGGAGCCCACAGAGGTCCTTCAGCAGCTTTTCACAGTCCACTTGGTTCTTGATTTCCAGAAATAACTTGGCGTCATCGGCAAACATTTGTATGGAGGCGTGTACAACGTCAGGCATGTCATTTATGAAACAAACGAACAACAGCGGGCCCTAAACACTGCCCTGTGGTACCCCGCTTGTGACAGGTACGGATGATGATTTTATGCCATTATTTACCACACACTGCTTGCGGTCATGTAGAATGTCTTCTATCCACACTAGGACATTTCCCCGAATTTCGTACCCTTCCAGTTTGATTTTCAGCCTTTCGTGGGGTACACTGTTGAAAGTGTTGGTAAAATTTAGGTATATATTGTCAATATTACCACCCAATTTCAGAATATGGTTCCAAATATCCAATACCTTGAGCAATTGTGTTAAGCAGGAGCTCCCCGGCATAAAACCGTGTTGGCAGTCCTTTACAAGGTTGTTTCGTATTAGATGATCCATCGTGGCATCTCTGAAATACTCTCAAGTACTTTATATATTATGCTGGTCAGGCTCACTGGCTTATAGTTGTTTGTGGAATGACAATCGCCTTTCTTGAAGATATGACTCACATAAGCCACTTCCAATCACTGTGGACCTTTTTTTCATCAAGGCATTTACAAAACAGGATCTTTGGGGGCTCGGCAAGCCCGTTGCACAACTCTCTTAGCACTCTGGGATGCACCATGTCAGGGCCGGGACTCTTATGGACTTTTAGCTTTGACAGTTTATTTCTAATACAGTACCCTCTTCTGTGAAGACAATGTGGGTCAGTGCTGTGTCGGACTGTCTGTCCTTAAACGCAGGAAGGTTAATTGCATCCTCTCTTGTGAACACTGAGGAAAAGAAGCTGTTCAATGCCTGAGCTTTATCCTGGTCAGAATCTGTGTAACTACCATCTTCAAGCTTCAGGTCTGATACTCCTACTTTAGGTTTGACTTGACCTCGCTTGCAACCAGCCTCTGGAACTCCTTTTCAGCACTTCTACACTCTGCCTTTACTTGGTTTCTAGCTCTTGCATACATCCTCCTGTCCTGCTCATTGTTTGACCCAACTCACGTCTTGAATTTCTGGGTTTTCTTCTTAACTTTGTTGACCGCCGCATGGTTCATGTGTAGTGATGCCCTAGTATTCCTTGAGGCACTGGGTTTGGTCTTGAGTATGTATTTATCGATCAGATGGGTCACTTAATTAGTTATGATATTCAGCGTAGTGTCTACGTTCTTTTGCCTTAATGAGTCAGGCCAGTGGATACCCCTCATCTCTTCCCTCATCCCGTTGTAATTTCCCTTGTAATATTTGCACTTTGGCCTGGCCTTATTTTGAACTCAAAACAGTTAAATCTGAATGACAACACTATATGGTGACTGGTGCCAACTGGGACAAGGTGTTCCAGTTTGGCCACGATTACCCTCCTCGTTTGGTATGATGAGGTCTAGTGGCTTGGGCTTTTGCTCCCCCTCTGTAATGTGTCAGGTCTCTAACATTTTGGAAAAGAAAATTATCCCTTGGAGTTTCTACAAAAAGAGTAGCAGGGTTATTCAAGTCATTTGGGGTGAACTCGTTTCTCCAGTCGATGTCACAATAGTTAAAGTCCCCCATGATAAGAGGTGGCTAGGGTTGAGCATCGCTGCATTGTTTATTAAGGCTCTTAAGTTCCTTTGATTTAGTGGGCCACAGTTTGGGGATCTGTAGATACACCCAACGATAAGTAAGTCCTCTCCCTTTAATTTATTTTTACACCACTTGGACTCTTCAAAAGCATCCTCTCCCTGTACCCTCACCTGGCTGGCTCTAAGGGTTTGCCTAGCATAGATAACAACCTCTCTCTTGCAAGTTTCTTGAGAAAGGTCCATAAATGAATCATATCCAGCAATACTGAACTTGCATTCCTCTGGGTCAATTCTTCTGTTCTTGTACAGCAGTTCTACAACTCCTACAATGCTATCGGGTTGGTGTACCTTCAGTAGTGTTTCAAACTCCTCTCTCTTATCAAGGAAAGTGTCGCTATTAGTGTACATGACATTCAAGCAAGAATTTGTGCTCGGTAACGTCTCTGCTCGTAGTAGTAACTCCGGCCCCCCTTCCATTCTCAGAAGCTACAACATTTGCTAAGTATGCTGTATTTTGAAGGGTGAGGTTAGAAATGTCATTATTTACACTGTGCTTGCTCCTCCCGGCTGGTAGGCGGAGCTGGTGCCACCTTCCGGGTGGGGGGTAGAGCGGGTGGAGGGTGCGCTACTGCCCCCTGGCTCTGTGTCGGCACACTTGCTTCCACTACCCTCCCCCTGAATATAACCCATTTACACCCGTCCCCGTTCCTCCTTGACTCCTCCCTCTTCTGCTTCGAGCCCTGCAGGAGCTTCTTGTGCTGTTCCCTCTGCATTACCGTGCGATCTGGGTGAATGAATACATTCTGAGATGCCTCGCTCCTTGCTAAGTTTTTTGCCTGCCGAATAACCTCCCATTTCTCCTCACTCATTAGTGTAATCCTGAGGGGGCGAGGCTTATCTCCCTGCTTTTGTCCCAACCTCCTCACATCCCTTGGGGTTGATGGCATCTTCAGAACTTCTGTACAAATACTCTTAAACTGCATGCACTGCCTTGCCAAGATTTTTTAAACCCCACCCATAATAAATATATGTAAAACATATTACATTCCTTGCAAGGAATGTAATATGTTTTACTTTGGCCAGACAGGTAAAGATCTTGTAACTAGACTTAAACAACGTAAATATAGTGTTCGGATAGGCCAGGAATCCAATGCTCTGTTTGTTCATTTGAGGGATAACAAGCATTGCATTGACTGGGATAATGCCTCCTCAATATTATCTTGTAATTCAATTGACAGTAGGAACATTATAGAATCTAGCCTCATTAAACATACCAAAGCAGTCAACATGAATTTGAGTAATGGCATGTACAAACTGGACAATTTTGTAATTAAGAAGATTTGGAACCAGGTGAGAAGGTTGGGTCACCTTACCCTCTGACCTGACTACCGACCGTTGCTGTGCTTTTTAAAGATTAGTAGGGTCATTACCTAATACCTGACCATTGTGGACCTGATCTCACCTTTCTCTCTATATATACACACACCTTGTTTTGTACTTCTCCTTAGTCTGTACTCATCCCTGAAGATGTGAATTACACGAAAGCGCTAGGGAACTTCGTGTTTTGTTTTTCCTTGTGGTTATCAGCATATACCTGGATCACTCGCACCTACAGTGATTTATATATATATATATATATATATATATATATATATATATATATATATATATATATATATATATATATATATATATATATATATATATATATATATATATATATATATATATATATATATATATATATATATATATATATATATATATATATATATATATATATATATATATACACATATATATATATATATATATATATATATATATATATATACTGTATACAGTGACTGTTTAACGAACACCTCGGTTAACGTAATTTGATTAACGAACTGCCTTCCATAGGATCTTCAATTCAGTTAAGGAAAAAAATTGGTTACTTGAAGTTCTTAATCAACCTCAACATGTTTTTTGCTTGCACTGACCAGGCAACCAGCTTCAGTATTAGTCGCCAATACATTAATCGGTTCTAGGGCTTAAATTCCTTACTATTTTAGTAAATATCAAGAAGTTTATACTATTCAATAATTTTAAAGTTAATATTCAATTTTTTAGTCATTTTAACAATTATTGAACATAATCAAAGTAAAGTGACTAGTTTAATGTGCGGCATCCAGCCTCTTAACACAGCAAACAGGAGTTAGTCTCTCTCAGTTTTCACTGGAGGTAACATCTTGCTTGAGACTCTCTTCAACTAAACCCTTTTTCTGTGTTTCCAAGCAAATTATTGGTCATTTGAAATATATTTTTACATATTAACAATATATAATGCAGTGCAGTGTTGATTTAAAAATAATCTTGAATTACACCAAAGAGCTAAAATTTTATTGGTGAAATAGGCGCCATGGGGTGACTTCTCTTCCACCCCAATGCCTTCTCTTCTTCCTTCTCCTCCACCCCATTCTAAATCCCATCATCATCCAGGAGCCTTCTACATACACACCTCAAAGTAAGTGAACTTTTCTACCATTTTTGTTGAATTTAGGAAATTTCGGTGAGCGGAACCAATTACCCAAACCCATTGAAACAATGGTTTAGGTTAACGAACTTTTAGGTTAACGAGCGACCTTCTGGAACCGATTGAGTTAGATTAGCAGATCCTGTGTGTGTATATATATATATATATATATATATATATATATATATATATATATATATATATATATATATATATATATATATATATATATATATATATATATATATATATATATATATATATATATATATATATATATATATATATATATATATATATATATATATATATATATATATATATATATATATATATATATATATATATATAAAAAATATATATATTATATATATATATATATATATATATATATATATATATATATATATAAAAAAAAATAAAAAAAAATATATATATACAATCGGCCTACATACGTGTTCAACTCACAAGGCACTGAACACGGCACCGCCTTTACCTCAAGAACCTCACACACACACACGCATAGCTCTCTCACTAGTCGGTCTCGCTGTAACCACACTTGTGTTGACATCAGTATTGTAGTTGCAAAATATTACATTTCCGTGAATGTATTATATCACACAGTATGAATAGAATATCACTAATATAAGAGTATTTTAACCGAAAACAACTAAAAACGAGTAACATCTTTGAACATCGGAAGGTTAGTAAAGTCTCTTGTTTTGCCATGTATTTTATCCTAATTTACATTGAAATACATCACGCTTCAGCAAAAAGTACTAGTTTATTTTGAGAATATGGAAATAATATTTGTTGAAATGATACACGATACAGTGGAAAGTGACGAAGTAATGACTGGCTTTTTGCTCAAGATAAATATTGCATCGCTGAATATTTTCAGTTAAAAACTGTTGTATTACAATAATATTCTATCCTAATTCACTTGTGATGCAACAGTTTTTTTTAACTGAAAACCATTCAAAAGCGACATGTAACATCTTTGAACGAAAGAAATAAAGTCATTATTTTCGGCTACTTATTTGTCACCACATTCCACTTGTAATAATTTACGCTATTTCAAAGAAAAAAATATTTCATTTCTGTGAATGTAGTATATCAAGCACAGTATGAATATAATATCATTGTAATATAAATGTATTTTTTAACCTAGGAAAACTATTAAAAAAACGAGTAACATCTCTTGAACATTGGAAGGTTAGGTGAAGTCTTTTGTTTTCGTCATGTATTTTATCCTATTTTATATTGAAATACATCACGTTTCAGCAAAATTACTATTTATTTCCAAGAATATATTCATTCAGGCGCAGTTTAGGTAAAATATACGTGTGATGTAACATTTTTTTAATTGAAAACGATTCGAAAAACACGTACCCTCTAGCAGTGTTCAAGGAGAGGACTGGGAGAAGCTGTTTGGTGCTGCAGACGATGGCAAGGAAAATGATTTGGATGGATTTTAATGAAAATATTCAGAAATATGGTATCGTAGTATTTATTCAAGTCAATTAGGATAGAATATTATTGTAATACAACAGTAGTGACGATGTGGAGGAGGCGGAGGGATAGAGCGGGGAGGAGTGGAGATGCCAGCCAGTACATTACGGGTGTATTAATTGTTTTTATAGCTATTTTTGCATTTTAATGTTAAATACTGTACATTACGTTTCAACAAAACTACCATTTATTTCTGAGAACATGGAAATGTAATATTTTTGCTGAAATGATGTACGTATTACAGTGGAAAGTGACGAAAGCAATGACTTTCGCTTTCTTTCGTTCAAAAGATGTTACCGTAATCGCTTTTCGAATGGTTTTCAGTTGTGGATTATAAGGCTAATGATAGGATAGAATATTATTGTAATACAGTACGAGTACAACAGTTTTTTAACTGAAAACCATTCGAAAAGCGATTACGGTAAAATATTTTGAACAACGAAAGAAAGCGAAAGTCTTTCGTCATGATTTTATCCCACTTCCCACTATAATATGTACGTCATTCCAGCAAAAATATTACATTTCCATATTTATTTCCGAGAATATATTCATTCAGTCACAGTTAAGGTAAAATATACTTGTGATGTAATATTTTAATGAAAATCCAGTATCGTAGTTTTCTCTTGTTTCAAATTTAATTAACAAAGATTGATGTTTCAAATGTAATGAACAAAAATTTATGTCCAGTATCTATAAATTAACTTTAATAAATGAATACTTTGTTTTACATCGTCCTGTGCTACCATACCATGGATTTGGCTACTTTGGGCTTGCTATGATGACGCAAGAGATCTGCCCTGGCAACTGTACCGACACTCACAGCTGGTGGTGTGTTGGTGCATCGTTTCCATTGTTTACTGGTAATTACTGGTAAATATTTTTCAGCCTAACGAAACTATTACCCATTTAGAGGTCGACCCCCAATTTTTGCCAAATAATTTGGTCTTAAAAACTCGAACTACACACAGGTATATACGGTAAATAAGGACATGGGGGGCCAGGGATTTTTTAGGGGGGGGCAGCAATAGTACACGGATTTTTAACATTCACGGGTATCTCTGTTACCTAACCCCCGCGAATGTTAAGGGCCGACTGTACAGTCGGCCCTTAACATACGCAGGTTTAACATACGCGGATTGCTGCCGGAGGAATATACAGCTAGACCCCGACTTACGACGGTCGGAACTTACGACCGCTGCAGTTGTGACCATTTTTTTTTTTTTTCCCCCCAAAATGACACACACATTTTCTATACCAAAACGTTTCCAGTTAATGTAGTCTCCATGTATAATTAGAAAATTATGGGGGCCCCATGCGCATTCAGCTGACTATATTAAAGGTAAGTGCTCAGTCACGCTGTATCCATTCCTCATTATTTATTACTTTTACTGTACTGTATTTCATTGTAGATTTTGTATTAATTTTTTTTTTTTATCTATGTCGGACTTACGACCATTCGGACTTACGACCTGGATTTGGGTCCCTAACCCCGTCGTAAGTCGGGGTCTAGCTGTACCGGTAATCTTAATTTTAATCCAGCTTCCCAAACGTAAGTTTCAGTATAAAATAATTAGTGGTAGGACCTTGTGAGTGGTTTACGATGTTTCCATCACCACTCTTGACACGCTAAACCGCAATATTTAAGAGGTAAGAATTTTATATCTGGTGCTTAAGACAACCCCCTAACTTTGGGCTTATTTTTTTATGGTTCAAATTCCGTCTTATAGGCCGAGATATACGGTACTGGATACCTAAGTTCTGCAAATTATTCGACTGCACAATATGGACTTGTGTGAGTTGTCGGAGAAACAACGGGAGGCCTACCCACCAATGCCAAGCCGACCTGCCAGAAAATGGAAGCATGCCCAATTCATCGCGGGCCAATTTTGGAAGAGGTAGGTAAAGAATTATCTCCCGACACTACGTCAGTGACAAAGATTCTTCAAAACTCGCCGTAATCTCCATGCTGGGGATATCGTGAGCATATCTGGACAACCCTTCCCCAGGAGTCAGTGGATGCTAGAGAGAGTACTGGAGGCACTACCGAGCACAGATGGCCTGGTGTGAAGTGTTAAAGTGAAGACAAAGGACTCGGTGTTAATACGCCCAGCGACGAGACTCTGCTTGTTGGAAGGGATCGGAGAGTGAATCTAATGGTAGGCCGTAATTTCGTGCGAAGCCCGACAGAGGGAGTGTTATCACCACACATAATTGTGCACGCCGGCCACATGTTAAGTGAAGAAACTGTTTACAACTCAGAATAGCTTACTAAGCGAGATGGAGCTGGTAGCAGTTGTGTGACTGTCTGAGGGACAGTCTATTGCCCTCTACTGTAAAGGCAACATCTTGATTCTCGTCTGCCAACATTTTTCCTGCAGGACATTATATTAGTTCTCGTTGGTCTAACCCTAGACCTTAAAACGTGATTGTGATTGTGAACTGTTGAATCCTCTGAGAACTCTAAATCAGTCTAATAAGTGTACAGTTGGTCCTCATATTACGCGGTTAATGTAACCCGGAGGGTACCGCGGAAAGTGAGAAACGCGTAAAGTGAATAACATAACATATGGGATTAATTGAAATGGAGTCCGGGCCGATCCCCAAACTCCACTTTTTGACGACACACAACTATGTTGTAGTAAAAATATTATCTTAACTTTATGATGGCATGCACACACAATTAATAATTAAGAGAAATATCAATAATATTAGGTTTTTTAACACTTACATTAGTAGAAAAGATGGCTGGGCACACGGGGATGGGCGGTTGGTTCCGAGGCAGAGGGCAGATTATTGGCCCTCACCTGTATCACTTGTATCAATTGTATCACTATCCACCACAGAGGCTTGCAGGGCCTCTTTGTCAAACCCCCCAAAGTTCATATAAGTCCATATCCTCACTATAATTATCACTATCACTGACTTGGGCCGGCTGTAGTGGGTGGCGGGTGAAGAACTCGGTAATGTTTTGATGACTGGGCGACCTTGTGCGCACCATTTTCGCGCCTCTTACACAACATGGCGGATGGCGGGAGGTTTGGATCCAAAAATGGCGCGGCTTGCCAGCCGCTCTCCGCGTAATGGGGTTCACGACCGCGGAATGTGAAAATGTTAGGTTCTGGCAAGGCACCGCGTTAACGGTGAAACGCGGAATGCGGGACCGCGTAATATGAGGACCAACTGTACTATATATTGATCGTATTATTCAAACTGTGTCCTGATGTACCGGCAGTTGTTATATGTGAATTGTACGTATTCAACAGGTTTTGACCGAATTATACTCATCGCATCAACGACAAGGGTCTTATTGTCCTGCACAAACCAAAATCGCTTGTTAACGCTCATAGGAGCGTTATTGGTTTGTTGCTGGAGAAATAAACCCTCAACGTTGACGCGTACCATATAATTCGGACAAAACCTGTTAAAGAACATTTCTCATATAACAAATGCTGTTATCTCAGGACACATAGTATGAATAATACAATAATATACAGTACATAGCCTGTTAACATCTTAAATATAACTCACATGTTATAACTATTGATACAGGAGACAATTGGTATAATATGATCAAATTACAGTACACAAATATACTTATTAAAGTTATTTAGAGTTTCTTAGCAGATTCTAATACTTCACGATCACTCACGTTTTAGGGTCTAGTGGTCTGAACCAACGTGTTGTCTGTCCTGTAGAAATCAGTAGACTACCCTTGAGGGCAATCTCAGCCCGGAGGCGAGGGCCATATGTTTTCGTATTGAAACACCTCAGCAGATTGGTCAGCAAATTCGTTGTCAACACTATATCTCTTATCTCACCCCCTCTCTCTCTCTCTCGCCTAGTTTATCTTATTATGGTTATCCCTCTCTTTCTCTCTCTCTTCTAGCTTATATCTCTGTGGCGGTAACATCGCTCCTATGAGCGATTACAATGTATTTAAGTTTAGATGTGTTTCTATTTAAAATTTTTGAGGCCCAAAAATGTAACACGAGCACATATACCTGTATGTATAAAATTAGATGGTTTTAACCATGTACAATGAGTCATTCATGATGTAACATGATAATAAGTGAACAAGACACTCAAATTTTACTTACCAGAAATGATGTTGAGAGCTGATTTAGGTAAGATGGTGCAGTTGGAGTTACTGGGAGGAAGATGGAGGATCACTGCCTCTCCCTATAGTTCATCATCTTCTTTTACTGCTGGCTGTGGTCCTGAGGCAAAGAACCTGTTTAATGTGGTCTGTCGTTGACGGCGCAATTTTTCAGTGTACAGCAAACGGAACTTTAAACTCATAATTAATTTTATTTCTAGACTGTATAATTTTGTGTTGAGGTTAATTTTGTTCTGCTTACCCAATTGTGTATTGCTTTTGATTAATATATATTGATTAAATCAACTTAATCATATATTCATTTTGTTTGCATTTTTTTTTTTTTTTTTAGTTTTATGATTTCCGACCATGTCATTGATTCTGTACTTCTGATGTTTGTTCCAGAAATCAGTTTGTAACCAAGACTTTCCCCAACCATTTCTCAGTTGCCACAGGTATGTATGAAGAGGCACATGGTGTGGTTGGCAACAATGTGTATGAGCCTCAGTTGAAGCAAACATTTGAAGTGAGCGATGCAGAATTATTTACTCAGAATCCTCATGTCTCTCCAATTTGGGTAATAATAATACTGTTCTTTACTGTTTATATATGTTAAACCAAAGGATAAGATCAGTATTTACATGACGAAAATTAATATGATGTCACCATGTTGTGTGTCATGTGTACTGAAGTCTGTTTTGTCAGTCAGTTTTTAATAAAATGGATGTTAAACACTTCACTTATTTTTTCCATAACAAAAAGATTTAGAAAGGGTATACCAAGGCCTTGGTATACTTATTGATAAGACATAACAAGTACTACTTGTACACTGAACATGACGGCATACTGTATATGATCCTCTTGTGATGAACTGATACACCCACATGATGGCTTTTGTGTAACTTAATTGATGCCCACACAATATCTTATGTAATTGATGCCTATATGACGGTCTATGTATACTTATCACTAATTGACATCCTAGTGCCAGTCTCTCTCCTTCCACCCCTTCCCTCTCCTTTGACCCCCCTCTCCTTCCACCTCTCCTCCTCCTCTTTCACCCTCTCCCACTCCTTTCACCCCTTCCCCTCTCCTCTCACCCTTCCCCTCTCCTCTCACCTCCTCCCCCTCTCCTTCCCCCTCCTCTCCCTCTCCTTCCCCCTCCTCTCCCTCTCCTTCCCCCTCCTCTCCCTTCCCCTCCCCCCTCTCTTCCTCCTCCCCTTCTCCTCTCCTTCCACCTTCTCTCCCTCTCCTTCCACTCTCCTCTCCCCCTCTCCTTCTCCCTCTCCTCCCTCTCTCCTCCCTCCCACCCCTCTCTCCTCCTTCCATTCTTCCCTCTCTCCCCCCTTCCCCTCTCCTTACCCCTCCCTCTCCTCTCACCTCCTCCTTTCACCTCCTGCCCCTCTCCTTCCACCCAGTCCCCCTATCCTTCCCCCCCTCTCCTCCTCCCCCCCTCCCTCCCATCCCCTTCCACCCTCCGCCTTCCATCCCCATCCCTTCCCCATATCCCCATCGCCTTCCACCTCATCCCCATCACCTTCCACCTCATCCCCATCACCTTCCACCTCATCCCCACCTTCCACCCCTCGCTCTCCTTCCACCTCTTCCCCTCACCTTCCACCCCTCGCTTCTCCTCTTCCACCTCTTCCCCCTCACCTTCTACCCCTCCCTATCCCCTTCCACACCTTGGTCTCCTTCCACCTTTTCCCCTCTCTTCCACCCTTGCTCTCTCCTTCCAATCTTCCCTATCCCCCTTACCTTCCACCTCCCTTTCCTCTTCCACCCCTCTCTCGCCTTCCACTTTCCCCCTCTCCTTCCACCCCTGACTCTCCTTCCACCTCTTCCCTCTCCTTCCACCCCCGCTCTCTCTTTCCACCTCTTCCCCCTCTCCTTTCACCCCTCACTCTCTCCTTCCACCTCTTCCCCCTCACCTTCACCCCTTTCTCACCTTCCCACCCTTGCACCTTCTCTCCTTCCACCTCTCTCTCCCTTCCTTCCACCTCTTCCCCTCACCCACCCCTTGCTCTCTCTTCCACCTCTTCCCTCACCTTCCACCCCTCCTCCCCACCTCCCCCTATCCCTTCCACCCCTCGCCTTCCTTCCACTGCCAGCCAACCAACCTGGTGCCTTTCACCCCACCCCTGATGCCTTCCTCCCACCCCTGATGCCTTTCACTTCACTCTCCACCCCTGGTACCCTCTATGCCCCACCCTTGGTGCCCCCCACTCCTGGTGCCTCCACCCACCCACTGGTGCTCTCCACCCACCCACTGGTGCCCTCCACCCACCCTGGTACCTCTACCCTCCCCTGGTGCCTTCCATCCACCCTGGTGCCTTCCACCAACCCCCTGGTGCCTTCCACCAACCCCTGAAGTTCTTCACCCACCTGGTGTTCTTCCACCCCACCCCTCTTCCACCCACCTCTGATGCCCTCCACCCACCCTTGGTGCCCTCACCCACCCAGGTGCCTCTACCCATCCTGGTGCCCTCCACCCACCCCTGGTACCCTCTACCCTCCCTGGGCCTTCCATCCCCCTGGTGCCTTCCACCAACCCCTGGAGTTCTTCACCCACCCTGGTGTTTCTTCACCCACCCCTGGTGTTCTTCACCCACCCCTGGTGCCTTCCACCCACCTCTGATGCCCTCCACCCATCCTTGGTGCCCTCTACCCACCCTAGGTGCCCTCTACCCATCCCTGGTGCCCTCCACCCACCCCTGGTACCCTCCACCCATCCCTGGTACCCTCCACCCACCCGCTGGTGCCCTCCACCCACCCGCTGGTGCCCTCTACCCACCCGCTGGTGCCCTCCACCCCTCCTCCCTGGTTCCTACAGTGAGAGAATGAAGTATCTTCCCATCTTTGGCTGAAGCGTTGAAGCGTAATGAAACCTGACTACCCAACACAGTGAATGGTGTCAATAGTGATCCCTTTCCAAGGTCCCTTCGGCCTGCCAACTATATATGGGCTTCACACATGTGTGTGTTGAATGGCTCAACTGTTCTGTGATATAGTACAGTACTCGTCAAAAGCCCGGGAAGATACTTAATTCTCTCACTGTACATGGATTTGCAATTGTTTTTTAATTTCTATTCTGCCATCACCTCATGGTATGTGCAGGTATTGGCATGTGTAAGTGAATAGATTAATGTACACTATGTTACTTCAAACAGAAAACACTAGAAATATAAGTCATTGTTTCACTCGTTTCATTCCAGTTTTAGATAAAAATTTTGGGTAAAGGTTTGCAGCAGGGTTCAGAAAATCAATTTATTAGCTGGTATTTAAGAGTGACATATTTTGAAGGGCAAGTGGCCTTCTCTTGTGTACTCATTTACTTATTTATAGGCAAGTGCATGTTTAGTTATGTGTTTGGGAAAATGTGAGTGAAATTAATATAAAAGTTGGTTTGTGTTATCCTATAGTACCGTAGTATAGTTGGCTATACTCTATTAGGCACGAATGAATTCATTTCTTTTTCTCGATGGATAATTGATTTTGTTGACTTTGTTGTTCCTCTGCCTTTCATCCACTTAGATTCACTTTCTCTACTCATGCCGTAATGACTAAATTAATATGTTTGTGAATACAGTGATGTATAATAGTTATAAATTTTCTCTTTAATCCCAAAACAAGTCAGGATAAAGTCAATGCTTAATAGTAATTTTCCATTTCAGATTTATACATCCATAACTCAATCAGATACTTTTGAAGTTAGACTGTTTCTGGGTTTACAGGTTTGTTAAGAGTCTATTGCTTCAGAACAGCTGATAATAAAAATTTAGGTTAAATCTGCTGGGAAGAGTCATAAACATTATTTTGTAATACAGTACTGTACTGTATAGGTATGGGACCGTTCATCCAGCATCCCAGTACAGTGGTCCCTCGGTTAACGAGCACAATCCGTTCCAGCAGGTTGCTCGTTAACCGAAACCATTGTTTCAATGGGTTTTTGGGTAATTGGTTCCAGCTCACCGAAAATTGCCTAAATTCAACGAAAAAGGTAGAAAAGTACACTTACTTTGAGGTGTGTATGTAGAAGGCTCCTGGATGATGATGATGTTAATGGGAATTAGAATGGGGGTGGAGGAGAAGGAAGAAGAGAAGGCATTGGGGTGGAAGAGAAGTCACCCCATGGCACCATTTCACCCATAAAATTTTAGTTCTCTTGATGTATTTCAAGATTATTTTCTTTAAATCAACACTGCACTGCATTATATATTGTCAATATGTAAAATATATTTCAAAATTACCAATAATTTGCTTGGAAACAGAAAAAAGCGTTTACCGTAGTTGAAGAGAGTCTCAAGCAAGATGTTACCTCCACTGAAAACAGAGAGAGACTAACGCCTGTCTGGTGTGTTAACAGGCTGGATGGCACGCCAGAAACTAGTTTCTTTACCTTCAATTATGTTCAATAATTGTTAAAATGACTAAAAAAGTTAATATTAAACTTTTAAAATTATTGAATAGTATAAACTTCTTGATATTTACTAAAATAGTAAGGAATTTAAGCCCTAAAACCGATTACTGTATTGACGGACTAATACTACAGCTGGTGGACCGCCAAATGCAACCGAAAACATGTTGAAGTCAGCTCGTAAAATACTCGTTAATCGAGGGATTGCTCGTTAACCGAAGTTAAGAATCTTATGGAAGGTAAATCGTAAACCGAAATCTCGTTAACCGAGGCGCTCGTTAACCGAGGGACCACTGTATTTAATTGTTAGTTTATTTTATTTCCCCCCCTCTTCCCAGCTCGCTGGGTCCCTTCCTACCCCCCACCCCCACCTTCCCTCCCTACCAGAGAAATCTTTGGGAGAAAACAGTATATTTACATTTTTAGTAATAAATAATACATCAGACTAAAGTTAGGATAATATAATTGACATTTCTGGATTCCTTGCAGGTCAGGGAATATTTTGAATGTAAACTTCATATATTTTGCACAAAAGATAAAATATTTGCTTTGTGTAAGCCAAATTATTACATTAGATCTAAAATTTGTATGTCGAATGCAAATTCATGATGTTTATATTCAAAATGATCATCATATTGTAAGAATTCTAGCAATGTAAATTATATTCTGGCCGGGTAATTTGTATGAATTTTATGAGGTAAATACAAAAATTATACTTCACCCGCTTATATGAGTAGATGCACTGCGTAAAATGAAATTCCGGTTCTGGCAAGGTACTGCGTAAATGTAGAATCGCGTAAAGCGAGGTATTACTATATGCCGGATAAATAGTCCCATACCAGTACTGTATTGTACTTTATGTACAGTAAGATGAGTGTGAAGATAAAAACATAATCTGTTGTCTCTTATTTGCAGACATTAAATGAGGAGCATGGAGGACATAGTGGGTGCATCATGTGGCCAGGCTGCGATTTTGCATACCGTGGAAAAAATGTGACATTCTGGTCTCCATATCATGAACGAGCTGCATTAAAAGAAAGCATAGATACAAGCATCCAGTGGTTTACAAATGAACAGACTCCTGCCAACCTTATCTTTCTTTACCATGAAGAACCTGATCATTTGGGTCATATTTATGGGCCTAATTCATCTCAAGTTTTAAAAGAATTGAAAAAAGTAAGTACAGTTTAAGTATTATACAGTACAGTTTTGTATATTACATTTTTGCCATTTAATTCAGACCACAATAATCAGAATATTTAAGAAAAATTCTTCATAAGAATGAACCATCATATTAAATAAATTTCTAGCATCAGGAATTAATTGTAAATTACAGTAGTACCCCGATTTACGCGGTCAATTGAACCCACAGGGTACCGCGGAAAGTGAAAACCGCGTAAAGTGAACAACAGAACATATGGGATTAATTCCAATAGAGACTGGCCCGACCCCAAAACTCCACTTTTTCCCTCCACTTTTTCCCACACAATACCTATACACAATACCTATGTTGTAGTAAAAATAACATCTAAATTTTATGATGGTATGCTCACGCAATTAATATTTAAGAGAAATACAGTCGCCAGGTTTATGTCCATTCAAATAATGGACTCAAATCCCCCCCCCCCCTCTTCCCAGCTCACTAGCTCTTACCTCTCTGAGAAACGATTGGGTGAAAGCACTAGATTTTAACGTTTAGTAATAAATAATACCTCAGACTAAAGTTAGAATAATATAATTGACATTTCTGGATTCCTTGCAGGTCAGGGAATATTTTGAATGAAAACTTCATATATTTTGCACAAAAGATAAGATACTTGCTTTGTGTAAGCCAAATTATTACATTAGATCTAAAATTTGTATGTCTAATGCAAAATCCATGATGTTTATATTCAAAATGATCATCATATTGTAAGAATCCCAGCAATGTAAATTATATTCTGGTCGAGTAATTTGTATGAATTTTATGAGCTAAAACAAATATCTTCAGTTAATAAAAAAAAAATATTCTTCATGACACTATCTGTCAATCAAAGTACCCCACCTTGCCTCCCCCTCTCCTCACACTCCGCCAGCTGGGTCTGTGGGTCCCAACCCACCCCCCCCCCACCCCCCCCCCCCACCCCCTCACCTTCCCTCCCTACCAGAGAAATGTTGGTGAAAAAACTAGATCTTAACTTTTAGTAATAAATAATACCTCAGACTAAAGTTAGGATAATATAATTGACATTTCTGGATTCCTTGCAGGTCAGGGAATATTTTGAATGTAAACTTCATATATTTTGCTCAAAAGATAAAATATTTACCTTGTGTGAACCAAATTATTACACAAGATCTAAAATTTGCGTGTCTAATGCAAAATCCATGATGTTTATATTCAAAATGATCATCATATTGTAAGAATTCCAGCAATGTAAATTATATTCTGGCCGGGTAATTTGTATGAATTTTATGAGCTAAATAAAAAAAAAATTATACTTCACCGCGTATATGAGTAGATGCACCGCGGAAAGTGAAAGTCCGGTTCTGGCAAGGTACTGCGTAAATGAGAAATCGCGGAAAGTGAAACCGTGTAAAGCGGGGTAATACTGTATAGTAATATGTGCAGACTAATGGAAAATGCAATGAATGCATATACAGCTAAAAGGTAAAGTATGGTCCTTCTTATGCCCTGTTATTCATGTATCTAGTATTGGCAGTTTTGTATTCACAAGTGGCATCTGGAACTGTATAAGTAGATAAGTAGGTATTTTACTTTAAAACTGAGCATTGCTTCACCTGA
Organism: Homarus americanus; assembly: GCF_018991925.1. Classification (NCBI taxonomy): domain Eukaryota; kingdom Metazoa; phylum Arthropoda; class Malacostraca; order Decapoda; family Nephropidae; genus Homarus; species Homarus americanus. Next base: position 5,002,295 of record NW_024732440.1, on the reverse strand, counting down.
AATTTGTTTGAAATTTCTCAAAAGTTCTTGAAGCCTCACACACATTCGGCAACATCCTAAGCCATGCTCAGTCTTTTGTTGCACACTTATAATAAAAACACTTATAAGCCATTCCTCAACTGACCACCCACTTCACATCACTTAGGAACCACTTTTATCTATTCTCATTTTTATTATTATGATGTCCGATAAAAAGTATAGGAATGATAAAAGAATTGTATAGATTGTGGTGATTTATTGAGTATATGTGTATGTCCTCACTCTCTCTTCTGTATGTCAACTGTTGTTCCTTCACCATGCTCATATTGTTTAAAAATGTGTAATTTCACCTATAAAAATTGCACTCATTTGCTGTTTCTTGATTCAAAGTGTCCTTGGCATAGTGCTGGTAGGTCTCTTGCGCCCATTATGCACAATTTGGGTTGATGTCTAAAATAATTACCGTACATGCATATATAAACAACTCGCTATAAGCATCTCTATGCATTTAGAAGGTTCTAGTTGAGCTCATGCGATTATAATTTTTCTTTATACACGGGATCCCCAGGTTATGAATGGGTTCAGTTCCTGAAGCCATTCTTAAGTTAGAAATGTACGTAGTCGGAACACATACCCTATGTGCACTATATCATAGCCCAAGTCCTTTTATACATCTCGAATCACTTAATTTAAGAGAAAAGAAATTGAATGACAAAATACAGGAAATAAGAATAAAATTTAAAGTTTAACACTTACTGTACAGGTGTACATTGAAACCTGGGACTGCCTTGCATGTAGAGATGGGCATTTGTAGGAGTGACAGAGGCATTATTGGGATGGTTGAACTGAAACTTTCTTCTTTTTATCATAAATCTCTCTGTAGCATTGTAGATATTCAGTAATACCTCTATGAATCTTGGTGAATCTGGCTGTGTTGGTATCTTGCTGTTTAAATTTAAACAATCCTTCATCAATAAGCCTGAAACATCTGCCATTTCTCTTGTAATGAATCCCTTTGGTTCTGGAGTTTCAGCTTGTATTAGCCCTTGTCTCATGGCAATAACAATCATATAAATTTGGGTTAATACATTTAGTTTATACAATACAATCACCCTTCTGTAATCTTCCATAAGCTGTGAGGTGCCTTGTGCTGTTCACGTGAGGGGAAATTCCTAGGCTGACCTTGAGATTGTAGGGTTAACCAGGCATCTTCTCAGAGACACCTCCCATCACAGGCACCAGTCCTCATGACCTCAGTTCACACTTGACTTTCACGAGAATTGGACGGGTGACTTAACTCAGCCCAGCTGAGCCCTGTCCTCAAGTAACACTCGCAGCCTACAGTGTTAATTACGGTGCTTATACTAATTGCCTGTGACATTTTCAGTTTGTCAATAAATGGAGAAAAGACCATTTTGGGTTTGTAACTTAACCCCTTAACTTATTTATATACAGTGGTCCCTCGGTTAACGAACACAATCCGTTCCAGCAGGTTGTTCGTTAACCGAAAAATTCGTTAACCGAAACCATTGTTTCATTGGGTTTTTGGGTAATTGGTTCCAGCTCACCGAAAATTGCCTAAATTAAAAAAAAATGGTAGAAAAGTACGCTTACTTTGAGGTGTGTATGTAGAAGGCTCCTGGATGATGATGATGATGATGATGGGAATTAGAATGGGGGTGGAGGAGAAGGAAGAAGAGAAGGCATTGGGGTGGAAGAGAAGTCACCCCATGGCACCATTTCACCCATAAAATTTTAGTTCTCTTGGTGTATTTCAAGATTATTTTCTTTAAATCAACACTGCACTCCATTATATATTGTCAATATGTAAAATATATTTCAAAATGACCAATAATTTGCTTGGAAACACAGAAAAAAAGCGTTTAGTTGAAGAGTCTCAAGCAAGATGTTACCTCCAGTGAAAACAGAGAGAGACTAACGCCTGTTTGCTGTGTTAAGAGGCTGGATGCCGCGCATTAAACTAGTCACTTTACCTTCAATTATGTTCAATAATTGTTAAAATTACAAAAAAATTGAATATTAAACTTTTAAAATTATTGAATACGTAGTATAAACTTCTTGATATATACTAAAATAGTAAGGAATTTAAACCCTAGAGCCAATTTATGTATTGGCGGACTAATACTACAGCTGGTTGACCGGCCAGTGCAAGCGAAAACATGTTGAGGTCGGCTCGTAAGAAATTCGTTAACCGAATTTAAGAATCTTATGGGAGGCAGTTCGTTAACCGAAATTTCGTTAACTGAGGCGCTCGTTAACCGAGGGACCACTGTATATGCCAAGTTAAAAGGGAGCTCTACCCACAGCTTATATAAGCTTACTCTACATCCTCTGATAAAATTTGCTTCTCCAGTTTAATCAGGTCCTCATTGCTTAATTCTTCGGCATGAGACTCAAACAACTGTGTGATGATATCCTGTGCCCGTGTCACTTCCCCAACATCATTTTCAGAGCCCCTGAAATTTTGGTTTTTTCCAAACACCATTTGCCCTAACCTTGAACCGGTTAAACCAGCCCCTACTTGCAACAAAATCCTCCCCATCACTTTCACCATCACATTTAGCCTTCAAGTCAGCGTGCAAGCTTCTCGCTTTTTCCTGAATCAAGGTTAGACTTAGAAGCAAATCCTGTTGATTATAATCTTCCACCCATATCACTAACCATCTTTCCATTTCAATTAACAATCCACTAATTTTGTTTAGTTATCACAGTTGAGTGCATTGGTGTAGATCCTTTTACAAATTAAAGAATTTTCTCTTGTCTTTCATATTTGTTCCAACCATTGAACTACTGAAACCCAACGCCTTACCGATCACTGAGGGTGTTTTGCCTTTTTCAGAACTTTTAATTACATCAAATTTCACTTCCACTGTAATTTTTTTCCTTTTCTTGGATGCACTGCTATCACTTGCATCAGGTTTGCATTTGGGAGCCATGATGAGGGCCAAAAAAGAGAGTTAATAAGAAGAAAAAAACAGTTTGCACTTGATCATGCATGTTTAGGCGATGAGGGTAAAAAGTACTGATGCTTCCGCTGCCTGAAGGCGGGTGTCTGGGTGCGACGCATCACTCCCCACACACCGCTCTGCCTCCTCTCTACGCTGGGCAGACTAGTTCTCATGCTTAACTGCTACGAACCATTGTTACTTATTTCGGATTTTTTAAGTAATTGACCTCATGGGACCTCGTTCGTATCGGTGGGCGTTTGTGAGTCGGGGACCCCATGTACAGTATATTTAAAAGTTTGAAAAAGATATAGATATATTTTACAGAACCTTCAGTATTTCACTATGAAACACAACCATGATACAGGTATCCCCCATTTAATGATTGGGATGTGTTCCTGGAAGACCGATTGTTAAGCAAAATGACTGCTAAACAAGGGATAAGAAGAACTAATAGCCTAAATGAGGGATAATGAGGAATGATATCTGTGAAGATGGCATGTAATTGTGTAGCCCAGTTGCCAACTCAACACTCAGAGTGGATGAGGCTGAGGTGTGAGCTATGTTATAGTTTATCTCATAATTTTGGTAAATACAGTACAGTATTCATAATTTTCTTCGTTTCTTTTTCTGTTACGTGCACACTCAATTGTTCATACAGAATGTACAAAATAAAAATAAAATGATATCATCATAAGGTCAGTAGCATAAAGGTAATAAACATTTCTTATGTGCTTGGCAATTAGCCCACTGGATAGGGGGGAGTGGGAAGGAAAGAGGGGAGTGGCATCACATAAACTTTGTATTTATACTTACGTGAATGTGGAATACTATATACGTACATATACACTTTTACTCTTAAATCACTACTGTAATGTGATTCAGGTGATTAATTTTTATCTCTTGTGCAAAATACATGACGTTTATATTAAAATTATTCACTGTTATACAAGGATTCCAGCAACGCTGGGCAGATGGGGAAGAGGGAGGGAGCGAGCAAGGGGGCGTGGGGGTAGGGGAGGTAGTACGTTTGACAGTTGGCACAGGCCCAGGTCTAACGCGTGTATATTTATCAGTTCTTAAGTGAACTAAGCTTCTCTCTTTTAAAAAGCCAGTGAAATGACCTGGGTGAATATAATTAACATTGCTGGGATTCTTGTAAGATACTGATTAATTTTAATATAAACATGCTGTAATTTGCACTAGACATAAAAATTTTAGTACAATAATCGAATTAGTACATGTGCACTCCAGCTTTGCACTAAGGTCATTTATTTCTATTATGTTTCTTTTAGTATGGTGTGTGCACGTAAATGGATGAAAATAAATGAAGAAATTTATGTAAATCTACCCAAAAATACAGTTGAAAAACTTTATATTTTAAAATGTACCACAGTACTGTACACTAATGTATGAAAATTTTTATCTCTTGAGCAAAATATATGACATTTAAATTCAAATTATTGGCTTTCTTGCAAGGATTCCAGCAATGCAAATTATAATCTCCCAACTTTAGTCTGAGATATTATTTAAGATAAAAACTGTAAGCTTAAAACCCTGGCTGAGGGAACGAAAGGGACTGACGGAGCCAACCAGCCAGCGAGGGGTGGGTGGGGGGGGTTGAGGTGATATGTTTGACAGTTTGAGCCGAAGGTCTCTTTGTGTTTATTTAACAGTCCTACTAAGCTTCTCTCATTTTAAAATGCCAGTGAAATGACCTGGGAGAATATAATTAACATTGCTGGGATTCTTGTAAGATACTGATTACAGTAAAAGTCCAAAAATCCGGATGCCAGGAATCCAGACCCCCCGAGAATCCGGACTTTTCGAAAACTCAAACTTTTTAAATTTAGCGGGCTTTTGTGAGTTATGTGAATGAATGGAGTTGCTTTAAAAAATTAATTTACATAATTCTAATAATAAAAGTAATTGTAAATTATAGGTAGCTAATTTTGTTAGTTTTGTAATTAGCTTTAACTGAAATGTAAAATTTGAGGCACTATAAATCTTTTGTGTGTATGTGTGCATGCGTGAATGCCACAGCTGCACAGCGACAACAAACGACCACACGATCGCCACTTTAAAACAAGCAATCAAACTGTGACAACGTATGTAATTTTGAGTCCTACTCTTTCCATGTACAGAGTACAAGCCCATAATAATGGCCCCTAAAGTAGATAAACTTCGTTGTGTGAAGAGAAAGAAGAACACATTGAAATTGAGTGACAAACTTGAAATAATTAAGAAACTAGAATGTAATGTGAGCAATGCTGTTCTAATGGAAACATACATTGGAAAGTCTACAATTTATGATATAAAAGAGGCAAAGAATAAAATTCTAGAATTCACAGCTTCTTCTGAGCCTTACATTAAAATTGCTGAAAGAAAAAGTTTACATTGGCCCAAATTAAAAAATCTTGATAAAGTGTTGCACGAATGGTTTTTGTTAAAACGATCAGAAGGTATGGCAATTTCTGGGCCGATGCTTATTGCCAAAGCAAAGTCTTTTAAGGAGCAAATGAACATTGAATCAGAGTGCACATTTAGTGATGGATGGCTTAGGAATTTCAAGACTCGTCATGGTATTAGACACTTTGTTTACATTTTTGTCTAGTGTTGACTTTATTTTTCTTTAAAACTGCTCGTTTTGAAAAATGAAGCATGCTTTATTTGCTAATGAATAAACTATCAAAATGTACCTGTTCATCTCTTCTTTATTCCTCCTTAAATTTTAATTTTAAAAGTACTGCCTGAGAATCCGGAATATCCGAAAATCCGGACCGACCCAATCCCCAAGCAGTCCAGATTTTTGGACTTCTACTGTAATTTTAATATAAACATGCTATAATTCGCACTAGACATAACAATTTTAGTAACTTAATCAAATTAGTACATGTGCACTCCATCTTTGCACTAACGTCATTTATTTATTTTACGTTTCTTTTAGTATGGTGTGTGCATGTGAATGGATGAAAATAAATGAAGAAATTTATGTAAATCTACCCAAAAATACAGTTGAAAAACTTTATATTATAAAATGTACTTCAGTATTGTATACTAATGTACTACATTTTTTATATCTTGAGCAAAATATATGACATTTAAATTTCAATTAATCTGTGTCTTGCAAGGATTTCAGTAATGCGAATTATATTATCTTAACTTTAGTCTGAGATATTATTTAAAATAAACAGAAAGAAATCACCAATCTTTTGTCTGGGAACACAAGGAGGGAGGCAAGGAGGGAGGTAGCCAGGGAGCGTGGGAAGAGGGGGGGGAGCAGGGTGGTGCGGGAGGTGAGGTGACCGAGTGTCTGGTGTTTGTTTATTTATTTGAGATAAGATTTGACAGTTGGCGCTGAAGGCCTGCGTGTTTATTTATCATTACTGAAGAGTGACTAAGCTCTTCTCATAATTTGCCACCCAAATGACCTGGGTGAATATAACTTACATTTCTGGGATTCTTGTAAGATAGTGATTTATTTGACTACCTGTATAAACAATCTATATTTGCAATAGACATAACAATTTTAGTACCGTAATCATGTAGTACATGTGCAGTACAGGTTTGCACTTAGGTCCATTGTTAACCGAGGGAGCACTGTATTGCAGTGTACTTGTACTGTACAATATTGATTAAATTCACTAGATAATGTACACAAATAATGGTTGGTAAAACTTGTCAAGTCTGTCAGTATGAGTGGCACGTGTGAGTGCTTGTGTCCCCCATCATAGGAGTCCGTTTTCTCTCACTTCAGGACGCCTGAGTCCGTTTTCTCTTAATCTTAGAGTGCAGTGCACTCGTGTGTGAAGAAATTTATGATCCCTTTATGTGTGTTTTCCCTTAGGATAATTATTTCTTTTACCTGTATTGTATAAATGTGTGTGTGTGTGTGTGTAGATACACACACGCAAATAAATAATAATGGGAAAATTTTCTCACATGCACACATACAATACAAGTAAAAGAAATTACTGTCTCTAGAAAGAATGGCTCCCTGTCCCGGTTGCAAAAATGCCAGTGTGTTGAAAGAAGACTAGAGTCGGCCTTTTTCTAGGCTTTATTGTTAATATAACTGACCAAGAGTAGTATGGCATCTGGAAGAGAACAAAAGAATATTCTAGTAAGTGAAGGGAACAATGAAAATTACTATATAATATAACCCAAAACAAAATGATAAGAAACATAACATATGTACATACACACATAATAAGATAGAAGTCATGGGGCTGAATTAGACATCGAGACAACCGTAATAATCCGGCTTACGACGTACATGACCCGATCGACGAGGAAGCAAGGGTGAATCTGTCAAAACAGCTTCATGCAGATGAGCATCACTTGAAGGGTCATCCCTGACAGGAGATTCAGCCACTTGAGTGCCAGGTGTAGGCTCAAGAGGCACTGAGGTAGATGCCTTAGGTAACTCAGTCGGTTCAGGTTTGGGATCGACAGTATCTGTAACAGCTTGTCCAGCAGGGGCCAAATTTCGGAGTGACATGGTAGACCGTCGTCCATCAGGGAACCGAACGTGGACGTACTGTGGATAGGCTTCTAGAAGCTCAACCTCATCAACCAGAGGGTCGTACTTACTGTTCCTGACACGTCTTCGTAGTATAAGTGGTCCATGAGAGGAGAGCCAGGTTGGCATCGAACTACCACGGGCTGATCGGCGTTGGCAGTTGAACAGTTTTTCATGAGGCGTTTTGTTGATGGCAGTACATAACAGAGACCGAATAGAATGAAGTGTGTCAGGTAACACAGATTCCCAATTAGTTTCTGCAATGTTCTTAGACCTAAGAGCGAGTGTAATGGTTTTCCATATTATTCCGCTGTAGCGCTCTCACTGACCATTTCCTATAGGGTTGTATGGGGTGGTCCGGCTGGTAAACACACCATAACTAGTGAGGAAATCTCTCAGCTCTCGGCTCATGAAGGAGGAGCCTTGATCTGAGTGGACATAAGCAGGCATGCCGAATATAGCGAATAACTGACGCAGACACTTGATGAGTGTTGCGGCAGTCATGTCTTCGCATGCAAACGTGAAGAGGAATCATGAATGTTTGTCAACCACAGTTAGGAGGTATCGATTTTGGGAAGTCGACGGCAAGGGACCCTTGAAATCGATGTTTAACTACTCAAAAGGCTGAGTAGCTTTGATGAGGGCGGTTGTGTTGCGTTTGTAGAACTGAGGTTTAAGCCTGGCACAGGTAGAGCACTCAGCACATACCTTCTTGACGTCATCTACACAATATGGTAAGTTGTGAATGCGGATGAAGTGAGCCATCCTTGTGACTCCTGGATGATATAACTGCTGATGGAGATCTGACAGATTGTTGTGGTTGGGAGCCGAACGGAAGGCTCTCGATAAAGCATCAGCAGTTGAGTTTTCAGTCCCTGGCCAATAGACAATGTGGCAGTCGAAGCAGGCTAGTTCGACCTGCCATCTTTGGATCATGTCGTTCTTGATTTTTCCCATCTTCTTGGAGTGGAACATGAAGGACACAGATCACTGATCAATGATGAGAGTAAAGTGTCTGCCAGATAGGAAATGTTTCCATTTCCTTACTGCTTCAATGATAGCATAGGTCTCTTTTTCAACAGAAGAGTGTCTGCCCTCACTGTCTGAGAGTGTTCTCGAGAAGAATGCAACTGGTCTACCGCCTTGATTCAGGGAGGCAGCGATGGAAGAGTCGGAAGCGTCAGTTTCTACTACGAATGGAATCGTCTCGTCAATATAGCTGACTACCGCACTTGCTATTTCCTCTTTAAGATTTTCGAAGGCGGAGACTGCTTCCCCTTGGAGAGGGAATGTCTGAGCCTTGACCAAAGGTCTGACCTTGTCGGAAAAGTGTGAGATCCACTGAGAGTAGTATGAAAAGAGTCCTATCACGCGTCGTAGAGCAGGTAAGTCTTTCGTAAGTGGCAATTCCTTCAGAGGACGCAAGCGATTGGTGTCTGGTTTGAGAGTACCGTGAGATATGGTGAAGCCCAACAAATCAATCGACGTTGCTGAGAAGACAGATTTGTCTTCATTGAAGGTGAATTTTGACTTCTTTGCTGCCTCAAGGAATCTGGACAGATTTTCATCATGCTCCTGTTGAGACGAACCGGCGATGGTATTGTTGTCAATGTACGAGAAAGTACCCAGCAGTTCGTTTCTATGTATGAATTCATGGATGGTTCGTTGGAAACAAGCCACGCCATTCGTCACTCCGAATGGGACCCTACGGAACTGGTACAATTTACCGTTTGCCTCAAAGGCAGTGAATGGCTTATCCATATCCCGTATAGGGATCTGATTGTACTGTACTCACTCTTAAGGTCGAGAGTGCTGAATATCTTGTAACGAGATAGGTTAGTGACCAAGTTGTCTATCCTGGACAAGGGATAAGCATCCAGCTGGGTATACCTGTTGATGGTTTGACTGTAGTGGACAACAAGCCGCTTTTTGTACTGCTCATTAGTGGTGATGAGGACTTGCGCCCTCCACGGTGAAGTGCTGAGTTTGATTATTCCTTCCCACAACATCTTATTGACTTCACCTTGGATGAAAGCCCTGTCCGCTTGACTAAATCATCTTGACTTCGTCGCAACAGGTTTACAGGGGGAGGTCAGATTAGAGAAGAGAGATGGTGGATCGGCCAAACCAGATGTCAGGCTACAAGCAACTGTATTATCTCCGATGATGAGGTGCTCTTTAGGCCCACCGAAATCAATAGTAACACCACTATGTAGGCGCATGAAATCTTGACCAAAAATAACGTCACTGCATAGGTCGGGAAGAACAGTTAGTTGAGTATCTGGATAGAGTTTCCCCTTAAGGGTAATGTTTACAGTACAGTGACCTAGTTCTGGCGATGATAGTGAAGATGAGGCCATAGACACGTAACCTGACCCTGGATGACACTTCAGAGACTTCTGCTGGATATAGCGGTTTGATACAAACGATTTTGAGCTCCAGGTATCAACAAGGGCTGTAGCTGTATCGTCATTAACAAGCACATATATGGTAGATCGAGCGAGACAGCCAGGGGAAGTCGCAGATATTGCAGCCAAAGTAGGAGAGTATAAGACCGCACAAGTGGAAGATGAAGTAGCAGGTGAGTAACGAGATGATCTGCATACTTTCGCAAAATGGCCTTTCTTGTTGTATTTGTGGCAAGTTGAATCACGCGCGGGACACTGAAGTCGGTTATGCCGTGCTCCACCACAGAAATAACAGTTTGGTTGTTGAGTGGCAGCTGAGAGGGGAGAGTCATCGCTGTCGATTTTCTCAGGTGAAGTAACAGCGGCAGCGTTCATAGGAGCCTCAGACTGAAGATAGGACTCGGAGTTTCTTTGAGCTAGATCGAGCGCGCAAGCCTGGTCGAATGCAGTAGCCAAATCGAGAGTCTTGTTTTCTAAGAGACGCTGTCTGATCATAGGAGATAGTAGACCGTTGATAAAAGCGTCACGGATATACTCGTCTCTGTTCGCCTCTGCTGTGACAACTTTGAAGTTGCAGTCTTTGCTGAGCTGACAAAGTTCCTGTAAATATTTGTCCAAACTCTCGCCCGAGTGTTGCCTCCTGGTAGCTAGTAGATGACGGGCGAACACTTCGTTCTTCAGCTTTATGTACAAGTCTTGCAGAACCAGGATGGCGGCGTCGTACGAGACACAGTTGGCTATGTATTCGTACACAGATAGGGAGACGAAATTGCAGAGTGGCTAGCTTGTAGGGCTCGAGAGCATAAATGGAGGTGAGAAACGTGTTGAAGGTCCGAAACCAGTGGCACCACTCCTTTGAAGCGGTGGGAGAGTTTGGCATAGCATCCAGACCTTCCGGCCCCAGGAACTTCTCCTATTATGACTCGGTTTCAGTTATGTGAACAATAAATTGTGGTGAAAGAAGACTAGAGTCGACCTTTTTCTAGGCTTTATTGTTAATATAACTGACCAAGAGTAGTATGGCATCTGGAAGAGAACAAAAGAATATTCTAGTAAGTGAAGGGAACAATGAAAATTACTAATACAATATAACCCAAAACAAAACAAAATGATAAGAAACATAACATATGTACATACACACATAACGAGATAGAAGTCACGGGTTCAAGTGTACAAGTGTAGCATAACTTATTACAGCCAGTAACTTTAAAAGTACCCTTAGACATTCTTGGGTACATCCAGGATGTCATCTGCAAATTAAAAATCCGCGAATTGTCCAGGCATGCTATATTATTATTATTATTGTGTTTTTCAGTACACCTTTTCACATATTCGTTGAGACATTGTTTCATAACTATTTGACAAATTTCATAACCGAATGACAGAACACATATCGAATGACAATCTAAAATAATTGTTGGTGGTATGTCATTCTCCAATTGTTACATTCTCAAACTATATGTAGACTGTCGGTTTATTGTTCACGTCTGTCAACTTCATAACTTATGTCAATCACTTCCGTTAGCATGAACGAACAGTTATTTTAGATTGTCATTCGATATGTGTTCTGTCATTCGGTTATGAAATTTGTCAAATAGTTATGTAACAATGTCTCAACGGATCTGTGAAAAGGTGTATTACCTGCCTGTTACAGATTGATGAAGATATCGGATATCTGTACCATATGCTTCAGTTGCATGGACTGAAGGACACTGTAGATGTGATTATTCTAAGTGACCATGGCATGAGTGCTGTTAAAGAAGAGAACATAATTGACCTGAATGCCATAGTAGATCATGACCTGTACAACACATCTGGAAACTCTCCTATGTTACAAGTCTGGACAACACCTGGTAAGAAGCTAATGTACTTATTGTTGTTAACATAGTAGCTCAGGTTATTCATGTGTTTTGTCATCAGGCTTGCAGGTTGATGTCTCAGGGTTACCAGGACCCACATACCCACTAAAAATGGGGTGAGCACTGGTGAGTCAATTGTCGAAGGTGATACCCAAGAGTCTATTGCTGCCATGCTTCTTTACATGCTCTGTGTAATCTAACTAGACCATAGGGATCCAGTCTCAACCATCCTTCAGTTTTCAGTCACACATCCTGCTGTTTAAGTAGACTTCTTAAAGGGATCGTGGGCTGCCGAGCGGGAGGTGGCGAGTTGTTCTCTCCTTCACCACCACCACTTGCCACCACCTCCTCTCCACTGCTATGTACCCAAACATTGTTTTGTACTGTATCTTAATGTAGTTCTTATTCTATTCCTGTAAATCATTCATTGGTAATTTGTGAGGAAACTGCTACCACCAGATGTTCAATTTGGTTCATTTTTCAACAGATGTTCTTATCATTATACAAATTATATATTGTATTTTCTCTATTATTTAATAGTGTACTGTGTTATATTATTTATGATGAGACATACACCATAATAGGCTGATCATACGAAAATACTGTACTATATAATGAATAAATAAAAACTTGTGATCATGCAATGGCCAATCCCCTTATCAAGTCTCATCTCTCATACCTATTAGCTCTCGTTAGGCCTATATCAAATCTGATTAGATCACTGTACAGTATCCCCATTAAAAACAATACAGTACGTATGTATTTTGATAATAAATAGGGTAATATACTGTATTTTCTCGATTTAACGAACTAATTCGAGACACTCCTGTTCGTTAAATAAAAATTTCTGTTAAATCGAGCTTTCTGTTATGGTCGCTCGATTTATCAAACTATTTCACTAAATCGAGTATGATTCCTTTAGATTCTGAGCCAAGCGTCAATTGGCACATCGGGTTTGTTTACATCCGCACAGTCTGTGTCCTGCCGCCACTGTGTATGTTGTTCATTACTACCTATTGGTCAACTAACTATACTGGAGCACCTTAGCTTTTGTCTTTATTCAAGACATCTTCAGAGGCAACTGAATTTACAAGGACTGAGAGAGGCTTATATACAATGAGTGTGGATTCACTAATCCACACACCACCTCTACCGCAAACAAAAGAAGAGCTTATAAAAAAAATGGGTGACATAACCACAGGTCAGGTCAAAAACATGAGACCCACTAATGATCTATCCCACATCCACCTCAAATGCTTTCAAAGCAGAGTTGTTATTCATTAATTAATACCCAAACACCACAACATAACACACACACATAAATATATATGTACAGGTAGTTCTGCTATAACGCGATAATTGTGTTCTTGTAAAATATCGTGTTATAGAAAATCGCGTAATAGAAATAACAGGGCTTATGGAGAAAATAGGGTTAGGTGCAGATTACTCGAAATCGAAAAAATTTAGTAGTTAGCCTAACACAAAGGATAGCACAGTCTAAATAAATGTTACATTCATATCTAATAATGAAATCATACAGTAAATGTAACACTTTACCTTGAAAAAATATGAATGTAACTTGATGGGGGAGAAGGGTGATTTTGAGGTTGATAACATCGAGCTTCTCTTCAAGTGTTATATCCTTTCTTTTACGATAATCACCGGGAATTCTATCATCAGAACGCTTTTTGGAGATATTCTTCTTTACCATAATCACAGTTAATACCACAAAATTGGAGAAATAGTAAGCAAAAATCGCGTTATAGCAAACAAGCGTTCGCGTTATACAAATATTGTTCCGAATTCATAAATCGCGTTAGAGCAAATTCGCGTTATCAAAACACGCGTTATAGCAGAACTCACTGTATCTAGAGTTAAAGTCTTTTGTGTGAGACGCTGTGAGTTGGAGGGAGCCAGGGGGCAGGCAGGGAGGGGGGAGGCAGGCAGGGAAAGAGGGAGGCTGGATGGCAGACTGCCCTTTTCACCAATGACATCAAAATTACATGACAAGCTGAATAATACGGCAATTGTTTCACCCAGACCCCTCCACAGGAAGGAGAGTGGGTGGCGGATAGGCTTAGCCATTTCCAAAATCCTCACTTTTTTATTTAATCATTACAGTACTGGTACATTGTAAAAATAAGTATGGTACTGTATATGAAGGATACAGGTATTAATAAGCACAGATTATTACAGTAACATATCTTTATAAGCTATTAAAAACAAGAGAGTAAAATTTGAGTTACAGTAGGAATGGCAGGGGTGGGAGAGTGGGCGTGTTAGAGATGAACCTTTTTGGGGGGTGTTCAGTCAGTCAGTCCCCCCAAGGTCTCTTCCCTCCCCAAGGTCTCTTCTCCAGGTCCCCCCAAGGTCTCTTCCCTCCCCAAGGTCTCTTCCCCAGGTCACCCCCTCCTCATACCACCACCACCACTTACTTTGATATTGAAACAGTTTATTTAGCCAGAAGAACACAGATACAAAGTGGATAATAATAACAATATTAACATGACTGGGCCATAACTTTCTGCTTTCTCACTCCATATTTTAAATTGTTATGTAATGTAATGTTGAAGGGATACAACTTTGCTCATTTATACTTAAACTTATCACAATCTCCCTAAAAATATTTTAGGTTTCATGTTTATTCAAGACATCTTCAGGTCATGAACCCACTAATCCCCCACCCAAGAAAGGGTGACCTGACATTCCATCAGAAGGTCAGCAATATGAGACCACTAATCCCCCACAGCTCCATGGGAGTGGAAAGTACCAGTCTTTGTTGTAACCATACTTTTAGATAAACTATTCTGGATTATTATAGTAAAGAAATGGATTTTCTAATTTAAATTAGAACTGCATTCACGGATTCTGGTAGTTTAGACTCGAGGAAAACATCCACAGCTCCCAGAAACGTTCTGGAGAAGTGGGCAAGTGTCCGTCTGTGAAAGATGTCTAGTTTAGACACTCGGAAACTTTTCACAGTAACCGGAAAAGATTCCGGGGATAAGGAATTTTTCTGGATTTGAGAAAGTCGTCTGGTAAGTCAGAAATCTCTCATCCCCGGAAGTGCTCTGAACCAATTGTTCCGGCTAACGGGGATATCACTAGAGATTCATAGATGCATTTATATTGAGTTGGTCTAGACATGTGGAATGTATAGTGAATGATAGTTTGGTGATGAATGTTTATAGTAGTGAACATGAGGGTGAGAGGTAGACCACAACTTTAATCATGAGTTCAACATGTTAACTTGATAACTGCAACATACATTCTTGAATGATAAGTGGAGGAGTGTGACATACATTCTGGAATTCAGAGCATTTGGAATGCAGTGCACAAAAAATGTCACATGTTGCAAGGTCAAGTTTGGGATGTTTACACTGGGTGACCCTCCCACTCATGCCGCTGATAACACAGTCATATCTTGGTCACGATGGAGTCAAGATGTTTGTCCTCGCCCAGTTATATAGATTACCACACCCTAAAGAAATACTGATTATTCTGTGGTATGTTGTAAATTGTATAAACAGTGGAAATACAACAATATGTTTGAGTGAATAAGTAATGTTCTCGCTCAATCTACACTCGGAGCTAATCCCGTAAGTGAATAGAATAAGGCTGTTTCCATAATAAATTTTGTTCATACAGAAAATAAAGAAATACAGTATGGTAAATAAGTACTTCTCAATTGCTGATCATGATTTCTCATTACAAAGTCACTACATATCTGATGTGCGTGTAAATTTTCTGCTTTATCAGCAGTATTTTATGACTCAAGAATATTTCTTATTTTTACAGAAAATTTCAAGGTGGTATATTCACATTTGATGAAGAGAATAAAAACAGAGAAGTACATGGTATACTTAAACAGTGATGATAAGCTAAAGTCTTGGCATTTCACAAACAACACACGCATCAGTGAAATTACTCTACTTGCTGAAGAGGGCTATGTCTTTCAAGATTTTAAGAAGTATATTGAAGGAATTAAGAACAGTGGACTCTCAGATTGTAAGTACTGTTTCCATCTCTCAGTCTGTTTTCTTGAGATGCAAATATGCTGGGGGATTCACTCTCAACAAGTCAATTTCTTCACTTTTTGGTCTTTCCAGGTGATCAATGGGAATTTAAAGAAACCTCTTATGGCATTCTGAAGCAGACCTTCTGAATAAGATCTTGACACTTTCTTTACTGTAAAAAACACTAGTGTGGGAATACATTAGAATGTACAAAGGCAGCCAAAGGTTAGCAGATTCAAGTGACATGCTGAACATGAACCAATGTGGACCCACAGACTCACAATTTTACAATAATTATCACCATACAACTAGCTTTACTAATGAAAACAATGTCTTACCGTAGCTTTTAGTTCAGATTTATATACAAAGCCTTCTTAGTGAAGGCATCAAAATACCGTTTAAGGCTGGTAAGAAATACTGTCGAGTATTATTGGGGTATAGCTGTCTCAACAACCATTTTTTACAATGCTGTATACAGTATTCAGTATTGACAAGAGTAATGTTGGACTTACGAACAAATGGACTTACAAGCAGACCTCAGGAACCTAACTATTTTGTAAGTAGGGGAGTCCTATACAGTGGTCCCTTGGTTAACGAACACAATTCGTTCCAGAGGGTCGTTCGTTAACCGAAAATTTCGTTAACCGAATCCATTGTTTCAATGGGATATTGGGTAATTGGTTCCAGCTCACCAAAAAGTACATACAAAGTAAAAAAAAATGCAGTTAAGTACACTTACTTTGAGGTGTATATGTAGAAGGTTCCTGGTTGATGATGATGATGGGAATTAGAAGTGGGGGTGGAGGAGAAGGGAGAAGAGAAGGAAGTGGGGATGGAGGAGAAATCACCTCTCAGGGGACCCATGCTTGATGCCGTCATTTCACCAATAAAATTTTAAGTTCACTAGGTGTAATTCAAGATTATTTTATTTAAATCAACACTGCACCACTGCTCTATATATTATCAATATGTAAACTAAATTTCAGAATTACCAATAATTTTAATGAAAAATGCAAAAATTTTCAAGACACCAATAAAATAGATGCTCACTCTATTGTCAACAGAGCCCAACTGATGCCTTGTGGCTGACTCAAGCTGCTGATGGGCACACAAAAAACAAGTTCCCTGTATTGCATATATTATCAATATGTTAAATAAATGTTAAAATGACTAATAATTTTAATATAAAAAATGCAAAAATATTAAAGAGCACAACTTTATTGATATTTACTCCACTGGAAACGAATGTAAACATAGAACAGATTACTGAATTGGCAGACTAGCCCATCAGCTGATCAGCTGATGCTCACAACAAGACGTGATGTTCATAAGGATTTCGTTAATCAAATTTTTGTTCATTACCGGGTAACCGAATTGAAGATTATTATGAAAGATAATTCGTTAACCGAACCGTTAGTTAACCCTTAAGCCCCGGGTTAGGGCGCTGCTGGCAGTAAACCCCCCCCCCCCCCGGCGTGCGGGGTTAAATTGTGAAAAGAAAATCAACTTTTCTAAAAACCAGTTTTTGTGATATACAGTAAAACCTCGATTAACCGACCACATATGGGGGGGGAAGGGGCTGACGGATAATCGAAAAGGTCGGTTAATAGTACATACAGTCTACGGAAATAAAACATACATTTTCAAAATACCTTTCCCTAACCTACCTCAATTAAGTCCCTCTTCATTTTTGTTCATTTGCCATTCATATTTTAATAGAATTTGCTTTAAAACATTAACCACTTTAGTAAATAAATATGAACCAGCACAGAAACCGTGAATAAAAAATGAAAAAGTCAAAGAACATATGTCATCACGAAAATTGTGACCAAGTCCCAGGTTGCTAATCTGACTTTCTGCCTCATTTACACACAATTGCAGGGTCTCAAATGTTTCTCTTACTATTGACAACACAACATACATACAGATACATTGTTTCTCACTCTTGATTTTTTTTTTCATTTTTGCATTTCTTTATGGTTCTTTATTACTATTATTATTATTATTAGCATTATCATTATTAATATTATTACATTATCGCCCCCCAGGCCCCGATGTGGGTCAGTGACCTGTGCCCGGGTGGGCTAATCCCCGTAAAAATTATTATTTTTTTTTTTTAGGGGTTCGGGATTGACGGTTAATCTGAAAGTCGGTTAATCGAGGTTTTACTGTACAGTAATACCCCGCTTTATGAGGTCAAGTGAACCTGTGGAGGCCCGCTTAAAACGGGCAACACGTAAACGGAACAACAGAACATATGGGATTAATTGATATAGAGACTGGGCCGACCCCCAAACTGCACTTTTTCCCGACACAATACGTACGTTTTAGTAAAGATAACATCTTGGCTTTATGATGGTATGCACACACACATAATATAGAAGAGAAATATCAATAAGAGAATAATATACTGTACCAGGTAAAAGAAAAATCAAGGTTTAACACTTACCTAAGGTTAGGTTATGTTAGGAAAAATCAAGGTTTAACACTTACTTAAGGTTAGGTTATGTTAGGAAAAATCAAGGTTAGGTTTAACACTAACGTTAGTAGAAGAGGTGGGTCGGCGTATGGGAATGGCGGCTGGTTCCGAGGCAGAGGGCAGACTACTGGCCCACAGGCGAGTCACCATCACTGTCATCCACATTTGTCAGGGCCTCCCTGACAAATCCTTCAAAGTCACCATCACTGTCTCTTTCTCTGTCACTATCACTGGATTGGGCTGGCTGTGGTGGGTTGCGGGCAAAGAGCTTGGTAATGCTTTGTTGACGGCTAGTGTTGATGTTGTTGTGATACACCTTGATGTATGGCTCCATAGTCTGCAACAGCTGGGTAGTGAAGACTTCATACCAGCTATCGTTAGGGTCGTTGGAAAGGAGGAGCTTCAGTTTCTCTGCACACTCGATGGCACCCCTTACATTACCATGCGTTAAATTGTGTTCTTCTCGGGATGACGCACCACCTGCCTCTTCACTGACGTGATCGTCTTCTAACATCTCGTCGGCAGTCACCTCAGGATCCCTGATCACCTTCAGGATGTCTTCGTTGGTGGTCTCAGAGAAGCCTGCAGCTGGAACACTCTGTGCAGCTTCTCTGGCCAGGTCCACTGCTACTGCAACAGTCTGAACCTCACCAGTCACAGGTTGACTCTGCCTCCCACCTGGGATACCTTGCAACACATGTCTCCGTGCGTGATGAACCGTTGCTACAGATAGGTGATCCCATGCCTCCACCAAGAAATCCACAGCTTTCTTGACGTTAAATTTCCTCCAAAAGTGTTTGACGAGAACTTCTTGCTCTGCCAACTGTTGTTCCTCATCTTCGTTGCTCTTGCTATCGGTGTCACCCAGGTTACGCAACTCATCCTTGGTGTTGGTACAGTCGTTCAGGAGCTTAAACTTCTTTGCAGAGAATGCAGCCTTGACGTTGCATATCAACTCCTGGTCCATGGGCTGGATTAATGACGTAGTGTTGGGAGGAAGGAAGACCACTTTTACGTTGGGGTGACGATCCAACAGTAGGGTTGAGTGTCCTGGTGCGTTGTCAAGGAGCAACAAAATCTTGAATGGAACATTCTGTTGATCACAGAATTTCTTCACCTCGGGAACGAAACAGTCATCAAACCAGGAGAGGGACAGAGCAGAGAACATCTACGCCATATGTGCGGTCAGCCAGTGGACATTTAGCGTGGTCATGTCCATGTTCTTGTAGGCGTGTGGCTTGCGGGCTGTGTGGATCACCGATAACTTGAGTTTACAGGAACCGGAGGCATTGGTGGTAAAGAGGACGGTGATGCGCTCCTTCTGTAACTTCTGGCCCCGACACTTGCTGGCAGACTGGACACCGAAGGTCTTGGAAGGTAGCTTTTTCCAAAACAGACCGGATTCGTCCATGTTGAACACCTGGTCGTTGGTGTACTGTCCTTCCTCCATAATCTCACGTAAGTACGGAGGAAAATCCCTAACCGCAACACTTTCAGCACTCGCTTCTTCACCACCAATGTTAATGTTGGTGATCTTGTTCCTCTTCTTAAACCTGTGCAGCCACCCAGAGAAAGCATTGAAGGGTTTGGGCTCTGCAATTCCCATCTTAGGTGACACTGCTGCGTACAGTTCACGTGCGTACTCCTGAACTGACCGCGTGTCGACCGCCATGTTCTGTCTTGCCTGACGAATTAAGTAGCTCATAAGTAAATTCTCCGCCTTGAGAAGCACCTTGTTCTGGCAATACTTGATCATTGAAGCACCTGAAGACTTTGTGATGTTCATGTGTTCTTTTATCTTGGCTGCATCCTTCTTTATCGTCTGGATCGTAGATTCGTACACCCCATGCTGGCGCGCCAAATCAACTTGTCTTGTTCCTTTCTCCAACTCTTGCATAATCTTGTACACATCGTAGCTTTGGGCACGTCGTATTTTCTTTGGCTTAGGGCGGCTGGGTCCAGGTAATGCAAGGTTTTTCTGTGGTGGTGGTGGTCTGGTGGCAGCCATTCATATGGAACAATAGATACCGGTATACATGGTGTGGCCGGGAGGGGTGAAACTGACACGGCTAGGTCAAGCGGCTTCATCCCTTCCGCTGCAGGGCACGTCATATTACATTACACTGGCCGTTGCCAGTGACCTTGTTGATCACTGCACTGTTATCAACAAGGCTATTGCACTTGGGCTGCCCACCAACCTGGTCTCATGGCTCACTGATTTCTTGAGTGGACGTCGCCAAGCAGTGACGTATCAGGGCTTGGTCTCTACATTCCAACACCTCACCTGCGGTGTTCCCCAGGGGACCAAGATGGGACCACTGTGCTTACTCATCCTGATTAAAGACGCTCTATCGGACACTCCTCACAAGTGGAAGTACGTGGATGACTGCACTGTGGGGGTTTTAGTGGACAACACCGCACCAGACTACTTATCGCTCCAAGGCACCCTGGACAGGCTACAGGCATGGACTACGGAGAACAAGGTCACCATCAACCACACCAAAACCGTAGTCATGCACATCAATACCGCCACCACCCCAGTGCAAGCCCCAGCAGTCACAGTGGGTGCCCATCCTCTCCAGCTGGTGCAGTCTGCCAAACTCCTGGGTGTAACTATAGACAACAAACTTGACTGGAAGGCCCATGTAAGTAACACAGTCAAGGCAGCCTCGTACCGTCTCTACATGCTACGAAGACTTAGGCCACTTGGGACACCCACGCCAGAGCTGAGGACCATCTACAACACCTTTATTCTCCCCAAACTAACGTATGCGTCACCAGCCTGGTCGTCTTCTCTCAACTCCACCCAACAACGTCAGCTAGAGAAGGTACAGAAAAAGGCATGCAGAATCATGCTCGATGCACAATACTCCGGCTACATCAACGCTCTCTCCACCCTGGAAATGCCATCCCTCAGTGACCTCCACCACCAAGCACTGGATAGGTTTGGCAGTGGACTACTGCACCACCCTCGTCATCGCCACCTCCTGCCACCTGCAGCACCCCACCCAACTCGCGCAGTCCGCCACTACAACAAAATTCAGCCCATAAGAACACGCACCGATAAATATAAGAACAGCACCATCCCATCTATTGTTAAAATAATACACAACTCCTGATTTATGTACTGCACAGCCCTGTAAATGTATTCAATGCATATTATATCATTATGTCTAAATTAAATGTAAGTGTATATTTTCATCCACCGGCTGCAACTCTATTAATAAACCGTTTATTATTATTATTATTATTATTAAACCAATCACAGCTAGCGGCGGAGGGAGGTAAGGATGCTTGGCCCAATCACAGTCCGATACGTCATATGACGTCAGCAATAACTCAACAGAGGCATCCACTGCGCAACCTACTCGCGCAGCGTGCTCAACATGGCGGGATGGCGGGAGATGGCTGGAGGTTTGAATCCAAAAATGGCGGCACAGCAGGACCGCCAGCAGCTCTCCGCGTATATGAGTAGATGCATCGCGTAAAGTGGGAATTCCGGTTCTGGCGGGGTACCGCGTAAATGTGGAAACTCGTAAACGAGAACCACGTAAAGCGGGGTATTACTGTAGTCCAGAATGCGATGCCTAGCTTATATCTAGGTATGTTTATGCCTAGCAATAATTCGCCAGGCCATCATACTGGCAATTAAAACATCTAATAATAACTTAAAACATAATATTAGGAGGACACGTCACTACCTGGCATTTCATAGCAATTCTCAAAACCCACTCCCGCATCTTCCACCACACACACTGCCACCGTCATCTCTTGCCCGAGAGCGAGCAGTAAACAAATGTCAACTCTTGAGGGGTGGAGATGGGTGGGTTATCGGCGCCGCATTCTGGACTATAGTGGTCCCTCGGTTAACAAGCCCAATTTGTTCCAGAAGGTTGCTCGTTAACCGAAAAATTCGTTAACCGAAACCATTGTTTCAATGGGTTTTTGGGTAATTGGTTCCAGCTTACCGAAAATTGCATAAAGTCAACAAAAAAGGAAATAAAGTACACTTACTTTGAGGTGTTATGTAGAAGGCGCCTGGATGATGATGCTGATGTGAATTTGAAGTGGGAGGTGGAGGAGGAGAAGGGAGAAAAGAAGGAAGTGGAGGTGGAGGTGGAGGAGAAGCATTTTACTGCTTCTTGGAAGGTGAGTCACCTTCCATGAAAATGTCAGGAACCTCTGGACTGACAGATTTTCCAGCAGGAACATCCTCTCTCCTTCTTGAAGTGGAAGGCTGAGTTTAGCATCTTTTTCCCACTGCCTTTTACTGAAGAAACTGTCAATATTTGTTTGTGGGGCATCTCTCCTCCTCATCATTAACTGATGTTTGAAGAAGGAGACCATTGTATCCTCAACATTATACAAAGCAAGTTCTGCTTTTTCCATATTAGGGTGCCTTGAAGCCAGTTTCCTGAACTTCTCCCAGTAGTGAACAACATCTTTCAAATCTGAAGTAGACATATGGTCATCACTTTCCTTTACCTCCTCACCACTGTCAGCCTCTAATATCTCGTCCAGTTGCTGCAAGTCTTCAGGAGTAAGTTCCTGCTCATGAGACATCACAAGCTCTTCTACATCATCTTCCTCCACTTCAAGGCCCAGTGACTGACCAATGGACACAATCTCCTTGTCCAACTCTACTTCTTCCTCAAATCCCTCAAAATCATGCACTACTGATGGCCACAGTGCTTTCCATGCAGAATTGAGGGATCTAGTGGAGACTTCTTGCCATGAGGACACAATCAATTTTACAGCCTCCATGATGTTAAATTGTCTTCCAGAACTGTGCCAGTGTTAGTTCAGGATCAGTGGAAGTTGCCTGATGACACCTGAACATTTTCTTCATGTACAGCTTCTTAAATTTGCTGATCACATTCTGGTCCATTGGCTGTATGATTGATGTAGTGTTGGGAGGCAAAACAACACTTTGACAAAGTCAAAGTGTTGGCAAGTTGAGGGTCATGACCAGGGGCATTATCCATAAGGAGAAGAGCCTTTAAAGGAAGTTTATTGGTGGTTAGGAAGCTCTTCACAGAAGGGCAAAACACCTCAACTGCCCATTCATTAAAGAGCTGTCTTGTCACCCATGCCTTACGGTTGGACTTCCAATAAACTCCAAGCCGTCCTCTTACCACATTTTGTTGCTTGAACACCCTGGGGTTTTCTGAGTGGTAGACAAGCATGGGCTTCAGTCTGAAATCCCCTGAAGCATTGGCACCAAGCAATAGAGTGAGACGGTTTTTCGTGGGTTTATGCCCA
Organism: Homarus americanus; assembly: GCF_018991925.1. NCBI lineage: Eukaryota > Metazoa > Arthropoda > Malacostraca > Decapoda > Nephropidae > Homarus > Homarus americanus. The sequence continues at coordinate 4,978,804 of NW_024732440.1, read as the reverse complement.
GGCAAAGAGGCTTCATCTCTGGTGATGAATGTCCTTTTGGGCATTTTTTCCAGAACAGCCCCGTTTCGTCCACATTGAACACTTGCTGTGGAAGATAATTTTCTTCATCCACCAGTTCTTTAAAGTCCACTAAAAATTTTGCTGCTCCTTCCTTATCAGCACTGGCAGCCTCACTATGCCTAATAACACTAAAAATGTCACTTCTTTTCTTAAATTTTTTGAATCAGCCCTTGCTGGCTCTAAACTCTTCAAACTCTGTGCCTGAAGAACCAGGTTGATCTGCCTTTAAATGTTCGTAAATCTCCCTGGCTCTTTCACAAATAAATTTGGTCGAAACTGAATCACCTTTCATTTGTTTTTCCCTAATCCAAATGAGAAGTAACCTCTGTTTCTGATATTATGGATCTACCTTTAAACACTCTGGTAGATTTGTCTCTCACTTTCATTTCCTTGAATTTGTCTTTCTGTGAAAGAATTGTCGACACAGTTGATGTCGACATGCCATATTCTTTGCTAAACACATTTGTTCTGATGCCTTCTTCATGTTTCCTAATAATTTTCTGTTTCACCTGGATTGAAATCGCTTATCTTGATTTCTTGGGACCCATGTTGGATTCAAAAACAATATCAACACTAAAATTTTGAGTTTAATTGCTGTAAATAAAGAATATTTTCTTTAAATCAACACTGCACTGCATTATATATCATCAATATGTAAAATAAATTTCAAAATGACCAATAATTTCATTGTAAAAATGGAAAAAATAGTTTATGTTGGAGAGTCTGAAGCAAGATGTTACCTCCACTGAAAAGACACAGAGACTGACGCCTGTATGGTGTGTTGAGTGGCTGTTTGGCGTGCTAAAAACTAGTTTCCCTGTACTTCACTTATGTTAAATAATTGTTAAAATGACTAAAATTTTTAATATAAGACTTTTAAAATTATTGAATAGTACAAACTTCTTGATATTTACTAAAATAGTAAGGAATTTAAGCTCTAGAACCGATTGCTGCATTGGCGGACTAATACAACAGCTAGTGAGCAAGCGAAAACATGTTGAGGGGCGCTCTAAGGAATTTGTTAATCGAGGGATTGCTCGTTAACCGAAGTAAAGAATCTTATGGAAGGTAATTCGTTAACTGAAATTTCATTAACCGAGGCGCTCGTTAACCGAGGGATCACTGTATATCACAAAAACTGTTTTTTAGAAAAAAAAAATTATTTTTCTTCAATCCAGAATGCGACGCCTCTCTTTGAATACCCGAGCAGGAAGTGGAGAGGGAGGTGTTGTTGCATACAAGGCTCCACTAGCTTAGGTCCAGAATATGATTATAAACCGTTTGGAATATTTTCAAATATTAGGAACATTTACTGGAAGGTAAAATTTTAATTTACATATCTCAATGAGGATACTCACTTTATTCTGATGAGGAAGAAGGTCCTGGTTCTGGAGATTGACTAGGTGGGGAAGGGGACCTCAGTACCACCACATGTGAAGCATCTTTCAGAGATAGATGAAGATAGTTGTTTTTAAAAATTTTTGAAGATCTCCAAAAGCCCACTTCTTTGATCTGACTGAGGCTCATATGCCGCAGACAGGCACAAACCCTGCATATTTCCTGGTGTCATGTGCCAAAAATTTCTTGCCAGGGTTTGCTTGATTCACTAACTGAGATAAATATTTTGTCATTTGACTAGGAGACAATTTCTTACCATCCTGTGATGAGAATACATAGGGGCCTCAATTAGGGATCTGGTTAACCATTTCTGAAGATTTTTAACTGGGCACAATATATGAGGAACCCTTGTCTCATCCATTAGTCATTTTATTCTAATAGGTTGAGCTTGAAAATCCTCTCTCTCATTTTTTCTTAGGATCTCCGTAAGAAAAAGGGTGACATCTTCCTCAGAAAATACCAATAATGATGTATTATTGGAAATTGAAATCAGTTCACTGATTCTCATACCTGTTGCTATTGCTAGAAGGAAGGCTGCCTTCTGGAGCAATCTGTCCTGGTTCAAATTTATATTGTAATTAGGCCCCATAAGAAATTTAGTAACTTTTTCTAGAGATCAAGGTGGGATTCTCTTAGGCCGAGGGGGGTCTCTAAATTAAAAAGGACGATCTGAGCATTTGATAAATCCTTGGGTTCAAAGTAATATTAAAACCCCATGCCAAAGGGTCAACCAATGCCGATTTATAAGATGCAATTGTCGATCCTTGAAGGTCTTTAACTCTGAACAGAAATTCTAAAAATTCTAACGCCACTGTTCCGACAATGTGTCTGGAGTCGTTAACTTGATAAATTGTTGAAAAAGTTTCCAACTTTCTCATATTGCATAGAAGTTTGGGGTCTATGACCTGCTATTACTTGATTAACTATATTGGAATTACCCAACAATCTATTTATACTTCTTTTGAGAAACTCCAAGCGTGAAGTGCCAAGAATATCTCGAACTGAGAATGCAGTACCTGGTCTAGACATCTCCGTCTGAGATTGCTAACACAGAGCCACATGCGGCTTTTGCTGCATTCACCTATAGAGTCAAGCATCGTTGGAACTACCTGATCGTACTATCCCTGATATCGGACCCCTCCTCCACCCTCTGGAAGAAGCTATCTGTCAATTTCATTCCCAAATTAGTGAAACACCCCCTCTTAACCCCAGCAGAAAGATCACTTCTTGGACTTCCATCAAGACTTGGAGGTATGGGACTAACCAATCCAGAGTAGATTGCTGCCACCGAACATCAAAATTCAGTTAAGCTCACGGCAGCCCTGACGGACCACATAATAGCCCAGAACGCAACAAGGGAGGTGGATACCAGTGAGGTAAACAAGATTCGTAGGTTCATTACGACAGAACGACAGCACTGCCAAAATGATAAGCTGCAGCAACTGTTGCTGCAGGTACCAGAAAACTTGAAAAAAAGGTAGCTACAGCTCGGGAGGTGGGCGCTTCGAACTGGTTAACTACGTTACCGATAAGGGCAAATGGTTTAAGTCTCAATAAACAAGAATTTACAGATGCCACTGCTCTAAAGTATGGTTGGCCAGTAGAAGGTTTGCCCTCCCAATGCGTGTGTGGCTCTACCTCTGACGTGGATCATGCCATGGTGTGCAAGAAAGGTGGCTTCATCTGCATGAGGCATGACGAAGTAAGGGATCTCACAGCAAATATGTTGAAGGAAATATGCCGTGATGTTATGGTAGAATCGACCCTTCTTCCATTGGACAGTGAGATTTTCCATCATAGGACTTCAAACACATCCAACGAAGCCCGTGTGGATGTCAGTGCTCGAGGATTCTGGACGCAGGGACATCAAGCCTTCTTCGACATCAGGATTTTTTATCCCATGGCCGCATGTTACCGTAACTTAGCTCTCGGTGTGGCACACTGGAGGAGCAAGAACGACAAGATAAGGGCATATGGGGAGAGAATTCAGAACGTTGAACAAGGCAGCTTCACTCCCCTAGTGTTCACAACCTCTGGGGGGATGGGACCAAGTGCAAGATGTTTCTAGGCCAGACTCGCGGAGGTGATCTCCGAACAGAAGCAGCAGCCCAGAAGCTATGTTACAGCCTGGATGAGATGTCGACTGTCTTTCTCTCTCCTTCGGCCGGCTTTGCTCTGCCTCGGGAACGAGGGCTTCTGCCCCAAAGCCTACAACAGCTGCAGATATTGACTATGAGGCTACAGTCACTGAATGCCGCATAGACATGCGGCTCAACTAATTCAACACAGATAGGATAGCTACTTATGTGTTAGGATATTTAATATTTAGGTAATAAAATAACGGCGAAGGTGTGGCTATTGGGGGAGGCTGGAGGCCACGTAAAAAAAAAAATAATAAAATAAAATAAATTGTAGTGGATGTGGGCACCAGTCCAACAGATCCAGGCACCAAGGTTGTAGGATCCAATATGGTGCAATTAAGTGGACCTTGCCTTGGAAGGATCTGAGTTTGTGAACCACTTTGGGCAACATTTTCACAGGTGGGAACAGATTGAATTCCAACAGTTCCAGTATATAAGTACAGTGGGGTATGCTATAACAAACGGATCCTACTACTAATATTCCTATAACGAACGGTTTTACCTATAAGATTGAGAATGCTATGACGAACGAAACTCCTACAACGAACATTATTTAAAATTTTTTTTTTTTTTAATAATTTATTGTCTTTTATTACAAGTATTAATGATATTCTTTATTTCAGGGGTTTAGATGCATATTTATGCACTTTTTTACAATTTTTACAATTTTATATTATATTTTTCAGTGTTAAGTGGTTGTATTTGGGGGCCTGGAACGGATTAATCCTATAACAAACGAATGCTATAACGAACAAGGTTCTAGAACCAATTAGATTCGTTATAGCATACCCCACTGTAGAGCATTTCCTAAAAGATTCGATCATTCCAGAGATGCATAAAGTGGCATCTTGTGATTTTATTGTGAGGCAAAGAGATCTCTCTTTGGAGTTCCAAACTTCCTCACTAGACTCTTGAACTCTGCTACCTTTAAGCCCCGTCCACACGATCGAGCAGTGCCCGTCGATCGTGTACACATGGTGGTGGTTGGCGGCAGTCATAGTCTGGCGCTAGTAGGTGGTTGGCAGTGGCTGGTGCGGTACGATCACCATGGTGTGTCGCAGGAATAATCGCCGGACAGTTAAAGTGAAGAGCATAGCGTTGTGTACTATAATACTTGCTGCTATGTGCAAAAAGAAGAACCAAATGCAGAAAAGGGAATGGTGCAAAGAGTGGTTAGATCGAAGAAAAGTATTGTGAAGTAATGCCACAATTTTACGTGAACTGCAAGATGGACAAGATGGACATGAGCAAGACTTCACCAATTACATGAGAATGGACCCAACACCTTTGACAACTTCTAGGGAAAATGGAACCATATAAAAAAATAAAAAACAGGATACCAATATGAGGGAGAGTGTATCTGCAGAGACTCGTCTAGAGTCAATGCTCATATATCTTTCAACTGGGTGCACCTACACGTCACTTCAGTATAGAACTAGGATATCAAAACGCACCAGAACACTCGCCACTAGTTATGGATCATCACCCCAACGTAAAAGTGGTCTTCCTTCCTCCTAACACTTATGTCATTAATCCAGCCCATGGACCAGGAGTTGATATGCAATGTGAAAGCTGTATACTCTGCAAAGAAGTTTAAGCTCCTGAACGACTGTACGAACACCAAGGATAAGTTGCGTAAGCTGGGTGACACTGATAGCAAGAGCAAAATCGATGAGGACGAGGAACAACAGGTGGTGAATCAAGAAGTTCTCATCAAACAGTTTTGGAAAAAATTTAACGTCAAACAAGCTGTGGACTTCTTGGTGGAGGCATGGGATCAGCTGTCTGTCGCTACGATTCGTCACGCATGGAGGCATGTGTTGCATGGTATCCCAGGTGGGAGGCGGAGTCAACCTGTGACTGGTGAGGTTCAGTCTGTTACAGTGGCATTGGACCTTGCAAGAGAAGCTGCGCACAGTATTACAGCTGAAGGCTTCTCCGAGACCACCAACGAAGACATCCTGGAGGTGATCAGAGATTCTGAAATGACTGCCGACGAGATGTTGGAAGATGATCACGTCAGTCAAGAAGCAGGTGGTGCGTCAACCCCAGAAGAACACAAGTTAACGCAGTGAAACTGAAGCTCTTCCTCTCCAACGACCATGACGATGACCGCTATGAAGTCTTCCATACCCTGCTGGTGCAGGCTATGGAGCCGTACATCAAGGTGTATCGAGACAACATCAACACTAGCCGTCAAAAAGACATTACCGAGTTCTCCCGCAACCCTCCACAGCCAGCCCGAGCCAGTGATAGTGACAGTAACTGAGGGATTTGTCAGGGAGGCCCTGACAACTCTGGTGGATAGTGATGGTGATCCACCTGAGGGCCAGTAGTCTGCCCACTTTTTGGAACCAGCCTCCATCCTCGTATGCCGACCCATCTCTTCTACTAACGTAAGTGTTAAACCTAACCTTTATTTTTCCTCATCTAAATTTTATTTTTCTTAACCTAACCTAACCTTACGTAAGTGTTAAACCTTGATTTTTCCTAACCTAACCTTACGTAAATGTTAAACCTTGATTTTTCTTATACCTAACCTTTGTTAAGTGTTAAACTTTGACTTTTTCTAACCTAACATATCCTGACGTAAGTGTTAAACCTTGATTGTTCTTTTACCTGGTACAATATATTATTCTATTATTGATATTTCTCTTTTATATTATGTGTGTGTGTGCATACCATCATAAAGTTAAGATAATATTTTTACTACAATGTAGTTTTGTGTCGTCAAAAAGTGGAGTTTGGGGGTCGGGCCAGTCTCTATTGGAATTAATCCCATATGTTCTGTTGTTCACTTTATGTGGTTTTCACTTTCCGCGGTACCCTGTGGGTTCAATTGAATGCGTAAATCGGGTTACTACTGTACTGTATTAATCTACACCACGAAGATGCCGGAAATCCAGCTTTTTAAAGTGAGACAGATTGTAAGAGCATGGAAACACAGAAGAAGGCAGAGCATTCCACAGTTTGGCTGTGTGAGGAAAGAAGGAGGTACTATAACGGGTTATTCTCGGGTGACCGATATCCACAGAGAAATGGTGGGCACCGCGGGAAAGACTTGTGTTACGAACCCACGGCCTTGCCGGCGGTACACAGGATGCCAAATCCACTGAACATTGCCCGTTAAAGTACCTGTAAAAGAGAGAGAGTGAGGCAACATTGCGGCGAAGAGAAAGGGGAGATAGATTGTCGACTAAAGGAGGAGAGTTAATAAGACGAAATACTTTTGAATCCACCCTATTTAATAGTTGGACAGAAGAAGAGCCACCCCAGATATGAGAGCAGTACTCCAAGTTAGGACGAATGAATCCCTTATATACTTGGAGCAACTGCTCAGGAGTGAAGTAGCTGCGCCATCTGTACAGCATTCCCAACTTTCGGGAGGCAGCTTTAGTTATACTAAGGATGCGTGATTTCCAGGACATATTGGAGGAAATGGTGAGGCCTAACATATTTATTTCAGAATTTGGGAGGATGATAGCGTCCTGAAATGTAATTGGTGGGGGATCGTCTACTTTACAAAGTGTAATTGGTAAATATTGAGTTTTGTTACTATTGAACTTAACCAAGTTTGTATCTCCCCATTCAGAGATGCTGCACAGATCTGCGTTGATAGAAGTAATGATATCAGTTCTAGAAACAGATCTAGTTTGAAAGTTAGGAGGAAGGGGAAAATGTGAGGAAGAGTGAAGAGTAGAATCATCGGCGTAAGAATGTATAGAATTAGTTGAAGTGTGAAATAAATCATTGATAAAAAGAAGAAAGAGAGTTGGTGAAAGAACAGAACCCTGTGGGACGCCACTATAGGTAGAGAAAGAGCGAGAAATCGATCCCTCGACAACAACTGCCATGGATCGATTCTCAAGGAAGCTAGAGATGAGAGAACAAAGTGGGGGAGAGAAACCAAAAGAGGGAAGTTTAGATAGCAAAGACTTGTGCCATACCCTGTCAAATGCTTTGGAGATGTCGAGGGCCACGACAAAAGTTTCCCCATAATCCCTAAGAGAGGATGACCAAAGATGGGTGCAATAGGAGAGCAGATCACCAGCAGATCTCGCCTGGCGAAAGCCATACTGGTGATCCGACAAAAGAGAAAGGCGTTCAAGGTGGCGGAGAAAATGAGAGTTCAAGATAGCTTCGAAAATCTTAGAGAGGGATGAAGTTAGGGCAATGGGGCGATAGTTAGAGGGATTAGAATGGTCACCCTTCTTTGGGATGGGCTGAACCAAGGCATGCTTCCAAGAAGAAGGAAAAGTTTTGGTTTTGAGGCAAAGGCAAAAGAGGCGAGCAGGCACAGGGGCCAGGGCTTCAGCACACTCCCTCAGAACACGAGGGGGTATTCCGTCCGGTCCATGCGCCTTACTCACATCCAGCCTGGATAACACACTGGCAACCCTGCGAGTGGAGATTATAGGAAAGTGCATAGGTTCAGTAGGAGGGGTCGGAGGGTTAGAGTTGGAATCGTCTAAGGTGGAATTAGAGGAGAATAAGGTGCCAAAGAGATTGGCTTTATCAGGGGGAGAGTTGGCTATAGAGTTATCAGGTTGGAAAAGAGGAGGAAAAGAAGGAGTGCAGAAGTTATTACAGATGTTTTTGGTTCAGGACCAGAAGGATTTACTAGAAGAAGAGTTAGTCAGGTCAGCTGTCACCTTTTTATAAAATTCCGCTTGGCCCTACGAAGAATAGCCTTACAACGATTTCAAGATGTAATGAAAGAAGGGTGGGTAATAGGAGGAGGAGATAGTTTCATTGCTCGATATGCCCTATCTCTCACCCTGCAAGCAAGAGAGCCGGAGTGATCAAACCATGATTGTATTGTGAAAGTTTTGGTAGAAGATGGGATAAATGCACTCATACTGCCCTGTATAACCCCAGCAATGCTGTCAGCACATACTGAGGCATCCCGAGTGGAAAAGCAACATTCATCCCAAGGAAAGTCGGTGAAGAATTCTCGCAAGGATTGCCAGCTTGCCCTCCGATAGTGCCATAGTTGACGTTTAGAGGGGGGTGGGGGAGGTGGTCGTGCCCAGTTTGATTTAATAGAAATAAGGTTCTGATGAGAAGACCCTAAGGGGGCAAAAATTGAGTATGAATAGTGTGAGGGGTTAGAGGTAATACAAAGATCAAGAATGTTAGGAAGTTGATCGTGTTGATCAGGAACGCGTGTGGGGTGTTTGATTATTTGTTCCAAATCATTAAGTAAGGAAAAAGAGAGTGCCTCAGCTCCACCTGGGTCATCCCTTGCAGAGCCAAGCCACTCTCTGTGATGTACATTGAAATCCCCTAGGTAGAGGATCTCGGTGTTGGGGTGTGTGGATAGCAACGACTCATGACAAGAAGTGAGATAGTCAAAGAGTTTGAAATAGGTGGTAGAGTTGGGAGAACAGTAGGAAACAAAGAAAAATAGTCACAGTAGGTAAAGATATTTTGAGCCAGATGACATCATAAAGGGGAGATTCAAGATCCGTGAGTCGGGCTATAGGTGTACAGTGGGGTATGCTATAACGAATCTAATTGGTTCTAGAACCTTGTTCGTTATAGCATTCGTTCGTTATAGGATTAATCCATTCCAGGCCCCCAAATACAACCACTTAACACTGAAAAATATAATATAAAATTGTAAAAATTGTAAAAATTGTAAAAAAGTGCATAAATATGCATCTAAACCCCTGAAATAAAGAATATCATTAATATTTGTAATAAAAAAACAATAAATTAGAAAAAAAAAAAAAAATTAAATAATGTTCGTTGTAGGAGTTTCGTTCGTTATAGCATTCTCAATTTTATAGGTAAAACCGTTAGTTATACGAATATTCGCAGTAGGATCCGTCCGTTATAGCATACCCCACTGTACGTGTATTGCAGTAGGCGCATACACCTCCCTTAGAACAGAAGTAGGCATAAAGGTTGTAGTTAGAGACTTGAAAAGGTTTGGGTGAAGCTGTTTTGGTCAGTTGAAGTTCGGAGAGTAGTAAGAGATCGGGGGAAGAGGTTAATAGATGGTGCTCCACAGAAGAAAAATTGGATCTCAGTCCGCAAATGTTGGAAAAATGAAGTGTGAAAAAAGCCGATCCTCCAGCAACTGTGGTGGCGTCAGTTGAGGCCCCAGTAGCTTGATGATGATCAGGTCGGCCCTGGGGTCCACAACCTTCCCGACCAGTGGGACCCATCCGAGAAGGCCCCACCTCAGTATTAATATCAACTGACATAGGAGAATAAAATAGAATGAATAAAACAGATCAAGAATGAGTATGGTTTTAGTTGTGGTGTTGTCAATAGTAAGAGAGACAGTTGAGACCCTGCAATTGTGTGTAAATGAGGCAGAAAGGTAGATCAGCAACCTGGGACTTGGTCACAATTTTCGTGATGCCATATAGCAGCAGGGTCTACCATTAGACAACACATTATGCTTCCAATATCTTCCCAGGCGTTAGTACCTCCCTGTTTGGTAGCTGCCTACTACCTACTACCTAAAAATTTGAAACAAAAGAAAACTACGATACCGTATTTTCATTAAAATATTACATCACAAGTATATTTTACCTTAACTGTGACTGAATGAATATACGTATTCTCAGAAATAAATATGGAAATATAATATTTTTGCTGGAATGACGTACATATTACAGTAGAAAGTGGGATAAAATCATGACGAAAACAATGACTCACTTTCTTTTGTTATTCAAAAGATTTTACCGTAATCGCTTTTCGAATGGTTTTCAGTTAAAAAACTGTTGTACTCGTACTGTATTACAATAATATTCTATCCTATCCTTAGCCTTATAATCCCACAACTGAAAACCATTCGAAAAGCAATTACGGTAACATCTTTTGAACGAAAGAAAGAGAAAGTCATTGCTTTCGTCACAATTTTATCCCACTTTCCACTGTAATACGTACAGTACTCCCTCTTTATCGACGGATTTTTTATCGACGGTTTCGATTATCGACGGATTATTTAGACGGACTGGTCAGGCTTTTAATAAGCCTCAATCATCACACTTGTATATACTGTACACTGTATTGTTTACTGTAAGGGCCGATGTTCACTTCAATAAATGAAATCGTAAGTTTGCTAGTATTTTTGTCCACTTATTATATTATTATTTATACACTATTATTTAAGGTTATGTGTAAAGGAAACGCATTAATGCTTAAAGGTACATTTATTCAACATATGCTAATAATAGTTAGAAAAATTACGTAACCATCACGGTATCGACGGTTTCTTTAGCGACGGCCGTCTACAGAACGTAACCCCCGTCGATAAAGAGGGAGTACTGTACATCATTTCAGCAAAAATATTACATTTCCATGTCCTCAGAATTAAATGGTAGTTTTGTTGAAACGTAATGTACAGTATTTAATATTAAAATGCAAAAATAGCTATAAAACAATTAATACACCCGTAATGTACTGGCTGGCATCTCCACTCGTCCCTGCTCCCGCGTCCAAGGTCACCACTTCCCCCAACTCGCTCCCTCCGCTCCCTCCTCTGCCTCCTCCACCTCCTCACCGTCACTACTGCCGACAACAAACACAAATGTTTTGTGAATAACTGCACCTCCACTTCCTATGTACAGTACTGAACTGTACTGTGCTGTGCATTTTTACAAACAATAAACATGGCAAGAAAAGGTATTAAAAAAAAGAGATAAAAATTTCACTGTACTGTACAGTACCTATCTTCGACGACAGGACGGGGGTCATCGGGCTCATCGTCACTCAATTCCATAACGTGTGGTGAAGTGGGGGCGATGGTGGATTCAGCTGCTTCCTCACTGCTGCCAGTGATTGATAGTGTTAAATCTCTCCTTTGGTGATCAAAGAACATGGTGATGGGGAGTTGTCGTCTCTTTCTTTTCATTTCTTCCATGATGTTTTTGTAAGGAGCAAAAACGTCATCCATCCCTCGCATGAATTTCAGGGCAGCAACATGGAGGGGTCCATACTATAGGCCAGGTTTTTCAGTGCCTCAATATTCCTGGTCATCTCCCCCAACTTCTCCAACGTTATTTCTTGGTGCTCTTCCTCTTCCTCATCCTCTTTCCCTTCCTCTTCCTTGCCTGAGTCTACTAACTCCTGTAGATCCTCCTCGGTCAGCTCAGTGTTGTGCTCTTCAATTAGCTCCCTAATCTCGTCCTCTGCCATGTCCTGGAAGCCTTCAGCAGCCACTTTCCTTGACAGTGCCAGGGTCTTTCTGAATATTTTCATTAAAATCCATCAAAACAGGGAGGTACTACCGCCTGGGAAGATATTGGAAGCATAATGTGTTGTCTAATAGTAGACCCTGCTGCTATATGGCATCACGAAAATTGTGACCAAGTCCCAGGTTGCTGATCTATCTTTCTGCCTCATTTACACACAATTGCAGGGTCTCAACTGTCTCTCTTACTATTGACAACACCACAACTAAAACCTTACTCATTCTTGATCTGTTTTATTCATTTTATTTTATTCTCCTATGTCAGTTGATATTAATACTGAAGCGGGGCCTTCTCGGATGGGTCCTACTGGTCGGGAAGGTTGTGGACCCCAGGGCCGACCTGATCATCATCAAGCTACTGGGGCCTCAACTGACGCCACTACGGTTGCTGGAGGATCGGCTTTTTTCACACTTCATTTTTCCAACATTCGCGGACTGAGATCCAATTTTTCTTCTGTGGAGCACCATCTATTAACCTCTTCCCCCGATCTCTTACTACTCTCCAAACTTCAACTGACCAAAACAGCTTCACCCAAACCTTTTCAAGTCTCTAACTACAACCTTTATGCCTACTTCCATTCTAAGGGAGGTGTATGCGCCTACTGCAATACACGTACACCAATAGCCCGACTCACGGATCTTGAATCTCCCCTTTATGATGTCATCTGGCTCAAAATATCTCTACCTACTGTGACTATCTTTCTCTGTTTCCTATACTGTTCTCCCAACTCTACCAACTATTTCGAACTCTTTGACTATCTCACTTCTTGTCATGAGTCGTTGCTATCCACACACCCCAACACCGAGATCCTCTACCTAGGGGATTTCAATGTACATCACAGAGAGTGGCTTGGCTCTGCAAGGGATGACCCAGGTGGAGCTGAGGCACTCTCTTTTTCCTTACTTAATGATTTGGAACAAATAATCAAACACCCTACACGCGTTCCTGATCGACACGATCAACTTGCTAACATTCTTGATCTTTGTTTTACCTCTAACCCCTCACACTATTCATACTCAATTTTTGCCCCCTTAGGGTCTTCTGATCACAACCTTATTTCTATTAAATCAAACTGGGCACGACCACCTCCCCCACCCCCCTCTAAACGTCAACTATGGCACTATCGGAGGGCAAGCTGGCAATCCTTGCGAGAATTCTTCACCGACTTTCCTTGGGATGAATGTTGCTTTTCCACTCGGGATGCCTCAGTATGTGCTGACAGCATTGCTGGGGTTATACAGGGCGGTATGAGTGCATTTATCCCATCTTCTACCAAAACTTTCACATTACAATTATGGTTTGATCGCTCCTGCTCTCTTGCTTGCAGGGTGAGAGATAGGGCATATCGAGCTATGAAACTATCTCCTCCTATTACCCACACCTCTTTCATTACTTCTAGGAATCGTTGTAAGGCTATTCTTCATAGGGCAAAGCGGAATTTTGTTAAAAGAAAGACTGCTGTCCTGACTAATTCTTCCTCTAGTAAATCCTTCTGGTCCTTAGCTAAAAACATCTGTAACAACTTCTGCACGCCTTCTTTTCCTCCCTTCTTCCGTCCCAATAACTCTATAGCCAACTCTCCCCCTGAGAAAGCCAACCTCTTTGGCACCTTATTCTCCTCTAATTCCACCTTAGACGATTCCCACTCTACCCCTCCTACCCCTGCATCTCCTACTGAACCTATGCACTTTCCTATAATCTCCACTCGCAGGGTTGCCAGTGTGTTATCCAGGTTGGATGTGAGTAAGGCGCATGGACCGGACGGAACACCCCCTCGTGTTCTGAGGGAGTGTGCTGAAGCCCTGGCCCCTGTGCTTGCTCGCCTCTTTCGCCTTTGCCTCAAAACCAAACCTTTTCCTTCTTCTTGGAAGCATGCCCTGGTTCAGCCCATCCCGAAGAAGGGTGACCATTCTAATCCCTCTAACTATCGCCCCATTGCCCTAACTTCATCCCTCTCTAAGATTTTCGAAACTATCTTGAACTCCCATTTTCTCCGTCACCTTGAACGCCTTTCTCTTTTGTTGGATCACCAGTATGGCTTTCGCCAGGCGAGATCTACTGGTGATCTACTCTCCTATTGCACACATCTTTGGTCATCCTCTCTTAGGGATTATGGGGAAACTTTTGTCGTGGCCCTCGACATCTCCAAAGCATTTGACAGGGTATGGCACAAGTCTTTGCTATCTAAACTTCCCTCTTTTGGTTTCTCTCCCCAACTTTGTTCTCTCATCTCTAGTTTCCTTGAGAATCGATCCATGGCAGTTGTTGTCGAGGGATCGATTTCTCGCTCTTTCTCTACCTATAGTGGCGTCCCACAGGGTTCTGTTATTTCACCAACTCTCTTTCTTCTTTTTATCAATGATTTACTTCACACTACAACTAATTCTATCCATTCTTACGCCGATGATTCTACACTTCACTCTTCCTCACATTTTCCCCTTCCTCCTAACTCTCAAACTAGATCTGTTTCTAGAACTGATATCATTACTTCTATCAATGCAGATCTGTGCATCATCTCTGATTGGGGAGATACAAACTTGGTTAAGTTCAATAGTAACAAAACTCAATATTTACCAATTACACTTTGTAAAGTAGACGATCTCCCACCAATTACATTTCAGGACGCTATCATCCTCCCAAATTCTGAAATAAATATGTTAGGCCTCACCATTTCCTCCAATATGTCCTGGAAATCACGCATCCTTAGTATAACTAAAGCTGCCTCCCGAAAGTTGGGAATGCTGTACAGATGCCGCAGCTACTTCACTCCTGAGCAGTTGCTCCAAGTATATTCGTCTTAACTTGGAGTACTGCTCTCATATCTGGGGTGGCTCTTCTTCTGTCCAACTATTAGATAGGGTGGACCAAAGGCATTTTGTCTTATTAACTTTCCTCCTTTAGTCGATAATCTCTCTCCCGTTTCTCTTCGCCGCAATGTTGCTTCACTCTCTCTCTTTTACAGGTACTTTAACGGGCAATGTTCAGTGGATTTGGCATCCTGTGTACCGCCGGCAAGGCCGTTGGTTCGTAACACACGTCTTGCGCGCGGTGCCCACCATTTCTCTGTGGATGTCGGTCAAACGAGAATAACCCGTTATAGTACCTCCTTCTTTCCTCACACAGCCAAACTGTGGAATGCTCTGCCTTCTGTGTTTCCATGCTCTTACAATCTGTCTCACTTTAAAAAGCTGGTTCTTCGGCATCTTCGTGGTGTAGATTAATACAGTATAACCTTTTTTCCTATATTTTCAATTTCTTTCCGTTCTTTTTTTTTTTGCCCCCCAGGCTCCGTTGTGGGTCGTTTGACCTGTGCCCGGTGGCTAATTCTCGCTAAAAAAAAAACAAGCTCCTCCCAGTTGCAGCACATGTATATTTTACCTAAACTGTGCCTGAATGAATATATTCTCAGAAATAAATAGTAGTTTTGCTGAAACGTGATGTATTTCAATGTAAAATAGGATAAAATACATGACGAAAACAAAAGACTTTACCTAACCTTCCAATGTTCAAGAGATGTTACTCGTTTTTTTAATAGTTTTCGGTTAAAATACTGTTATATTACAATGATATTATATTCATACTGTGCTTGATATACTACATTCACGGAAATGTAATATTTTTGCTGAAATGACGTACGTATTAGTGGAAAGTGGGATAAAATCGTGACGAAAACAATGACTTTCGCTTTCTTTCGTTCAAAAGATGTTACCGTAATCGCTTTTCGAATGGTTTTCAGTTAAAAAAACTGTTGCATCACAAGTGAATTAGGATAGAATATTATTGTAATACAACAGTTTTTTAACTGAAAACCATTCGAAAAGCAATTACGGTAACATCTTTTGAATGAAAGAAAGCGAGTCATTGCTTTCGTCACTTTCCACTGTAATACGTACGTCATTTCAGCAAAATATTACATTTCCATATTCTCAGAAATAAATAGTAGTTTTGCTGAAACGTAATGCATTTCAATGTAAATTAGGATAAACTACATGAAAACAAAAGACTTTACCTAACCTTCCGATGTTCAAGAGATGTTACTCGTTTTTTTAGTAGTTTTCGGTTAAAATACTCTTATATTAGTGATATTCTATTCATACTGTGCTTGATATAATACATTCACGGAAATGTAATATTTTTGCAACTACAATGCTGATGTCAACACAAGCGTGGTTACAGCGAGACTGACTGAGTGAGGGAGAGCTATGCGTGTGTGTGTGAGGTTGCGGGAGCGGGCGGTGTCCCGTGTTCGGTGCCGCTTGCGAGTTGAATGGCGCTCGATTTGAATGTACTTCAATTACTTCAATGTAAAGAATATTCCTCCGGCGGGGCAATCCGCGTATTTGCAAATCCATGTATTATAAACCCGCGTATGTTAAGGGCCGACTGTACATACAGTCATGCGCCGGTTAATGTCCTAGACACGTTCTTGGAAACGTGACATTAACCGAAATGGATGTTGTCCGATCATCACATAAACTTTGTATTTATACTTACGTGTATGTGGAATACTATATACGTATAACACTCACTACTGTAATGTGATACAGGTGATTAATTTTTATCTCTTGTGCAAAATACATGACGTTTATATTAAAATTATTCACTGTTTTACAAGGATTCCAGCAACGCCGGGCAGATGGGGGAGAGAGAGGGGAGCGAGCGAGGGGGCGTGGGGGGAGGGGAGGTAGTACGTTTGACAGTTGGCACGGCTTTAAGGTCTCGCTTGTGATGATGATGATGTACAAATTGAAAAAAAATTTAGTGAGAAACAATATACAGTATATATGTTGAGTTGTCAATAGTAAGAGAAACAATTGAGATCCTGAAATTGTGTGTAAATGAGGCAAAAAGTCAGATCAGCAACCTGGGACTTGGTCACAATTTTCGTGATGCCATATAGCAGCAGGGTCTACCATAGACAACACATTATGCTTCCAATATCTTCCCAGGCGGTAGTACCTCCCTGTTTTGATGGATTTTAATGAAAATATTCAGAAAGACCCTGGCACTGTCAAGGAAAGTGGCTGCTGAAGGCTTCCAGGACATGGCAGATGACGAGATTAGGGAGCTAATTGAAGAGCACGACACTGAGCTGACCGAGGAGGATCTACAGGAGTTAGTAGACTCAGGCAAGGAAGAGGAAGAGGAAGCGAAAGGGAAAGAGGATGAGGAAGAGCACCAAGAAATAACGTTGGAGAAGTTGGGGGAGATGACCAGGAATATTGAGGCACTGAAAAACCTGGCCTATAGTATGGACCCCTCCATGGTGCGTGCCCTGAAATTCATGCGAGGGATGGATGACGTTTTCGCTCCATACAAAAACATCATGGAAGAAATGAATGAAAGAGACTACAACTCCCCATCACCATGTTCTTTGATCACCGAAGGAGAGATTTAACATCATCAATCACTGGTGACAGAAAGGAAGCAGCTGAATCCACCGTCGCCCCCACTTCACCACCTGTTATGGAATTGAGTGACGATGAGCCTGATGACCCCCGTCCTGTCGCCGAGGATAGGAACTGTACAGTAAAGTGAAATTTTTATCTCTTTTTTTTTTTAATACCGTTTCTTGCCATGTTTATTGTTTGTAAAAATGCACAGCACAGTACAGTTCAGTACTGTACATAGGAAGTGGAGGTGCAGTTATTCACAAAACATTTGTGTTTGTTGTCGGCAGTAGTGACGGTGAGGAGGTGGAGGAGGCAGAGGAGGGAGCGGAGGGAGCGAGTTGGGAGAAGTGGTGACCTTGGACGCGGGAGCAGGGCCGAGTGGAGATGCCAGCCAGTACATTACGAGTGTATTAATTGTTTTATAGCTATTTTTGCATTTTAATATTAAATGCTGTACATTACGTTTCAACAAAACTACCATTTAATTCTGAGAACATGGAAATGTAATATTTTTGCTGAAATGATGTACGTATTACAGTGGAAAGTGGGATAAAATTGTGACGAAAGCAATGACTTTCTCTTTCTTTCGTTCAAAAGATGTTACCGTAATTGTTTTTCGAATGGTTTTCAGTTGTGGGATTATAAGGCTAATGATAGGATAGAATATTATTGTAATACAGTATGAGTACAACAGTTTTTTAACTGAAAACCATTCGAAAAGCGATTACGGTAACATCTTTTGAATAACGAAAGAAAGCGAAGGTCATTGTTTTCGTCATGATTTTATCTCACTTTCCACTGTAATATGTTCGTCATTCCAGCAAAAATATTACATTTCCATATTTATTTCTGAGAATACGTATATTCATTCAGTCACAGTTAAGGTAAAATATACTTGTGATGTAATATTTTAATGAAAATACGGTATCGTAGTTTTCTTTTGTTTCAAATTTAATTAACAAAGATTGATGTTTCAAATGTAATGAACAAAAATTTATGTCCAGTATCTATAAATAAACTTTAATAAATGAATACTTTATGTTTTACATCGCCCTGTGCTACCATACCATGGATTTGGCTACTTTGGGCTTGCTATGATGACGCAAGAGATCTGCCCTGGCAACTGTACCGACACTCACAGCTGGTGGTGTGTTGGTGCATCGTTTCCATTGTTTACTGGTAGTTACTGGTAAATATTTTTCAACCTAACGAAACTATTACCCTTTTAGAGGTCGACCCCCAATTTTTTGCCAAATATTTTGGTCCTAAAAACTCGAACTACACACAGGTATATACGGTAAATAAGGACATTGGGGCCAGGGTTTTTCGGAGGTGGGAGGGCAGCACATATCGCGGATTTTAACATCCACGGCTATCTCCGTTCGTAACCCCTCATTATTAAGGGCCGACTGTGTGTGTGTGTGTGTGTGTGTGTGTGTATATATATATATATATATATATATATATATATATATATATATATATATATATATATATATATATATATATATATATATATATATATATATATATATATATATATATATATATATATATATATATATATATATATATATATTGGTTAGGTTCCTGAGGTCTGTTCGTAAGTCCAGCATTACTCTTGTCAATACTGAATACTGTATACATCATTGTAAAAAAAAAGGTTCATTGTGAAAAAAAGGTTGTAAAGACAGCTATTCCCCAATAATACTCGACAGTATTTCTTTCCAGCCTTAAATGGTATTTTAATGTATGAATAGTATGTATAGTAAAAATAAATGAACACTCGCACCATGTTTAGCCTTTACGTTTTCAAAGAGACTTATGGCCTTCCGCTGAAATAAGTTACGGCTTATAGGCATGCGGTGCTGATGCTGGTCTTCCAGTCAAACACTCAAAAGTTTTTCCATCTCTGCGATCACTGAGCCTCTTTTCTTACTAACGATCGTGAAATGCACAGAACCTTTCACATGTTACATAATGCACTTTTTGTCCTTCAAAATTGTCCCAACAGTCGAACGTTTCATCCCAAGAGCATTTGCTACGCTTATCATTTTCTCACCCCTTTTACAGTGCTTTAAAATGTTCACCTTAGTTTTCAACGAAATAGTGCGACGCTTCTTTCTACCACCATCACCACTGGCATCACTCTTACTCTTCTGAAACATGTTGGGGTCAATAATATTTGTCAAACCCACAAATAACACCGTAAGGCAGCAGAGGAATACAACAACAACAGTGGCGCTGGGGATACAGGGTGACGCTGAACAGGCAACGCCATCTATTGCGCGATGGTTGAACTTACGACCCGGCGCGGTTTTTAAACAGGCAATTGGACATATGGACAGATTTGTTTGTATCTTTGAAAGTTCGTAACTTTCATTGAATGCTGTTAATATGTTAATATCCAACAGTGACAGACACACATGGTGACCATGGATACCCTGTTGATGTGCCTAGCATGGAGCCAATATTTGTAGCTGTGGGACCATCATTCAAGCAAGGATTTGAGGCTCTGGAGTTCAGCAACATAGATGTGTACCTCCTGTTGTGTCATATGTTGTATCTCCCTCCTGGACCTCATAATGGGACTTTTGACCACATCAACTCTATTTTAATGGAGCCAGTGTCATCAATGCTCATTCTTCCTGTGACAATTAGTTTAGGTAAGGCTTAATAAATTCTACATATTTAAACTTACTAACCAACTAACAATCTCTCTTGTGTGTGTGTAGCATTTTTACTGAAAATGATAAGTAGTTTACAATCATCCTTGTTAAAAATATTCAGGTTGTAGAATTTTACCCATACAGAATTTGTAAATTATAACTACAGTACTGAATTAGGGATAAAACAAAGATATTTGACCCTATGGAAATCATATAGCTATGATAGGATTTGTCTTAATACACATTTGATTCTGGATTTGCTGGAGCATTGCATCCCAGTATCACCCTGTCTGATGACTTGGCTTGTTTTGAGTACAGTATGCTCAATAGGTTTTCAAACTTATTTTATTCCAAATTGTGCAGTGTCATCGACATCCACCCTACATTGGGTGCCTTGGGATATCAAGGACTGACGTGCTGCCGGAAGCCTGCTTTGGCCTGTCTCCACATTGGCCACATACGGCAGACTCATGGTTTTTTAATGGAGAGGGCACCCCCTCCCCATTGTGATACCTGCTTGGTCCCTTTGACTGTTCGACATCTCCTGATGGAGTGCCCCAGTCTCAGAGATCTTCGTTGTAAGCACCTATCCCGGTGCCGGGGGAGAGACAGGTCTTGCCGTCTCTCTTTGTTGCCTTGGGGGTGGGGTGGGGGGTTAGCATGGGAGGGGACATTCTCTCCTTGTTGGAGGAAGCCAGACTTCTACACAAGCTTTGAGTTTTGTCTATTAATGTTAAAATGGTTTTTACAAAAATTCTTCGTTATTTATCACTTATGTTTTTTATCTTGCACTATTTGATTTTAGTCATTTAAGCCTTTATTTTAATTCAGCGACATAGAACCTAAGCTATTGCGTCGCCAGGGATATAATTACCACAGTCAATCAATCAATCAATCAATCCTTGATCAAGATGTCTGGAAACAATTCATTAAGTGCAAGTGGTAGTAGAATTATTCCCAAAAGAGCTCAAACAGCCTTTACCTTGGATGTAAAACTGGAATTGTTATACTAGTGATTTGTTGCTTGGGTAAAACTTTACCAAATTACAAAAACATGTGGTTTGCTATGTCTACAGTGGGTACAGTATGTGATAATAGAGCAAAAATTATGAGAAGTGCTCGAGCAACATTCTGCTTCCTGCTAATACTTCTCATCTTAAATTAAATACAAGTCATTGCTTGATTGGGGAAGGGAGAACAGGTGTTTTTTCTTAGGGGTGACTCAAGAAAAAATTCATACATATTTTATGGACTATTGAGTGTACACTAATATGATTCATCATATCATGTGGATAATATGTAGTAATGGGATCAGTACAATATTGGATAGCACCCTTCTCATATCCAACTGGTGAGTGAATCCATGATGCTGGTGTTGTTTGTGTATAAGTAATCTCCCTGTTAGCCAGAATCCCCGATCCCCAGAACTCTCCAATAGCCGGAACTGAAATCGGCTTGGAAATTTTCCAGGAAAACTCTCTCCATTCCAGGTGTGTCAACAAATTTCCAAGGGTGAAAATCAAATACATTTTCTGGAAAAATTCTGAGAAGGTTCCAAGTAAATCTCTTCAAACCTCTCCATTCTGTGGCTTGAATTTTTTTCCTGGAGTTCTGAATGATTGCATCATGCTCCAATGGACCCCCACGTGCCATGCACATGGGTGATATAGCTGCTTGGATAGCTTCGTTCATATTCTGCTGCTATTGTAGTAGGTTGTTCCCTTGCTAGCTGCTGTTTTCGTGTATAATTTGTGTTGTACATTACTGTACCAAGACACAGTCAGCCAAGAATACAGTGTTAAAACAGTGATTACAGTTATGTAAACTGTACTGTACATTCATTAAGTGTGAAACACTGGAGCACCTTAGCTTTTGTCTCTATTCAGGACATCATTCTTCTGGTTATGAGACCCTCTAATTCCCCACTCCGATAATGGGTGTTTTTACAATGCCTCTGAAGGTCAGTAATATGAGACCACTAAACCCCCAACCCACTTCCACCGCAAATGAGAGAAGAGTTTATATACAGTACAATGGGTGACTTGTCATTGCATCAGGTCAGGTTAATAACATAAGACCCACTATTCCCCTACTCCTCCTTCATTGCAAGTGGTAAGACATAAAAATTTATTACAGTTACATATTTCATTCAGCAGAGTGGACAGTATTAGTATACATTAATCTGTTTATTTACAATATATTATACGTGCACAGAGTTGTTTGCATAAATAAATATGGCTCTTGTGTCTGTCCATGCGTGGTGCATTGTTTAGACTAGGGGAAAACTTTCCCCAATGCAGGATGGAAAATTCCACTCTCTTGGCTGTGACACAGCTCCAGTCACAACTCCCATGCCCGTATATAGATTGTTTAATAATTTTTTTAAGAGATTTATTTAACCAGACTTTTAGTTAAACTAGTCAGGATTTATTTAGGTAAAAAATGGTGTTTCTAATTTCATTAGAACTGATTTTATGGACTCTGGTATCATCATTTACGTTTTTTCATAAAACAATCGAGGCCCCCATCATTATAGCATACTGAAGTATTTGTTTAAGGAGCTTTTATTTGAACAGTCTGGTGAAGAATTTATCCAGGATCATTATTGTATCAAATTCATCACTCTAATACTATGTATTAGAACAGATGCTGTGAATAAAAGATTCTACGCTTTTTTGCTACCAGTAGATAATTTCGCTGGTGCCCACGGTCTAATTGTAATGGGATAGTGTTTGTCCCTGGGAGATGAGATGAGATGAGGTACATAGTTTAGAGTTGAGAAGAGTTGTGTACGGTAGTTTAGATTCTTGGAAAACTTTCCCCAGCACTCAGAAACATTACGGGGATGTGCAATGGTGATTATCCATGAGAGATGCATAGTTTAGACTCTAGGAAACTTTTCCCAGTACTGTACAGTACCCAGAAAAATTCTGGGGATGCAGGATTTTTTCCGGGTTTGAGAGATTCGTCTCATTACCCGTAAATATCTTATCCCCAGAAGAACTGTACACCAAATGCTCTGGCTAACAGGGATATTACTCACTGAAAGTATGGAAGTATTGACACCAATTTAAGATCAGATACAAAGAAGAGGTTGGATTAAGGAAAATCTGTTAGTTTGTAGTTTGGGATTATGTAAAGACTGGGTTTCTAGCTTCTTCAGCCACCACTGCTCCAGTACAAGATTTGGATTTCTCGAAGCAGTTAGATGCATACTAGAAATATAATGAAGAAATCTCAAGAGTTGCACTGAAGAAATTCTTGGGACATCTCTGGTATGTAGGCGAGGAGCTAATTGCTCTGGCACTCTTTGATCAAACTTTGTCCATGGACCTGAAAGTGAAAGATGGTCAGGTCCCCGATCTCAGAAGAAGATCCCAATAAGAGAGTAAATGTGAATCCTGCTGTAATCCAAAGCAAAAATATTAAAGATTTTGAGTCTTCTAACACCAACCACTTTTTTCAAAATCACTGGAATATCAACTGAATTTCTCACTAAAGATTCAAATGCTGTACTGTACTGTACTGTAATTGGAAGGGGACTCAAAATATCCCCGTGAAGCAATTTAAAGTCATCAGTGACAATGCAGAATGAGGAGTAGCACTGATAAATTAATACAAACAACTACATACCTACAATAAAGACCAAAAGCAATACAGTACAGTACCTATTGTAAGTACTGTAGTGTCAGATCATCTACGGCAATACTGTAACCTGATTGTAAGAAGAGCAAGCTTTATGATTGAAAATTGAGGGATATTACCAACTAATTTTTGGACAATCTTGTCTTTCAATAAAAATGAGGCAAAACTCTGTTTTTTAAGGGAAATTATCTAAATCGTAATATATTTCTAAACTTATGAGCATGAAAATGAAAATATTGTACAGTACAGTGGTCCCTCGGTTAACGAGTTACCTTCCATAAGATTCTTAACTTCGGTTAACGAGCAATCCCTCGATTAACGAGTTTCTTACGAGCCAACCTCAACATGTTTTCACTTACATTTGGTGGTCCACCAGCTGTAGTATTAGACCGCCAATAAAGTAATCGGTTCAAGGGCTTAAATTCCTTACTATTTTAGTAAATATCAAGAAGTTTATATTATTCAATAGTTTTAAAAGTTTAATATTAAATTTTTTAGTCATTTTAACAGTTATTGAACATAATTGAAGGTAAGGAAACTAGTTTTATGCGTGCCATCCAGCCTGTCAACACACCAAACAGGCATTAGTCTCTCTGTCTTTTCAGTGGAGGTAACATCTTGCTTGAGACTCTCTTCAACTAAATGCTTTTTCTGTGTTTCCAAGCAAATTATTGGTAATTTTGAAATTTATTTTACATATTGACAATATATAATACAGTGCAGTGTTGATTTAAAGAAAATAATCTTGAATTACATCAAGAGAACTAAAGTTTTATGGGTGAAATGGCACCATGTGGTGACTTCTCTTCCATCTCAATGCCTTCTCTTCTCCCTTCTCCTCCACCCCTATTCTCATTCCCATCATAATCATCGTCATCATCCAGGAGCCTTCTACATACACACCTCAAAGTAAGTGTACTTTTCTACCTTTTTTGTTGAATTTAGGCAATTTTCGGTGAGCGGGAACCAATTACCCAAAAACCCATTGAAACAATGGTTTCGGTTAACGAGTTTTCGGTTAACGAGCAACCTTCTGGAGCGGATTGTGCTCGTTAACCGAGGGACCACTGTATGTCCAAAATTTAAACTATGGTAGCAATCTCTACATATCATCCAATCTTGTCCAAAATTTGCATGTGTTATTATGTTCACAATATCTGTCGATGACCCAATTAAATTAAAAAATATACAGTATAGGTATACAGTACCTGTATATATTTTATGGACCACACTAGACTACAAGGTCATGCTAAAAATTTCCAAGTGTTTTTAGTTTCTATCTTTTTATTAAGTTAACATCGATGTAAAGTATAATATTTTCATAAACATACTGTACTTGTACTGTAGTCTGTACAGTACATTAATTGGCAATAGCCATAAGTATTCTCTCATATGACTTTTGAAAAAATGTTAAATGAATTTGTATAGCTGTGTTTATTTATATTAACATATACAGTAGTCCCTTGATTAACGAACGGTTCAATTAACAAAATTTCCGTTTACGAATTAGCTCCCAAAAGGATTTTCAGTTCCATTAACGAACAAAACTTTGATTAATGACAGCCTTAGGAGAAACACGCTTTGTTGTGCGCATCAGCTGATCGGCTAGTCCGCCAATACAGTAATTGGTTCTATGTTTACATTCGTTTCTAGTGGAGTAAATATCGAGAAAGTTGTGCTCTTGAATATTTTTGCATTTTTATATTAAAATTATTGGTCATTCTGAAATTTAGTTAACATATTGATAATATACAGTGCAGAAATTATTATGAAACACGAAGAAGGCATTAGAACCAATGCACTCTGTAAAGAATATGGCATGTCATCATCGACTGCCTCTACAATCAGCTGTTTGATATGTAAACAAAGCTGCCAGGAATATAACATACACACCTCAAAGTAAGTTAAAATACAGTACTGTATTTAGTTTATATTTAATGTTTTGTTAATTCTATTACCAGTATACAGTACAGTACTTTGTATGTATACTTTTTCTGTGAGTTGGAACCAATTACCCAATATCCAACTGAAATAATAGATTCAGATTCATTAAAAAAAATTTTGGTTAACAATCGACTCTGTGGAACCAATTGTGCTCGTTAATTGAGGGTCCACTGTAATTAATTTTTAACTTTCACTGATTGCAGTTTCATTAATGTTAATTAAGTCCTTATTCATGAATGTAGGAGTAAACTGTGTCAATATACTGTAAAATAACCTTTTTCTTTTGTGATCAGGGTTATCTTCGGTATACTTCTTGGTGCTTCATTATAACCAGGTATTTTATAGTTGTCATCTGATTTGTTCTTCTTTGTTTGTTTTCTTATGTAAAAATTAACCTGCTAGTTACCTCGCATTGTCATAAGTTAAAGCCTGAGTTCAAACACAAACATCAACATAGCATATACAGCCTGCTGTGATCTATAAAGTGGGTTTCTTAGAACCCGGTTGTTTTGTGTATGTTACATCCATCTGGGATAAAATTGACAGAGTAATGGATTACCTACACAGTGTAGAAAGAACATGCATTATATTCTGCCCTTGCATGAACTAAATAGTTGATAATTATGCAGTAATGTCATTGCCTCAGTTGTCTTCCTACTTATCCTCACTAATTCCTAGATATGTAAACTTGTAAAATTTCTTTTGCATGTGCAGACTAACAACCATTCATTTCTGATCAAATTATTGATCTTAATAAATGTACAGTTACTTGCATGTAATGAATTATGTGTGATCAGGTTTGATGTACAGTGGGGTATGCTATAACGAATCTAATTGGTTGTAGAACCTTGTTCGTTATAGCATTCGTTCGTTATAGGATTAATCTGTTCCAGGCAGCTACCGAACAGGGAGGTACTACCGCCTGGGAAGATATTGGCAGCATAATGTGTTGTCTAATGGTAGACCCTGCTGCCATATGGCATCACTAAAATTATGACCAAGTCCCAGGTTGCTGATCTGACTTTCTGCCTCATTTACACACAATTGTAGGGTCTCAATTGTTTCTATTACATGACAAAACAACATACATATATAGCGGTTTTCAATGTTGATTTTTTTTCATTCTTGCATTTCTTTGTATGTATTATCATCACAGTGTTGTTATTATTATTATTATTACCATTAATATTTTGTTTTGCTTTTTATTATAAATTTTATTTACTATGAATTATTATTATTATTATTATTAAATTTTCGCCTCCCGGGCCCTGATGTGGGTCAGTGACCTGTGCCCGGGTGGGCTAATCCCCGTAAAAAAAAATACAACCACTTAACACTGAAAAATATAATATAGAATTGTAAAAAATTGTAAAAAAGTGCATAAATATGCATCTAAACCCCTGAAATAAAGAATATCATTAATACTTGTAATAAAAAACAATAAATTAGTAAAAAAAACAAAAAACAAAAAAACAAAAAATAATGTTCGTTGTAGGAGTTTCGTTCGTTATAGCATTCTCAATTTTATAGGTAAAACCGTTCGTTATAGGAATATTCGTAGTAGAATCCATTCGTTATAGCATACCCCACTGTACGGGTATTTATTTGCATGGAGCATTTTTATAAAGCTTCCAAATTAGTCTCTTAGTGAAAGTGGGAAGTTTTACTCAGTATATGAATTGAATTTACATTCATATTCATACTGTAGTTAGTTTTCCAAAAGTTTAAATAAATTCCACAGAGTTTCTTATTAAATTTAGATTTAAAATTTTTTCCATAACCATCAAAGGAAGTTACAGCAAGAAGTTATGTGAACTAGCTAGATTCAACATAATTTTTAAGAAATATAGTTGAGGGAATGACTTTTTATTCATTTATAATTTTAAGAATGATAATATTTCCTTAATATAAATGCTTTGACTATAAGCCATCATTTTGTTCCAACAAGAAAGCCATTATTGGACGAGCTGCTCCCTAAGAAGTAGAATGAAAACAGGATTACTGTCTGTGGCTGCACTCTGTTGTATATCTGTGCACGACTCAGCTTTATCCTGATTCTTTATACAGTTCTAATTACTGAAGAAAGCATACTGTATTTATCTTCACTGGTAAAAACCACAAATTCTCCCAGCCCAATGCTTTCAGTAATTAAACACTACCACATGATACTGGGTCAGGGAGATTATCTTTGGAGTGGTAGATATCTTGAGGAAATTTAAGTTGTCAGTAGAGAGTGATTGATTAAATGACCTACCAAAGAGTGGTAGAGAAATGTTACTGATCATTTTCACCAACTATTTAAAATTAACAAAATTAAGAGAATCTTTTACTCAATACTGATTTTGTGATTCTCAATAATGTTGTTTTTTTATTCTCATTCTTGCTGTATTCTCTAAGATTATCAATACATTTAGATAGGATTGTTGGCCAAATGACAGATTGGTCAGCTGTGGATATCTTTTTGTAGTAAAAAATGGGAAATATATACAGTAGGTACAATTTGAATAGTATAATTCTGTACAGTACTGTGTGTGGCTTTGTAATTTAGTGTTAGAGCATTTGTCTTAAAAGAGCCCCAAGTTCAATTTTTGGCAGGAGTGGAGGATTAGGTTTCTTCCTTGCTCCCGCGGCAAAAAATTACATGCTGTACACTATTAAATGCACTTGATGATTGTGACTGAAACGGGAGCAACACCTGTTTAGACATTCTGCATCATAGCAAGAAAATTTGTATGCAGTGGGGTATGCTATAACGAATGTAATTGGTTCTAGAACCTCGTTCGTTATAGGATTAATCCGTTCCAGGCCCCCAAATACAACCACTTAACAATGAAAAATTTCTGTGGAAATTGTAAAAAATACGGTACGTTATCTTACCTTAGTGTTGTTAGCATGCAGGACAGGAGGCAGAGGAGGAGGGGGGAGGAGAGAATTATGGAGAAGAGGTGGAAGGAGAGGAGTCATCCTTCCTAGCCCTCTTTGGTGACTGTCTTACAGGCACTGTGTCTGTTTATTTATAAATCTTTCATAGTTTCAAGGGTTATTAGGTTTCTCACTCGCTTTTGACGATTCATTATTGTAATTGTACACTTGTATAACAAAATAGTTATAAAAATAACACGAATTTCCACATCAAAAGACGAAATTTCAACAAGTTCAGTGGTGCACTGGCTACACAATGAGTCAAAGATGGCACCTGACACTCTTGTTGTGGACCGCGGTACAACAATATTCATGCGCCAGACGAAATAGTCCCATATTCATCCGCGTTCGTTGTAGGAGTTGCGTGCGTTCGTTATAGCATTCTCAATTTTATAGGTAAAACCGTTCGTTATAGGAATATTCGTAGTAGAATCCGTTCGTTATAGCATACTCCACTGTATATGCATGAAAAGATAAAATGGGTATGTTATCACCACAAAAAAGAAGACAGTGTACACTAGCTTGATTTTGCTTACTAATTTCAACCATTACTCAAGAAGTATGTTGATGAAGTCATTGCTTGTATGCTCACATCTTACATGCAAACTGACTACAGACTTTAGAAATTTGGTTTTGTTTGATTTTAAAGTTTTAATTTGTTTAAATAATACTTAAGCAATTGATGAGTAAATGATTGACACTGCTGTTATGTTGCTTTAAGCAACATTTATGTGGTTTTCATTGCTATTCTTCAAATGATTATTTATATGATTTTGTATACTGACATAGTGTAACTAATTCTCTTCTTTTCTTAAACATTGATGCATTTTTACCACAGATATTGATTTGCTGAATTTGCAGCAAGGATTAGTTTCAAAGGAAGAAAAGCAGAAGATATGTAAAAATGTGAACAGTTAGGAGATTATAATTTGCATTGCTGGAATCCTTGCAAGACAGCCTATAATTTGAATATAAACATCATATATTTTGCTCAAGAGATAAAAATTGTAGTACATTAGTGTACAGTACTGTAGTACATTTTAAAATATAAAGTTTTTCAACTGTATTTTTGGGTAGATTTACATAAATTTCTTCATTTATTTTCATCCATTTACATGCACACACCATACTAAAAGAAAAGTAAAAGAAATAAATGACCTTAGTGCAAAGATGGAGTGCACATGTACTAATTTGATTATTGTACTAAAATTGTTATGTCTAGTGCAAATTACAGCATGTTTATATTCAAATTAATTAGTATCTTACAAGAATCCCAGCAATGTAAATTATATTCACCCAGGTCATTTCACTGGCTTTTTATAAGAGAGAAGCTTAGTCACTTAAGAACTGATAAATATACACGCGTTAGACCTGGGCCTGTGCCAACTGTCAAACCCCTCCCTCCCTCCCTCCCTCCCTCCCTCCCTCCCTCCCCATCTACCCAGCGTTGCTGGAATCCTTGTAAAACGGTGAATAATTTTAATATAAATGCCATGTATTTTGCACAAGAGATAAAAATTAATCTCCTGTATCACATTACAGTAGTGATTTAAGAGTAAAAGTGTATATGTATATATAGTATACATATATATACGTATATATATATATATATATATATATATATATATATATATATATATATATATATATATATATATATATATATATATATATATATATATATATATATATGAAGAGTATTACATTATATATAGATTGTCAGTTTTACACTGAATTATGAATATTGAATAAATTTTTCTTCTACAAGGGTGCTTAGTTGTACTCGTAGGACTGATTGGTTTTCTGATTACCAGAAGCAAACGTAAACCTGTTTCAGCTGAGGCTCTCATCAGTGGATATGTGCACAGGTAAGTTATAAGTCAGATATGACATACAGGTATTCTTCACTATCCAAATGGGTTAGGTTCCTTGAAAATCATTTGGATATATAATTTTCGATTTGCGAATCCGATTTTAATGGGAAAAATGGGGTTCATTTCCTAGCGACAAGAAATCCCTAATATAATACCTTAAAAAAAAATAATTCAGGAACAAAAAACCTACCTAACTACGGTACTGTAAAAGCTAAAGTTAATAAAGATATACAGGAGGTCCCCGGGTTATGTATGTCCAACTTACAAACATCCGCCAATACGAATGAGGTCTCAAAAATTATTATTTTAGGAATCTGATATAGGTACAACCGGTTCGTAGTACTAACACACGAGAACTAGTTTGAGTACCGGACAACGGGTGGGGAGTCTAGCGTCACCGAACCACGCGGTTTGCGGTAGCGTCAGTACACTTCACGCTTGCTCCAGCAATGTTTGTGATCAGGTGCAAACTGTTGTTTTATTGCTTATTAACTTTTTTATGCTATCATTGTGACTCCTAGATGCAATCTGATGCAAGTGATAGTAGTGCATCCAAGAAAAGGAAAACAATTACAACGGAACTGAAAGTTTATGTAATTAAATATTCTGAA
Source organism: Homarus americanus (assembly GCF_018991925.1). Classification (NCBI taxonomy): domain Eukaryota; kingdom Metazoa; phylum Arthropoda; class Malacostraca; order Decapoda; family Nephropidae; genus Homarus; species Homarus americanus. The sequence continues at coordinate 4,947,937 of NW_024732440.1, read as the reverse complement.
AGAGGTGAAACACTGTTAGTCATTGATAAAGTGCTGGGCTTCATTCGGTCTTGAAGAAAGTTTCAATTCAACCATTCCTTGAAAAAAATTTTTAGGTCAAAAGGCAGCCAAAACCAGTCCCATCAACCTCTGCAGCATTCCTAGAACAACTCCAGAACCAGTTCCCTCTACCTCAGCAGATTCTCCAGAACCAATCCCATCAACCAGGGTTTCTCAACTTACCGTAGACCACTGACCCCCTAGGGGGCTGCATAGAGAAAAGTACCATATTTTTCCATTTAACCTATGAGGGGGGCCATAGCAGTAAATGAGGCTCAAAAAGGGTTGAGAAACTCAGATGTACATCATCACCATCATCTTCGGTTTCATTCCAATTAAGCCTTTCTCACCCCTCCTATAAATGCCCATCTCTACATGCAAGCCAGCCCCAGGTTTCAAAGAGTGTTAAACTTTAAATTTTCAGTATTTTATTTACCTGATAACTTATTATTTGCTTTCATTTACTGTATTTTGTTGTTCTATTTCTTCTTTTCTCTTAAATTCAGTGATGTTGATGTAAATAAGGGCTTAGGTTATGATATAGTGGGATTTTAAATGTTGTTCTGTAAGTACGGAATGCTCCTAGGGTATGTGTTTTGATTTAAGAATGTCCATAGGAACATAACTCGTTCGTAACCCAGGGACTGCTTGTACTGTACAAATTTTTACACTGCCTTATCACAGAATGCTCAGGGCTTGCCACAGGGGATGAGATGAGGAGGGGTATCCACCTCATCACTGCTGTTTACTGTGGACACAGTCATGCCAGCAGTAGTAGGAGTGAAAGAAATTCTGCTGGTGGAGGGAGCGGGAGTTGAAAATGCAGGTCTGAAGACAGTGTCAGTATTGAAGAAAGATGATATTGTACACAAGAGGCAACTACACCACTCCTTTCCATGGGAAGGTCTTTGGCTCAGAAAAACTCAAGCCCCTCTCAATGAGGTCAATGCCCTTAGTCAGAACCCTGAGATTGAGCCACCTCTCAGGTTCTTCCTATTGCTGTTTGTCATTGTCACCTCCCCTCTCCTGCTGAAGTTGCTTGAATTATTCATTGGTGAGGTCCTAGCTGTGGGACTGGAGCAATTTCCTGTCCAGTTCCTCAAAACCAGCCTCCTGAGCAAGGTTAACAATGGCCTGCTGCACTCTTGCCACATCAGCAAATCCAAAAATTTTTGTGCATGCACTTAGTCCAAATCTTGCACCACGCCATTCATAGTGACAAACTCCTTGATACTGGTTCGGTTGTCTTCTATCTGGTGTGCAAGTTCCTGCATTGTTCTCTGGAGGTACAGACTGACCTAGCAAATTCGTGTCACAGAAGTTTCTTTTTCTGCAAATCCATGCATATGTATGAGCATTCTCCAGTTATTGTGCTCATTTGAAAAAAGAAAAGAAATTGTTTTGAAATTTAAATGCTCATCAAAATCCTGGATTTGCAGAAAAGCAGACCTCTTTAACACTTATTCCATTCTATATAAACGATGTGACTTAGAAACAGGGCTGTGGAGTCGAAGACAAAACCTTCGACTCCGACTCCTCAAATTTTTATGCTTCCGACTCCGACTCCTTGGCCTATTTGTAACAACTATTTCTACCATCCTAATTGTAATTTGTATGTTGTAACCTGCATAGGTAAAAAGTAAAACACCGTGGCTATACTGCTACAGCTTTATTAATGATCTGGACGATATTTAAGAACTACAAAAAGATGATAGGCTTGACTTTCAAAGTTTCAATCAAAAGAAAAATAAATTTATTAAGAATTCAAGATATTAACTAGAAAACACCATTTACATGTATATCTAAAAGTTCGATCTCAGCATATGAATTTTGTTTAAGCTCATAATCTGATGTGGATCTAAATGATGATCCTACAATTCCTTTTAAAGTAAAGTTATATATTTATGTACATTAAAGAAATGAATACCTTATTAAGGAAAATGGATAAACCTTACATGATTAAGTTATTAAATTAAATTTGCCTTAATCTCACCAAAAACAGGTTGTAGCTAATTGTTTTGTAGCTGAGAGCCTCTGTGCAGTTTTCAACGAAACAAAATTTGATATAATTCAAAATTTCAAATGGTAAAGAAGAGACTATCGTCCAAAATTATAGTGCTATACTGTGCCTGCTACAATAAATTCATAATAATGCTTATAAAATGGAAATAAATTCTTTTAATAATTTAAGAAAATTAGTGGGATCAGTGGAATCACTGCAATGAATATGCCTGAGTTCATATATTTGTTCTTAGGAACAGAATAGCTTCAGTCGGAGTCGGAGTCTGGACAATTTTACCGACTCCGACTCCACAAGCCGAAATTTCCTCCGACTCCTCGACTCCGACTCCACAGCCCTGCTTAGAAATAAAGAAAATATAAAACTATAAAATAAGAAAAATGAAGAGCATGGGTATACACCCATGTGTGGGAAGTAAATGTACGTGTAGAGGCAGTGGACTATAACTGTATCACGAGCCCAGCTGTGCTCCCTCTCCCCAATGTGATGTCATGGGATATACTGTACACAATACAGCGCGGCAGCGAGCCACATGTCTCCGAGTCAGGTGGAAGACTACCTGGTTGAACTGTGACATTGCCCAGAGGATGGTTTGAGTGGGGAAGGATATTTTTGTACATAAAATATGTGCTATTGTATTTCATTGTTTGATAGTTTTTTTTCCATTTTTGATGTATGCAGTTTGAAAATTGTTCAAATTAGGCTAACCCTTTGCTCAATAAATCATTTAACTCTGAACCACATTGTTTTTATAGATTGGAATAAGTGTTAAAGAACTGTTCAATAAATATGGCATTGTGTAAGTTTGAAAAAATATTAGATTTGTTGTACAATTACATTAGATTGAGGTTTTAGCAAAGGATTAGCAAATTATCCTGTTTTTAATGCTTATTCCTCTAATCCGTGCCTTTTGGAAATTTGTCACAAATTTGTGAGGCCTACCTCTGTAGTAGGCCTTGAAGATGTTAAGTGCAAGAAGCATCACATTGATGTCTGCCCACTCTTCCATGGGGAGTTGGTGTGCAGGAGCTTTGTCAAGGATCAGGAGGAATTTATTAGCCAAGACATTCTTTGCACATGTTGAAGAGGTACTGAATGATGTAGTTCTGGATCAACATTGTCATTACCCACATCTTCTGATTGGTTTGCCAAATTATGGGAAGGTGATCCATAAGGAAACCCTTCAGAGCCCTGAGGTTTGAGAATGGTAGATGAGCATGGACTTCAGCTCAAGGTCATTTTCAGCATTACCACCAAGCAGAAGGGTGAGCCTGTCTTTGGCAGCTTTAAAACTAGGTACTGTTTTCTCCTCCTGGGCAATGTAGGTCCTTGTCCAAAAAAGCCCAGTCTTGTCGATGTTAATGACTTGTCTGGTCAAATAACCACCTCCCCAAATCTTCTTCAGGAGTTCTGGGAAGGCTTGTGCAGCATTAGCTATGGCACTTTGCAGCTTCCCTGGTCAGCTTCAGGTTGTGAAAATTAGCATGATGCTTAATCTGTTAAAAGCCACCCTGAACTTGCCTTAAAGTCGCACATAGGTTTGCTAGCAGGGTCCTTCTTGCAGTCTTCCTGCAATGACAAAGCCTTCCCCTTGATAATGAGATTGAACCGGGGGTGCCACATGAGGTCTGGTCTTCTATCCACAGCTGGAAAAGACACTCCAGGTTGTCTATAAAAAGTCACAGGATTGTGTTAGCCTGCTTGCATCCATCTGTGTGACATTCTCAGCTGCTTGCTTGAAGATCATGCCCACAGTAGAAGCAGGCAGGCCTAGGACTCGCCTGATCTTGGTTGGGCTTTTGCCCCATGCATGATGTATGTATATTATGTATGTTGTATGTATACTATGTATGTACTCCATTTAAATACATTACTTATCTAGTCAGTAGCGTGTGGCAATGCCCCTTTTTCATGTCACCACACGCTTAGATAATGTGCCTGGCGACATATGGAAGCTGCTAATATACTACTTGCCACATGTCGCCTGAGAGGTCAGTTGACCCATAGAGAGTGTAGGGACTACCGGTGCTGGGATTGCGCACCTCTGTACTTCCGTCAAATAGAACCTACAAAAGCTCTACAGGTGTTTGTGTTCGCTCCTGTAGTTAGAACTGAGTACCCAGAACCCCTACACATGACGCTTGATTATCTTCAGCTTGGTTTCAAGTGTTACAGTCTTACGCAATCTCTTAGCGGTGGTGGGGATAGCCAAGGAATCAGGAATCAGCAGATCACTTAGATGCCATGATATGAAGATGGTCGACATGAATACACAAGGATAAAGAGAAAGCACGGAACACACATACATATATACACAAACACACACTGAAAATGGCAGGAGGGAAGACACTGACTTTGGGGGAGGGGGTAGGGATTGTTGTGCTCAGTGAGGAACAAATACATTTCTGCATAACTCGTCAAGATTGCTACCCAGGCACACATGATTTGATTTTTTGATTGGACCACTTTTTGGAATAAGCAAAAATAATTTTCAGATAGTGAAAAAAAAGGTGTACATGTAATATAATATTTGGATAGCGAGGGATACCTGTATTATACTACTAATTTTAGTTATAACTACAGTATTTTAATATCATGCTATAAAGTTGATTATCTCAATTCCAGTAACTGTATACTTTACATGCACAACTTATAATGAAAAGGTATACTTTAATTAATTGTGTATTTTCAGGAAAGCAAAGCGTGGAGGCAAGGAGCCATTACAAGACATAAGTGAAGAAGAATGTTTATTAGATGCTGAAGTTGTTGATGAAGTATAACACTGATTTTGACTGATATTTTAACTCTTTTTGCACTTATGTTCAATGAAACCAAAAGAACTAAAATTCAATCATTATATTCTAGTCATTGACACATGCAGGTACTGTATAGGTAATGCCTTATAACTGTGTGTCTAATCTTAAGAAAAAAATTTCATTGTTATTGTGTATATAAGAGTAATGTACAGTAAAAGTCCAAAAATCCGGATGCCAGAAATCTGTACCACCTGAGAATCCGGACTTTTCGAAAACTCAAACTTAACTTTTTTTTTTTTTTTAGCTGGCTTTTGTGTGCATGCGTGAGCGCCACAGCTGCACAGCGACCACGCGGTCGCCACTTTAAAACGAGCAATCAAACTGTGACAACGTATGTAATTTTGAATCCTACTCATTCCATTTACAGAGTACTGTACAAGCCCATAATAATGGCTCCTAAAGTAGATAAACTTCGTTGTGTGAAGAGAAAGAAGAACACATTGAAATTGGGTGACAAACTTGAAATAATTAAGAAACTAGAACGTGGTGTGAGCAATACTGTTCTAATGGAAACATATAACATTGGAAAGTCTGCAATTTATGATATAAAAAAGGCAAAGAATAAAATTTTAGAATTCACAGCTTTTTCTTTAAAACTGCTCGTTTTGATAAATGAAGTATGCTATATTTGCTAATGAATAAACTATCAAAATGTACCTGTTCATCTCTTCTTTATTTCTCCTGAAATTTGAATTTTAAAAGTACTGCCTGAGAATCCGGAAAATCCGAAAATCCGGACCGACCCAATCCCCAAGCAGTCCGGATTTTTGGACTTATACTGTATGTGTAAATTTTACCCATCACTGTGACAACAACTTTCAAGATTACATTATATATTAACTTTATCTTTATGCCTTAGAACATGAAAAAAAAGTATTCATTAGATCTGATTCAAGAAAGCATCAGAACTAATGGATTGATGGAAGTGTAAGATAGATTCAGTAGGTTACTATTGATTTATTGAGAACAAGCATTGTTTGCTGTATCAAGCTTGAAGAGAATTGTTGACTTTCAAGTTTCCTATGGAAGTATACAAACAAAAATGAGAAAATGCAAGAATTTTATGTAATCCTTTGATGTGCACTGATTTCATCATGTACAGTATAGGAATTAATTTTTTTAAACTGCATAAGCAATTTGAGGATATTAGTACAGACAACGAATAAAACTTGCCGACAGACCTGGAAAAATGCAGTGGAGACCTCTGATAGCTATGGCTCCTTATACTGTATGTATACATATTAGGGTGTGTCATACGGAGGCGAATTTTTTTTTTTTTTTTGAAAAATCAGCCCATGGTATTAATGATGTAGTTCTATGTGCAGAATCATGTGATATCTTCAGATTTGAAAAGTTTTCATTTTTTGCTAGGTAAATTTTAACTTGAAATCTTATGAAAATTCAGTATTCCCACCCTTTTACCAACACCACTAATTAGCTTATTTAAAGTAAAGCAAATGTATCAGGTTAATTTATTAGGATGAAAATGATCCAGAATAGTGAAACGAATGATCTTGACACATTTATTAAATTTAATATTCCTTTAGAAAACAAAATCATCAAATACAAAAACCGGTTTTACTACTACGACCCGGTGTTGCTGCACACCATAGAGAACATGTCTTTCTTGCTTCTGTTTCTACTCATCACCTCCCTGCTGACCACCTGAGCTCGGATGTAGCCTTCCCTCCTCTCCTGGCTGTACACGTGACTGCTGGCCTCGCTCACTTGCTGTACACAACGCTCTATACTCTGGGTGTGCGAGGGCCAGGCAGGGACATGCATGGGGTTGTCCAGGAAAGCTCTGACTTGAACATTGGTGAGGCTGCAGGTAAGAGGGGGGCTCACTGCCAGCCTGGATGTTATCCAGATCTATGAGATCAGTGAGGGTCTTGGCACCTAGATTGACTTCAGGAGTCTTCCTGACCCTGAAGGAATCGTCACCAACTGATTCGTCATGCCCAGATCCTCTCATAAGTCTCATATCCAAGATCTTTTTGACTGCCACTCTTCTCTCCTCATCCTTACTGCAGAGCATTGTCTGCAGAACTGCCTCGGGATGAGCATACCAGGAAGATCTCCTCACAGTCTGCTCCACAATCTGAACAACCTTCCTTGGCTGACTCCTCAGGAGCTCAAGCTAGAAGAGAACATGCCTCGGACCTTCGGAGAACGATGACTTGACCTTGGTGTTGAACCAATTTGGCAAGTAGACACTCACGATGAATTGGACAATAAGTCTCAGGATGTGAAGCTGGTTCCTTTCAGTTTATGATGAGCGACCCAAATTCTGCAGAACCTGAGAGCGTTGTGAGCCACCTAGAATGTGAGACTGGACCTATCTGCAGGTAAGCAAGTCTATCAGGCATGACCCCAGTTTTGATGGCACTGCAAATCATGTAACCATAGTACTGGTCAGTACTCAGGTCGTCAATGACAGTATGTGCAAGCTCAACGAGTGGAGGGCCAACTGTGATTTTTTCAAAGCTCGGATTTATTTCTAACTCAGTGGCAGAGTCCAGCATCTTGCCAAGAGGACCAGACCATCTGTTGTTTGAAAGAGTCTTGCTATCCAGCTCCTGGATCAGATGTCTGAGTGGCAACTCATTGGTGTGGAGGTCACAAACAATCCAGACCAGCTTCCTCCCAATCTTCAGCTCTATCCACTGTATGACCCCCCCTTGCCACCCTGTGTTTGTGTTGGTGCTGTCCCCTCCAATGGCCTGCAGGGTCTGGTCTACGGTCCTCTCTCTGAGCCAGTTCACAATGTTATCTGCCACTATCTCAGCTGGTTTCCTGATGTCATCTTTCTCTGGAGTGAAATGCCACAAATACTTCCCTCCTGGTTCACTGCAGCAGGAGTAGTGTTCCTCCTTCACCATGGCAGGGAACAACTTGTCAGAATCTCCAACTTTCATGAACGCTGGTGTCATCCCTTCTCCCATCAAGAACAAACAATTGATTCCATTTTTCTCTTATCCTTATCAAACTCACTCTTCTAGGTTACTGACAAGTTTCTCCTGAGCTCTCCTTACTTTGTTATGATCTATCACCAGGTAGACATCATCAGGTGTTATCAAACCACCGTCAATCCAGGCAGCTGTTGCTATCTCTGCAGTTTCTCTGAGACCAGTGTGGTGTCGCATGCTGGCCAGAGCTATGCTCGGGATATCTTTCCTATTTCGAATCTTATGCCTGGAAGGTTTGGGATCATTATTTTCTGGGTTAGGGACAAAGTTACCATTCTCCTGGTCAGCACTCGGATCAGCCATGGGGAAATCATTAAACTCTGAATCAGCTTGACTCCAATCATCGGCCTTTTTTACCTCACCCTGGGCCTTCTCAAGTCTCTTCTCCTCTTCTGTCTCTCTGTGGCAGCCTCCTGTCTCTTGGACTCCGGAATATCTTGGCTAGAAATCATGAGAGCCCCTATACTGCCAGTCTTCTCTCTGTGCTTTGACAAATGCAGTTCGATCACCAAGAATCTTCAGTTCGCTTGCAAATACAGGAGATGTGGGCCTCGGATTTACAGTCGCGATAAAAAATGAGCTCAGGACAGAACAATTGTGGGCACTTGCAAGTAATTATGTCAAATGCTTCAGGGTCAGTTGGCAGCAAGCTGTCATAACTTTGCAAGTTTTCCTCTCCCAAGAGATATCTCTTGCCTTTCCCAACTGGCTAGCCCAGTCTCTGCTAATCTTCTTCTGACTTGTTATGACTGGAGGCTTGAACTGAGCGTTAGCCGAGTGTACTGTGCCAAGACAGCTTTGGTCATATCACTGGCAATGTCTCTGTTTGTGTAAGTTCTTTGGTTCTTTTCACTGATTTGCCTGATTAAAACACCGTATCTCAAAGCATCTCTCAATGTAGGCAACTCCGACTTCAGGAGCTCTCTCCCAGACCCAAGATAGTGACTGAGATGGCTGGATTTTTGGTTCCTCGTCCTGACACAAGCAGCCATCGCAAATATTATCAACTTATAAATGTATCAAAAATCCTGAAACAGAAAAATATTGTTAGTTAGGTTGTTAAAAGATGAAGTCAGAAAGCAATGTTCACTATTTAATTGTAATGCACTAATGCAGCTGTACGTTAGATTTTCGATAAATTTCACGCTAAAATTTACCTAGCAAAAGGTTGCAAAATATTGAAACTGAAATTATTTTCTGTTTATATACACTAAAATCTACCAAAAAAGTGATGGGCCATTAGTTTTAGCTGATCTTCCCTCCTATGACACACCCTAATACATATATCTATATGATTGTATTCATTTTCTATTTATAAAGAAAGGAATATTTCACCATGTAGGTCCAAATGAAGCCCATTCTTCTTGATTGATTGGCCAGAGTAGGATAAGGTTGGCAAGGAAAAATGACAGCTGGTGCACCATATTATATACTGTATTGTACTTATAATTTACAGCATTATACTCAGGGCTGGATTAACCATTAAGCAAAATAAGCACGTGCTTAGGGCACCAAAAGAAGGGGGCACCACAGGTTATTCTTCTGAAGGTATTATGCCTTGTAGTGACCAGATCATATTTGCGATAAGACCTAATGGGCTAGTGTAAAACCACCGCATAAATTTGGTTAGAAATATTTATCCCATTTTGTTTGTTAACTATGTTTTGTAAGGGTTTTAAGCCAAGAAAACCAATGGAAAACGGCTTTATTTATACACATTTAAGAACGTTCCTGAACGTCCGAAATTGTCTAGGTTCATTCCCTCGCCTCTCAGCCCTCACTCAGGCTCTTGCAGTATCAACGAAATGTGACTATTTTAACGTGTGGTTTGATGTGGATTGTGTGAAGTAACAAGTAAGTTACTGAATTTCTCATTAATTAAATTACTTTATATTTACAAAATAAAGAAGTAGATATTTTAACTATATAAATATATTGTGTTACTAAATTAAGAGCAGTAACTCTAGGCCTAGTTGTTATAATGAATAAGGTTAAATCAAAACTGTCTAATTTAAGTGATTTTATAATTATCAAATGTTGAAAAAATTCAACACTGTTTTTATTTCTTAATTGTCTTTAACTGTATTTGTTCTAGTTCTAGTATAACATCAGTGATGAGAAAATTCAACTGTTGTTGGAGTGGGGAACTGTAAACTCTGATTAGGCTATTAAAACAAAAACAATTATCAACTGTTAATAATCCTATGTTTTTCACACATTTGGCTAGTTAAACACTTTCAATTCTACTACAAAGCCAAAAATACTTGTGGCAAACATGACTTGAGTGCATATAGTACCTCATAATGCAATCTTGATCCTACCCCAAATGTAAACAACCAAGTGTTCCTGCCTGTTATATATATGTATGTTTATATGCTGCCTTTATTGATTATATATACATTATATATTATGTTACTTCTTACCAAAGTCAGAAAGTGTTAGGCTTGTGTAAACACGAAACATGTTAGGCACGTTGTAACGAACAATAGAGAATAAACACCCCAGCTAGACCGACCATGTGACTTGTCATTCTCCCATTACATAACGCAAGATACTACACTGGCGACGGGGTTGGGTTGGGTTAGGTTAGGTTAGGTTAGGTTAGGTTAGGTTAGGTTAGGTTAGGTTAGGTTGGGTTGGGTTGGGTTAGGTTAGGTTAGGTTAGGTTGAGTTCGTTAGGTTAGGTTGGGTTAGAGTTGAGTTGGGTTGGGTTAGGTTAGGTTGGGTTGGGTGAGGTTGGGTTAGGTTAGGTTAGGTTAGGTTAGGTTGGGTTGGGTTAGGTTGGGTTGGGTTTTACTATTTTTTTAAAATTTTTCCGTTTTTCGATTTTTCGATTTTTTAAAGATTTTTTAAGATTTTTCAGTGGATTTAGGCAGGTAGGGGGCAGGGAGTTTCAGGGGTGGGGGGCAGGGGAAGCAAGGTTAGGTTAGGTTAGGTTGGGTTAGGCTGGGATTGGTTGGGTTAGGTGGGTTAGGTTAGGTTAGGTTGGGTTAGGTTAGGTTAGGTTAGGTTAGGTTAGGTTAGGTTAGGTTGGGTTAGGTTGGGTTAGGTTAGAATAGGTTAGGTTAGGTTAGGTTAGGTTAGGTTGGGTTAAGTTTTCCTATTTTTTCAATTTTTTCCGTTTTTTTCGATTTTTTTCGATTTTTTTCCGATTTTTTAAAGATTTTTCCAATGGATTGGTAAGGAGTAGGGGGCAGGGGGTTCCTGGGAGGAGGGGGAGGCAAGGTTAGGTTAGGTTAGGTTAGGTTAGGTTAGGTTGGGTTACATTAGGTTAGGTTGGGTGAGGTTGGGTTAGGTTAGGTTAGGTTAGGTTAGGTTGGGTTAGGTTAGGTTTTGCTATTTTTTCAATTTTTTCCGTTTTTTTCGAATTTTTTCGAATTTTTTCCGATTTTTAAAGATTTTTCCAATGGATTGGTAAGGAGTAGGGGGCAGGGTTCCGTGGGGGAGGGGAGGCAAGGTTAGGTTAGTTAGGTTAGTTAGGTTGGGTTAGGTTAGGGTTAGGTTAGGTTAGGGTTGGGTTAGGTTAGTTAGGGTTAGGTTGTAGGTTAGGTTAGGGTTAGGGTTAGTTGGGTTGGCTGCTAGTTAGGTTAGGAAGTTAGTTAGGTTGGGTTAGGTTAGGTTAGGTTGGGTGAGGTTGGGGTTAGGGTTAGGTTAGTTAGGTTAGGTTGTTAGGTTAGGTTAGGTTTTGCTATTTTTTCAATTTTTCTGTTTTTTTCGATTTTTTCGATTTTTTACCGATTTTTATAGATTTTCCGATGGATTGGTAGGAGAAAAGGGAGTTTCGGGGTGGGGGGTAGGGGGAGGCAAGGTTAGGTTAGGTTAGGTTGGGTTAGGCTAGGTTAGGGTTAGGTTAGGTTAGTTGGTTTAGGTTAGGTTAGGTTAGGTTAGGTTAGGTTAGGTTAGGTTGGGTTAGGTTGGGTTAGGTTAGAATAGTTAGGTTAGGTTAGGTTAGGTTAGGTTGGGTTGCTTTTCCTATTTTTTTCAATTTTTCGTTTTTTCGATTTTTTCGATTTTTTCCGATTTTTAAAGATTTTCCAATGGATTGGTAAGGAGTAGGGGCAGGGGTTCCTGGGAGGAGGGGAGGCAAGGTTAGGTTAGGTTAGGTTAGTTAGGTTAGGTTTAGGTTGACATTAGGTTAGGTTGTGAGGTTGGGTTAGGTTAGGTTAGGTTGCAGGTTGTAGTTTTGCTATTTTTTCAATTTTTCCGTTTTTTTCGAATTTTTTCGAATTTTTCCGATTTAAAGATTTTTCCAATGGATTGGTAAGGAGAAGCAGGTTCCGGGTGGGGGGGAGGGGGAGGCAAGGTTAGGTTAGGTTAGGTTAGGGTTAGGTTGCTAGGTTAGGTTAGGTTAGGCTAGGTTGGGTTAGGTTAGGTTAGTTTAAGGAGGTTAGGCTTTGTTAGGTTAGTTGAGAGGTTAGGTTAGGTTGGGTTAGGTTAGTTAGGTTTGCTATTTTTCAATTTTTCCGTTTTTTCGATTTTACCGATTTTTTAAAGATTTTTCCGATGGATTGTTAGGAGTAGGGGCAGGGGTTCTGGGTGGGGAGAGGCAAGGTTAGGTTAGGTTAAAGAAGAAGTAGGTTAGTTAGGTTAGTATAGTTGTTAGGCAAAGCCAAAATTCGGAAAAATTGAAAAACGGAAAAAATTGAAAATAGCAAACCTAACCTAACCTAACCCAACCCAACCCAACCTAACCTAACCTAACCTAACCCAACCTAACCAAACCTAACCCAACCTAACCTAACCTAACCAACCTAACCCAACCTAACCTAACCTAACCTTGCCTCCTCCCCCCCACCCCGGAACCCCCGCCCACTACTCCTTACCAATCCATTGAAAATCTTTAAAATCGGAAAATTCGAAAAATCGAAAAACGAAAAAATTGAAAAATAGCAAACCTAACCCAACCTCACCCAACCTAACCTAACCTAACCCAACCTAACCTAACCTAACCTAACCCAACCTCACCCAACCCAACCCAACCTAACCTAACCTAACCCAACCAAACCTAACCTAACCTAACCCAACCTAACCCAACCTAACCTAACCCAACCTAACCTAACTAACCTAACCCAACCTAACCTAACCTAACCTAACCTCACCCAACCTCACCCAACCAAACCTAACCTAACCCAACCTAACCTAACTCCAACCTAACCCAACCTAACCTAACCTAACCCAACCAACCTAACCTAACCTAACCTAACCTAACCTAACCTAACCTAACCTGCCTCCCCTCCCCCACCCCAGAACCCCTGCCCCCTACCTTATCAATCCATCGGAAAATCTTTAAAAAATCGGTAAAAATTGAAAAAATCGAAAAACGGAAAATTGAAAAAATAGCAAAACCCAACCTAACCTAACCCAACCCAACCTAACCTCACCCAACCTAACCTAACCCAACCCAACCTAACCCAACCTAACCTAACCTAACCTAACCCAACCTAACCCAACCTAACCTAACCTAACCCAACCCAACCTAACCTAACTCCAACCCAACCTAACCTAACCTAACCTAACAAACCTAACCTAACTCAACCCAACCTAACCTAACCTCAACCTAACCCAACCAACCTAACCCAACCTAACGTAACCTAACCTTGCCTCCCTCCCCCACCCCGGAACCCCGCCCACTACTCCTACCAACCATTGGAAAATCTTTAAAAATCGGAAAAATTCGAAAAAATCGAAAAACGGAAAAATTGAAAAAATAGCAAACCTAACCCAACCTCACCAACCTAACCTAACCCAACCCAACCTAACCTAACCTAACCTAACCCAACCTCACCCAACCAACCTAACCCAACCTAACCTAACCTAACCTAACTAACCTAACCCAACCTAACCTAACCCAACCTAACCTAACCTAACCTAACCCAACCCAACCCAACCTAACCTAACCTAACCTAACATAACCTAACCTAACCTAACCTACCAACCTAACCTAACCTAACCTCAACCCAACCTAACCTAACCCAACCTAACTAACCTAACCTAACCTAACCCAACCTAACCTAACTAACCCAACCTAACTAACTAACCTAACCCAACCCAACCCAACCTAACCTAACCTAACCTAACCTAACCTAACCTAACCAACCCAACCCAACTCAACCTAACCAAAACCAACCTAACCTAACCTAACCTAACCTAACCCAACCTAACCTAACCTAACCCAACCTAATCTAACCTAACCTAACCCAACCCAACCTAACCTAACCTAACCTAACCTAACCTTGCCTCCCTCCCCCCACCCCGAACCCCTGCCCCTACCTCACCAACCATCGAAAAATCTTTAAAATCGGTAAAAATTCGAAAAACTGAAAAAACGGAAAAATTGAAAAATAGGAAAACCTAACCCAACCTAACCCAACCCAACCTAACCCAACCTAACCTAACCCAACCTAACCTAACCTACAACCCAACCTAACCTAACCTAACCTAACCTAACCTAACCTAACCTAACCCAACCCAACCTAACCTAACCTAACCTAACCTAACCCAACCTAACCTAACCCAACCTAATCTAACCTAACCTAACCCAACCCAACCTAACCTAACCTAACCTAACCTTGCCTCCCTCCGCCCCCCACCCCGGAACCCCTTGCCCCTACTCCTACCAACCATCGAAAATCTTTTAAAAATCGGTAAAATTGAAAATCGAAAACGGAAAAAATTGAAAATAGGAAAACCTAACCTAACCCAACTCACCCAACCTAACCTAACCTAACCCAACCTAACCTAACCTAAACTAACCTAACCTAACCTAACCTAACCTAACCTAACCCAACCTAACCTAACCTAACCTAACCTAACCTAACCTGCCTCCTCCCCCACCCCGAACCCCTGCCCCTACCTCACCAACCATCGAAAAAATCTTTAAAATCAGTAAAATTCGAAAAAATCGAAAAACGGAAAAATTGAAAAATAGCAAAACCTAACCCAACCTCACCAACCTAACCTAACCCAACCTAACCTAACCTAACCTAACCCAACCTCACCCAACCTAACCTAACCCAACCTAACCTAACCTAACCCAACCTAACCCAACCTAACCTAACCTAACCTAACCCAACCAACTAACCTAACCTAAACCCAACCCAACCTAACTAACCTAACTAACCTAACCCAACCTAACCTAACCTAACCTAACCCAACCTAACCTAACTCAACTCCAACCTAACCCAACCTAACCTAACCTAACCCAACCTAACCTAACCTAACCTAACCTAACCCAACCTAACCTAACCTAACCTAACCTAACCTAACCTAACCTTGCTCCCTCCCCCACCCCGAACCCCTGCCCCTTACCTCAATCCATCGGAAAACTTTAAAAAATCGGTATTCGAAAATCGAAAAAACGGAAAAAATTGAAAAATAGGAAAACCCAACCCAACCTAACCTAACCTAACCCAACCTCACCTAACCTAACCTATTCTAACCTAACCCAACCCAACCTAACCTAACCCAACCTAACCTAACCTAACCCAACCCACCTAACCTAACCTAACCTAACCCAACCTAACCTAACCTAACCTAACCTGCCTCCCCCACCCCCACCCCGAAACCCTGCCCCTACTCCTACCAATCCATCGAAAATCTTAAAAATCGGAAAAATTGAAAAATCGAAAAACGGAAAAATTGAAAAATAGAAACCAACCCAACCTAACCCAACCTAACTTAACCTAACCCAACCTCACCCAACCTAACCCAACCCAACCCAACCCAACCTAACCCAACCTAACTCAACTAACCTAACCTAACCTAACCCAACCCAACCTAACCGAACCTAACCTAACCCAACCTAACCTGGGAAAAGTTTTGAAAATTTTGGAAAATTTTCGGAAAATTTGGGAAAATTTTTGGAAAATTTCGGAAAATTTTGGAAAAATATCTGAAAATTTTCGAAAAATTTTGGAAATTTTCTGAAAATTTTGGGAAAATTTTGGGAAAATTTTGGAAAATTTTGGAAAAATTTCTGAAAATGTTTGCAAAATTTCCGAAAATTTTTGTAAAATTTTGTAAAATTTTTGGAAAATTTCGGAAAATTTTGGAAAAATTTAGGAAATTTTCTGAAATTTTTTGGAAATTTTGGAAATTTTTTAAAATTTTCGGAAAATTTTTGAAAATTTTTGGAAAATTTTTGACAATTTTCGGAAAATTTGAATTTTGAAAAATTTCTGAAAATTGGAAATTTTAGAAATTTTGGGAAAATTTTTGAAGAAAATTTCAAAATTTTCGAAATTTTTTCGAAAAATTGGGGAAAATTTGGGAAAATTTCGAAAATTTCTGAAAATTTTTGGAGAAATTTCGAAATTTTAGAATTTTCTGAAAATTTTGGAAATTTTCTAGAAATTTTTGAAATTTTCTGAAAATTTTTGGAAATTTTCTGAAACTTTTGTAAATTTCGGATAATTTTCGGAAAATTGGAAATTTTTGGGAAAATTTAAAATTTATGAAATTTCTGAAAATTTTTGAAAATTTTGAAAAATCTTCGAAAAATTTGGGAAAATTTTGAAAAATTTTCGAGAAATTTCGAAAATTTTCGGAAAACTTTGGAACTTTTAGAATTTTCTGAAATTTTGGAAAAATTTCGGAAAATTGAAATTTTCTGAAAAATTTCAAATTTTTAGAATTTTCTAAGAATTTTTCGGAATTTTGAAAATTTTGAAAATTTTGAAATTTTTCGGAAAATTTTGAATATTTCTGAAAATTTTGGGAAAAATTTTCGAAATTTTGGGAATTTTCTGAAAATTTTGAGAACTTAAAATTTTTGAGTAAATTTTGGGAAAATTTTCTGAAAATTTGGGGAAATTCTTGAAAATTTTGGAGAAAATTTTTGGAAAATTTTTGAAAATTTGGGAGAAATTTTAGAAATTTCGGAAATTTTCTGAAAAATTTAGGAAATTTTGATAAATTTTAGAAAATTTTAAAATTTTAGAAAATTAGTATGAGTAAATTTTTTGAAATAACTTTGGAAAATTTTTGAAATTTCGAAAATTCGAAAAATTTTGGAAAAATTCTGAAAATTTCTGAAAATTTTGCAAAATTCTGAAATTTTTTGGAAATTTCTGGAAAATTTTGTAAAATTTTGTAAAATTTTTGAAAATTTGGGAAAATTCTTGAAAATTTGGGGAAAATTTTTGGAAAAATTTATGAAAATCTAGGAAATTTCTGAAAAATCTAGGGAATTTTTGAAATTTGGGGAAATTTCAAAATCTAGGAAATTTTTGGAAAATCTAGGGAAATTTTTGAAATCTGGGGAAATTTTTAAATTTGAAAATTTTGTGAATTTCAGATTTTCCAAAAAATTCTAGATTTTCCCAAAATTTCTAGATTTTTCGGAAAATTCTCAGATTTTCCAAAATTTCCCAGATTTTCCCAAATTTTTGGAAAATTTTTGGAAATTATCTGAAATTTTTGGAAAATTTGGGAAAATTTCGAAAATTTTTGAAAATTTGGGAAAAATTTCGGGAAATTTTGGAAATTTTCTGAAAATTTTTGGAAAATTTCTGAAAATTTTCGGAAAATTCGGAAAATTTTGGAAAAATTTCTGAAAATTTCTGAAAATTTTTGCAAAATTTCTGAAATTTTTTGGAAATTTTCTGAAAATTTTTGTAAAATTTTGTAAATTTTTGGAAAAATTTAAAATTAAATTTGGGAAAATTTTTGAAAAATTTTATGAAAATCTAGGAAATTTCTGAAAATCTAGGGAATTTTTGGAAAATTTGGGGAAATTTCTGAAAAATCTAGGAAATTTTTGGAAAATCTAGGAAATTTTTGGAAAAATTCAGAAATTTTTAAATTTTGAAAATTTGTGAAATTTCCCCAGATTTTCCAAAAATTCCCTAGATTTTCCAAAATTCCCTAGATTTTTCAGAAATTTCAGATTTTCCAAAAATTTCCCCAGATTTTCCCAAATTTTTTGGAAAATTTTTGAAATTATTCAAAATTTTTGGAAAATTTGGGAAAATTTTCGAAAAATTTTTGAAAATTTGGGGAAAATTTCGAAATTTTTGGAAATTTTCGAAAATTTTGGAAAATTTCTGAAAATTTTGAAATTTTTAGAATTTTCTGAAAATTTTTTAGAATTTTGAAATTTTCTGAATTTTGGAAATTTCGAAAAATTTTTTGAAATTTTCGAAAATTTTTGAAAATTTTGAGAAAATTTGGAAAATTCGGAAAATTTCGAATTTTGGAATTTTCTGGAAAATTTTGAGAAATTTTGGAACCTTGAATTTTGGAAAAATTTTCGAAAATTTCTGAAAATTTTCGAAAAATTTTGAAAATTTTCGGAAAAATTTTGAAAATTTTTGGGAATCCTTTCTGAAAATTTTTGGAAAAATTGGAAAATTTTTCTGAAAATTCCTGATAGAAAATTCTTGAAAATTTTGAAATTTTCCGATAATCCTGGAAAATTTTAGAGGAACCTTGAAAATCTTCGGATTTCAGTAACTCTGGGGAAACCTTTGGAAAATCTTCTGAAAATTTTCGAAATCTTTTTTGGGAATCCTTCCAGTACCTTGGGAATTTTGAAAATCTTCGAAAATTTTGAAATTTTGAAAATTTTCCGAAAAATTTGGGAAAATTAAAATTTTGGGAAAATTTTTGAAAATTTTTGGAAAATTCTGGAAACTTTTGGAAATTTTCGAAAATTTGAAAATTTTCTGAAAATTTTCGAAAATTTTAGGAAAATTTGGAAATTTTTTGGAAAATTTTCGAAAATTTCTGAGGAAATTTGGAAAAAAATTTTAGAAATTTTTCGAAAAATTTCGAAATTTTTAGAATTTTCAGAAAATTTTGAAATTTTCTGAAAATTTTTGGAATAATTTTTTTAAAATTTAAAATTTTTTTGAGTAAATTTTGGAAAAATTTCTGAAAATTTTTGAAAATTTTGGGAAAATTTTGAAAATTTTGGAAATTTTCTGAAAATTTTGGGAAAATTTTCGAAAATTTGGGGAAAATTTGGGAAAATTTGGGGAAAATTTTGGAAATTTCTGAAAATTTTTGGAAAATTGTTGAAAATTTTCGAAAATTTTGAGAAAATTTTGAAAATTTTGGAAAAATTTCGGAAATTTCGAAAATTTTAAAAATTTCGAAAATTTTTGAAAATTTGAAAAATTTCTGAAAATTTTTCGAAAATTTTGAGAAATTTTCGAAAATTTGGAAATTTTTCAGAAAATTTTGAAAATTTCTAAATTTTTTGGAAAATTTTCGAAATTTTTTGGAATTTTCTGAAAATTTTGGAAAATTTTTAGAAAATTTTCCGAGGAACCTGTAGAAAATCTGAGAAAATTCTTGGAAAATTCTGAAAATTTTGAAAATTTTCGAGAAATTTTTGAAAATTTTCTGAAAATTTTAGAGAAATCTTAGAAAATTGGAAAAATTTTTGGAAAACTTTAAAATTTCTGGTAAACTTTATTAACTTGAAAATCTAGTAAAATTTTGGAAATTGAAAATTCCCGAAAATTTTTAGAAATTTTGGGAAAATTGAAAATTCGGAAATTTTCTGAATTTTGGGAAAAATTTCTGAAACTTCTTGAAATTTCGAAAATTTGGAAAGAATTCTTTTGAAAATTTTCTGAAATTTTGAAAATTTTTTGAAAATTTTTGGTAACCTCGAAAATCAGGAAAAATTTCGAGAATTTCGAAAATTTTGGAAAATTAAATTTGGAATTTCAGTAACCTTGAAAATTTTCGAAAAATTTTGGAAATTTTCGAAAAATTTTGAAAATTTCTGAAATTTTGGGAAAATTTCGGAAAATTTTTTGGAAATTTTCTGAAAATTCTTGGAAAATTTTTGAAAATTTTCGGAAAATTTGGAAAATTTTTGGAATTCAAAAATTTCGAAAATCTGGAAAAAATCCTAAAATTTCGAAAATTTTGGAAAATTTCGAAAATTTCGAATTTATGAAAATTTTGGAAAATTTGGAAAATTTCGGAAATTTTGAAAATTTCTGAAAATTTTCGAAAAATTTTTGGAAAATTTTTGAGTAATTTTGAAATTTTCGAAAATTTGAAAATTTTTGAAATTTGAAAATTTTCGAAAATTTTGAATTTCGAAAATTTGGGAAAATTTTGGAAAATTTTGTGAAATTTTTAAATTTCGAAAATTTTAGAAAATTTCGAGAAATTCTGAAAATTCTTGAAAATTTTGAAATTTTTCGAAAATTTTTGGAGTAATTCTCAGTAACCTGAAAATTTCTGGAAAATTTTGAAATTTCTGAAAATTTTTGAAAATTTAGAAATTTTGAAAATTTTCGGAAAATATCTGAAAATTTTGGGAAAAATTTTTGAAAATTTTCTTTAGAAACTTTTCGAAAATTTTAGAATTTTCTTAGTAATTTTGTAAATTTTTTTTGAAAATTCTAGAAAATTTTTTGAAAAACTTGGAAAATTGAAAATTTTTGAAAATTTTGGAAAAATTTGAAAATTTTGAAATTTTCTGAAAATTTGGGAAAATTTTCGAAATTGGGAAATTTTGAAATTTTGGGAAAATTTTTGAAATTTCTAAAAATTTTGAAATTTTTTGGTAAATTTTGAAAATTTTCGGAAAAATTTGAAAAATTCTTGAAAATTTTGGGAAAATTTTTGGAAATTTTGGAAAATTTTGGGAAATTTTGGAAAATTTTTGGAAAATTTTGGAAAATTTTGAAAATTTCGAAATTTGAAAAATTTCGAAAATTTTTGGAAAAATTTTAGAAATCTGAAACCTTGATGAAAATTTTTGGAAAATCTTGCACCTTGGAAAATTCTGAAATCTCTGAGAACCTGAAAATTCGAGAAACCGGTAATCTGAAATTTGGGAAAATCCTTGAAAAATTTGAGTATCTTGAAATCCTTTTCAGAAACTTGGGAGTAATCTTAGGAAAAATCTTGGGAAAATTCTTGAAAAATTCTCGAATTTTGAAAATTTTCTGAAAATCTCTTGAGAAACTCTGGAAAAATCTTGGAAAAATCTCCGAAACCTTTTGAAAATTTCAATACTTCGAAAAATCTCCGGTAACCTTGAGAATTCCTTGAGTAACCTTCTGAAAATTTTCGAAATTTTTGGGAATTTTCGAGAAACCTTGGGAAAATCTCTTGGAAAATTCCTCTTCCCGAAAATCTCCAGTACTTGAGGCACCCGAAAGTAACCTTGGGAAAATTCCTTGAACCTTGGGAAAATCTCTCAGAAAATCCTTGAAAATCTTCTGAAAAATCTTGAAATCCTTCGGAAAATTTGAAAATCTTGGAAAAATCTTAGAATCTTTTCGAAAATTTCTTCGAAATTTTTTGGAATTTTCTGAAAAAATTTTTGGAAAATTTAGTATAATCCTTGAAAATTTAAAGTAAATTTTGGAAAACTTGTGAAAATTTTTGGGAAATTTCTGAAAATTTTGAATTTTTGAAAATTTTCGGAAAATTCGGATTTAAACTTGAAAATTTTAAAATTGGAAAAATTTGAAAATTTTGAAAAATTTTGGAAAAATTTCTCGGAAATTTGGGAAAATTTTATGAAATTTTGAAAAATTTGGAAAATTTGAATTTGAGTAACTTGAAAATTTTTCGAAAATTTTGGAAAATCTTTGAAAATTTTGAAAATTTTTCGAAAATTTTGAAAATTTTCGGAAAATTTTGGGAAATTTTCAGAAAATTTTGGAAAATTTCTGAAATTTTGGGGAAAATTTTCGAAATTTTTTGGGAATTTTCTGAATAATTTTGAAATTCTTGAAAATTTTCGGAAAATTTGGGAAAATTTTGGAAATTTTGAAAATTTTGAGAAAACTGGAAAATTTTGGAAAATTTTTGGGAAAATTTTCCGAAAATTTGGGAAAATTTTGAAATTTCGGAAAATTTTCCGAGAAATTTGGGAAAATTTTGAGAAATTTTGAAAATTTGAATATTTCTAAAAATTTGGAAATTTGAAAATTCGGAAATTTTGTAAAATTTGGGAGAAATTTTGAATTCCTGAAAATTTTTGGGAAATTTTGAAAATTTTGAAAATCTGGAAAATTTTCTGAAAATCAGAGTAACATCGGAGTAATTCTCGAAAATTTTTGAAAATTTTTAGACCTGGGAAAATCTTGGAAAATTTTGAAAATCTCTGAGAAATTTTCGAAAATTTGAGTAAACTTTCGAAATGACCGAGAAATTTGGAAATTGATTTGAGTAATTTTGGAAAATTTCCTGAAATTTTGGGAAAATTCTCGAAATTTTTGGGAATTTTCTGAAAATTTTTGGAAAATTTTGGAAAATTCTTCGATAACTGGGAAAATTTTTGAAAATTTTGGAAAAATTTCCGAGTAATCTTGAAATTTTCTAAAAATTTTTGGAAAATTTTAGAAAATTTTGGGAAGAATTTCGATAATTTTCGAAATTTTTTAGAATTTTCGAAAAATTTTTGAAAATTTTGAAAATTCTTCCAAAAAATCTGGGGAGAAATCTTGGAGTAACTTTGGAAAATTCTTGAATAATTCTTTTGAAATTTTCGAAAATTTTGGGAAAAATTCTTCGATAACCTTAAATTCTTGGAAAAATCTTGGGAAAATTCTTGAAATTCTGAAAATCTTGGAAAATTCTTGAAAATCCTTCGAAAAGTTAGGAAACTCTTTTGAACTTTCTGAAAAATCTTTGAAAATCTTAGGAGTAACCTTGGAAAAATTTTCGAAGTAACTCTGAAAATCCTTTGGGAGTAACTTGAAAAACTTTCTTGAAAATCCTTCGAACCTTGAACTTTCTGAAAAACCTTGAAATCTCTTGAAAACTCTCAGAACCTGAACCTTCGAAAACCTTTGGGAGAATCTTCGGAAAAACCTGGGAAATTCCTGAAAAATTTTGAGTAATTCTTGAAAAATTCTCGGGTAATTTCGAAAAATTTCGAAAATTTTGGAAAAATTTCGAAAATTTTTGGAAACTTTATAGAAAATTTTGAAAATTTTGAAGCAACTTTGAAATTTTTCGAAAAATTTCTGAAAATTTTCGGAAAATTTGAAAATTTCGAGTAACCTTGGAAATTTTTCGAAAATCTTGGCAATTTCGAAAATTTTGGAAAACTTTTGAGGTAATTTGAAAAATTCTGAAATTTTGGGAAAATTCTTCGAAATTTTTGGGAATTTTCGAAAATTTGAGTAACTTTGTGAAATTTTCTGAAAAATTTGGGAAAATTTTGAGGAAAATTTTGAAAATTTTAGGAAAACTTCTGAAACTTTGGGAAAATTTTGTTAACTTCTCGAAATTTGGGGAAAAACTTGGAAATCTTGGAAAATTTTCGAAATTTGGGGAAAATTTTGAAAATCTTGGGATAATCTTTTGAAAATTCGAAAATTGAAATATTTTGGAAAATTGGGAAATTTTTGGGAAAATTTGGGGAAAATTCTTGGAAATTTCTGAAATTTTGAAAATTTTGAAAATTTTCGGAAAATTTTGAAAAATTCTCGAAAAATCAGGAAAATTCTGGAAAATTTTGAAAATTTTATGAAAATTCTTGAAAATTTTGGAAAATTTCTGAAATTGAAAATTCTAATTTTTCGAAAATTTTGGAAAATTTCGAAAATTTTGGAAATTTTTCGAAAAATTTTGAAATTGAAAATTTTCGGAAATTTGAAATTTTCTGAAAAATTTTTGGAAAATTTCTGAAAATTTTGGAAAAATTTTGAAAATTTCGAGAATTCTCTGAAAAATTTTCGAAAAATTTTGGGAGTACCGAAAATTTGAAATTTTTGAAATTTTCGAAAATTCTGAGAAATTCCTTGAAAATCTTTCTGAAAATCTTGGGAAAACTTTTAGAAAGTATTTTGGGAGTAACTCTTGGGAGAAATGAAATCTTCTGAAAGTAACTCTGGAAAGTAACTTTTAAAATTCTTGGAAAATCTGGGGAGTAACTTTTTGAAAGTAATTTGGAAATTCGAAAATTTGAAAATTTTTGAAGGTAATTTTGAAAATTCTTGAAAATTTTGAAAATTTTGGGAAAATTTTCGGAAAATTTGAAAATTCTTGGGAAAATTTTAAAATTTGGAAATTTCGAAAATTTTTGGAAAATTTTTTGAAAATTTCGAAAATTTTTGGAAAAATTTTGAAATCTTTTGATTCGAAAAATTTTTGAAAAATTTTCGAAATTTTTGGGAATTTTCTGAAAATTTTGAAAATCTTGAAAAATTTTCTGAAAGTAATTTTAGAAAATTTTTGAGAATTTTGAAAAATTTTCCGAAAATTTGAAAATTCTTGAAAATTTCGAAAATTTCAGAAATTTGGGAAAATTTTTGAAAACTTTTGGGAAAATTTTTGAAAATCTTCGAAAATTCGAAAATTCTTGGAAAATTGAAATTTTGGAAAATCAGAAAATTTTAAAATTTCTGAAAATTTTGAAAATTTTGAAAATTTTGAAAATCAGAAAATTCCTTCGAAAATCAGAAAATATCGAGGAAATTTTTGAAAATTTTATGAAAATTTTTGAAAATTTTTTGGAAAATTTTGGAAATTTTGAAAATTTCGAAAATTTTCGAAAATTTTGAAAATTTTCGAAAACTTTGGGAAAAATTTCGAAAAACTCTTGGAAATTTTTCGAAAATTTTTTGAAAATTTCTGAAATTTTTGGGGAAAATTTTAGAAATTTTGAAAATTCTGAAAATTTTTGAGTAATTTGAAAATTTTCTAAAAATTTTGAAAATTTTTGGAAAATTCCGAAAATTTCGAAAATTTGAATTTTCAAAATTTCGAAAATTTTAGAAAATTTTTGGGAAAATTTCTGAAAAATTTTCGAATTTCTGAAAATTTCAAAAACTTGGAAAATTTTTGAAAAATTTCTGAAATTTCGAAAAATTTGAAAATCTTTTGAAATTTTACAATTTTGAAATTTTCTGAAGTTAACACGTAACTGAACGAAGTTAGTCACCGA
>NW_024732440.1:4896602-4923120 GCF_018991925.1 Homarus americanus | reverse complement strand
AAATCTACTTCCCGAAAAGTCGATAATCTACTTTCCCGAAAAGTAGAAAATCTGTCTACTTTTCGGGAAAGTAGATAACCAACTTTCCCGGAAAGTAGATATTTCCCGTTTTTTATGATACAAATTTCCCGTTTTCTATGATAATCTACTTCGTAAAATTAGGTAATATTTCCCCCAAAATTCGAAAATCTACTTCCCGAAAAGTCGATAATCTACTTTCCCAAAAAGTAGAAAATCTATCTACTTTTCGGGAAAGTAGATAACCAACTTTCCCGGAAAGTAGATATTTCCCATTTTTTATGATACAAATTTCCCCTTTTCTATGATAATCTACTTCGCAAAATTAGGTAATATTTCCCCCAAAAATAGAAAATCTACTTCCCCGAAAAGTCGATAATCTACTTTCCCAAAAAGTAGAAAATGTATCTACTTTTCGGGAAAGTAGATTACCAACTTTCCCGGAAAGTAGATATTTCCCATTTTTATGATACAAATTTCCCGTTTTCTATGATAATCTACTTCGCAAAATTACGTAATATTTCCCCCCAAATTCGAAAATCTACTTCCCCGAAAAGTCCATAATCTACTTTCCCGAAAAGTAGAAAATCTATCTGCTTTTCGGGAAAGTAGATAACCAACTTTCCCGGAAAGTAGATATTTCCCATTTTTTATGATACAAATTTCCCGTTTTCTATGATAATCTACTTCGCAAAATTAGGTAATATTTCCAAAATTCGAAAATCTACTCTCAAAAGTCGATAATCTACTTTCCTGAAAAGTAGTAATTATTTGTTTTCGAAAGTAGATAACCAACTTTCCCGGAAAGGTAGATATGTCCCATTTTTTTATGATACAACATCCTGTTTCTATGATAATCTACTGCAAAATTAGGTAATTATTTCCCCCAAAATTCGCTGAAAATCTACTTCCCCTTGAAAAGTGGATAATCTAGAGATAACCAACTTTCCCGGAAAGTAGATATTTCCCATTTTTTATGATACAAATTTCCCGTTTTCTATGATAATCTACTGCGCAAAATTAGGTAATATTTCTGTAAATTGAAAATTCATTTCGGCAAAAGTCGATAATTCACTTTCCTGAAAGTAGTAACGGAGTCATTTTCGGGAAAGTAGATAACCAAATCTTCCGCGCGGGAAAGTAGATATTTCCCATTTTTATGATACAAATTTCCCGTTTTCTATGATAATCTACTTCGCAAAATTAGGCAATATTTCCCCCAAAATTCGAAAATCTATTCCCCCGAAAAATCGATAATCTACTTTCCCGAAAGTAGAAAATCTATCTACTTTTCGGGAAAGTAGATAACCAACTTTCCCGGAAAGTAGATATTTCCCATTTTTTATGATACAAATTTCCCGTTTTTTATGATAATCTACTTCGCAAAATTAGGTAGCCTAATATTTCCCCCAAAATTCGAAAATCTACTTCCCCGAAAAGTCGATAATCTACTTTCCCGAAAAGTAGAAAATCTATCTACTTTTCGGGAAAGCAGATAACCAACTTTCCCGGAAAGTAGATATTTCCCATTTTTTATGATACAAATTTCCCGTTTTCTATGATTATCTACTTCGCAAAATTAGGTAATATTTCCCCCAAAATTCGAAAATCTACTTCCCCGAAAAGTGGATAATCTACTTTCCCGAAAAGTAGAAAATCTATCTACTTTTCGGGAAAGTAGATAACCAACTTTCCCGGAAAGTAGATATTTCCCATTTTTTATGATACAAATTTCCCGTTTTCTATGATTATCTACTTCGCAGAATTAGGTAATATTTCCTCCAAAATTCGAAAATCTACTTCCCCAAAAAGTCGATAATCTACTTTCCCGAAAAGTAGAAAATCTATCTACTTTTCGGGAAAGTAGATAACCAACTTTCCCGGAAAGTAGATATTTCCCATTTTTTATGATACAAATTTCCCGTTTTCTATGATAATCTACTTCGCAAAATTAGGTAATATTTCCCGCAAAAATCGATAATCTACTTCCTCGAAAAGTCGATAATCTACTTTCCGGAAAAGTAGAAAATGTATCTACTTTTTGGGAAAGTAGATCACCAACTTTCCCGGAAAGTAGATATTTCCCATTTTTATGATACAAATTTCCCGTTTTCTATGATAATCTACTTCGCAAAATTAGGTAATATTTCCCCCAAAATTCGAAAATCTACTTCCCCGAAAAGTCGATAATCTACTTTCCCGAAAAGTAGAAAATCTATCTACTTTCCGGGAAAGTAGATAACCAACTTTCCCGGAAAGTAGATATTTCCCAGTTTTTATGATACAAATTTCCCGTTTTCTATGATAATCTACTTCGCAAAATTAGGTAATATTTCCCCCAAAATTCGAAAATCTACTTCCTGAAAAGTCGATAATCTACTTTCCCGAAAAGTAGAAAATCTGTCTACTTTTCAGGAAAGTAGATAACCAACTTTCCCGGAAAGTAGATATTTCCCATTTTTTATGATACAAATTTCCTGTTTTCTATGATAATCTACGTCGCAACATTACGTAATATTTCCCCCCAAATTCGAAAATCTACTTCCCCGAAAAGTCGATAATCTACTTTCCCGAAAAGTAGAAAATCTGTCTACTTTTCAGGAAAGTGGATAACCAACTTTCCCGGAAAGTTGATTTTTCCCGTTTTTTATGATACAAATTTCCCGTTTTCTATGATAATCTACTTCTCTAAATTAGGTAATATTTCCCCCAAAATTCGAAAATCTACTTCCCCGAAAAGTCGATAATCTACTTTTCCGAAAAGTAGAAAATCTATCTACTTTTCGGGAAAGTAGATAACCAACTTTCCCCGAAAGTAGATATTTCCCATTTTTTATGATACAAATTTCCCGTTTTCTATGATAATCTACTTCGCAAAATTAGGTAATATTTCCCCCAAAATTCGAAAATCTACTTCCCCGAAAAGTCGATAATCTACTTTCCCGAAAAGTAGAAAATCTATCTACTTTTCGGGAAAGTAGATAACTAACTTTCCCGGAAAGTAGATATTTCCCATTTTTATGATACAAATTTCCCGTTTTCTATGATAATCTACTTCGCAAAATTAGGTAATATTTCCACCAAAATTCGAAAATCTACTTCCCCGAAAAGTCGATAATCTACTTTCCCTAAAAGTAGAAAATCTATCTACTTTCCGAGTAGATAACTAACTTTCCTGGAAAGTAGATATTTCCCATTTTATGATACAAATTTCCATTTTCTATGATAATCTACTTCGCAAATTATGTAATATTTGGGCTCAAAAATCTACTTCTCTGAAAAGTCAGACAATCTACTTTCCCTGCAAGTAGGTAATATTTGATTTTTTCGAAAGTAGATAATCATCTCTTCCCGGAAAGTAGATATTTCCCGTTTTCTATGATACAAATTTCCTGTCAAGATAATCTACTGCAAAATTAGGCATTATTTCCAAAATTCGGGAAAAAATCTACTTCCCCGAAGTTTACAATCTACTTTCCCGAAAGTAGATGAGTTTTTCGAAAGTAGATAATCAACTTTCCCGGAAAGTAGATATTTCCATTTTTTATGATACAAATTTCCCGTTTTCTATGATAATCTACTTCGCAAAATTAGGTAATATTTCCCCCAAAATTCGAAAATCTACCTCCCCGAAAAGTCGATAATCTACTTTCCCGAAAAGTAGAAAATCTATATACTTTCCGGGAAAGTAGATAACCAACTTTCCCGGAAAGTAGATATTTCCCATTTTTTATGATACAAATTTCCCATTTTCTATGATAATCTACTTCGCAAAATTATGTAATATTTCCCCCAAAATTCGAAAATCTACTTCCCCGAAAAGTCGATAATCTACTTTCCCGAAAAGTAGAAAATCTATCTACTTTTCGGGAAAGTAGATAACCAACTTTCCGGAAAGTAGATATTTCCCATTTTTTATGATACAAATTTCCCGTTTTCTATGATAATCTACTTCGCAAAATTAGGTAATATTTCCCCGAAAATTCGAAAATCTACTTCCACGAAAAGTCGATAATCTATTTTCCCGAAAAGTAGAAAATCTATCTACTTTTCGGGAACGTAGATAACCAACTTTCCCGGAAAGTAGATATTTCCCATTTTTATGATACAAATTTCCCGTTTTCTATGATAATCTACTTCGCAAAATTAGGTAATATTTCCCCCAAAATTCGAAAATCTACTTCCCCGAAAAGTCGATAATCTAATTTCCCGATAAGTAGAAATTCTGTCTACTTTTCGGGAAAGTAGATAACCAACTTTCCCGGAAAGTAGATATTTCCCATTTTTTATGATACAAATTTCCCGTTTTCTATGATAATCTACTTCGCAAAATTAGGTAATATTTCCCCCATAATTCGAAAATCTACTTCCCCGAAAAGTCGATAATCTACTTTCCTGAAAAGTAGAAAATCTATCTACTTTTCGGGAAAGTAGATAACCAACTTTCCCGGAAAGTAGATATTTCCCATTTTTTATGATACAAATTTCCCGTTTTCTATGATAATCTACTTCGCAATATGGATCATATGAAGATCCTCCCCCCCAAACCTACTTGGGGGGGAGGATCTTCATATGATCTAGCCTGGAGGGGAGGATCTTCATATGATCAAGCCAAGTCGCACTCATCTGAAGATCCACCCCCCCTAACCTAACCTAACCAAACCTAACCTAACCAAACCTAACCTAACCTAACCTAACCTAACCAAACCTAACCTAACCTAACCTAACCTAACCTAACCTAACCAAACCTAACCTAACCAAACCTAACCTAACCTAACCTAACCTAACCTAACTAAACCTAACCTAACCAAACCTAACCAAACCTAACCAAACCTAACCTAACCTAACCAAACCTAACCAAACCTAACCTAACCAAACCTAACCTAACCAAACCAAACCTAACCTAACCTAACCAAACCTAACCTAACCAAATCTAACCTAACCTCCCCCCCAAACCTACTTGGGGGGGTTGGATCTTCATATGATCTAGCCTGGGGGGGAGGATCTTCAGTTGGATACTTTGGGGGGGAAGATCTTCATATGATCCCAGTGGGGTATGCCATAACGAATGGATCCTACTACGAATATTCCTATAACGAACGGTTTTACCTATAAAATTGAGAATGCTATAACGAACGAAACTCCTACAACGAACATTATTTAAATTTTTTTTTTCTAATTTATTGTTTATTTATTACAAATATTAATGATATTCTTTATTTCAGGGGTTTAGATGCATATTTATGCACTTTTTTACAATTTTTACAATTTTATATTATATTTTTCAGTGTTAAGTGGTTGTATTTGGGGGCCTGGAACGGATTAATCCTATAACGAACGAATGCTATAACGAACAAGGTTCTAGAACCAATTAGATTCGTTATAGCATACCCCACTGTACTGTATACAGTCAGTTCTGCTATAACGCGATAGTTGTGTTCTTGTAAAACATCATGTTATAGAAATTTGCGTAATAGAAATAACAGGGCTTATGGAGAAAATAGGGTTAGGTGCAGATTACATCGAGCTTCTCTTCAAGGGTTATAGCCTTTCTTTTACAATCATCACCGGGAATGCAATCACCAGAACGCTTCTTGGAGATATTCTTCTTTACCATATTCACAGTTAATACCACAAAATTGGAGAAATAGTAAGCAAAAATCGCGTTACAACAAACAAGCGTTCACATTATACAGTACAAATATCGTTCCTCTATTCATAAATCGCATTAGAGCCAATTCGCATTGTCAAAACACGCGTTATAGCAGAACTCACTGTACTTACCCGACTTTTCATATTAGTTCTAGGACACCCTGCAATAACTCAAGGCATGCTAGGAAAAAGATATAAGAACACAAATTTTAATTAATTGTTTTATACAATTTATTTTTTTCCTTGTCACAAGTACATTGCATTATTTGCTATTACCTGAAAATACTTATAATCAATTTGTTTCACTTAATTTATTTTTTCTTTATTATATTTAGAACTTTGGAGTATTCAAAAAGATCGGACTAATGTTGCATTGGTTTTCTAGGGGATCTAAGCTATGCATACTTTAGCATAAAATGAACCATAAATAACAAAAACTTCACACAGGTCAAGCTACATTTTGGAAATACGAATCTATACCCAGTTGATGAGCAATTATTATTATTTTTTTAAATAAAATATCTCTGAGATTCTATTTTACAAGGACAAAGCCTTCTTAAACAAGAGGACAGTACTGCATAACTTTCATTCTCTTAAAAAATTATGTGGAAGTAAAAGGAGTTAGACTGGGTTCTGGAACACCAGTTTATATAGAAAAAATCATTACCTCCAGGTTATGCACTTGAAAAGGGGGTCACACACACTACCAGACCTCCCCTTTCATACAAAAATTCCAGACTTTTTCTTTAATGCAGTATTGTACACAGGCATTTTTGTATTATAAAAAGTAATTACTGTACTACTGACCTCAGAATATCTCCTAATATCAAGTGCACATGGCTTCAAAATGCTCATGATATTGGTCAGATTTCACAAAATTAAATTTTCTTGGGAGGGCTTACAACTCCCCCCCCCCCAAACACACACAAAAAAAAAAAAATAAAAACTGGGTGGGCTTGCTGTGCTTGCATTTTTAAAAACCTCAGTAAAATAATTCTCCATTTATGAGGTTAAGGTAGGACTCTTGCAACGATAACATGGAGGCTGTGAGGGCATTACCAATAGAGTTGTCTGCACCCTGGACAGTATCCCACCATGAATCTGTTACCTAGGAGACAAAAAATATAATATAAATTAATAAATTATTATCACAAAAACTCTCACTTACCTACTATGTTACTTCACTTGCTTTCAATCACATTAAGAGATATACATTGTTCACTTACTGCTAATGTTCCATGATACAACTATCACTGTGAGCGATATTGTAATACAGTAATCTCGTGTTTTGGGCGTTTTTTTTTTTTATTGCATTTTTTTTTTACTAAAAAATTATATACCCTGTACTGTATATATAAAATATCCTTTAAAAACAAAAATTTAAATTTTGCGCCATTTTCAATATTCCCATGTGGTGCGGCAAACAGATGCCACCTTTTCCGCTTCAGACACCAGCTGCTCCGAGAAACCTCAGTCCACACGTGCTTACCGTACTGTGAACGCTACTGTGATTACCTCTTCTGTTTGTCCTCCCACATGCATTCCACATGGCTCCGGGACATAAGCCAGCCTCATCAAAGGCAAATATTACTAACAAAGACTCTAAAGTGACCAAGAGATCAGTAATAGTGATGACCTTAACAGAAAAAACAGTTTTATTGGACAAGCTCAGAGGTGGTATGAGCTCGAGATGTGGTGAAAACTGATAATTCATTTGTTCTTTTGTCAGAATACAAGTCGTCAAGTGGAGGAATGTGGGTGGAAGAGGACTGGCTGGCTGGCGTGACTGCGTGAGGGCTTTTTTTAGTTTAACAAATTTATTGGCAGAGCTTGTAGTACAGTTTGCCTATTCTGAGTAATTCAGTCAGATCTTGACACTGAGGGTGGTATTGTAGTAGATTCCTCCCCTACAAACGCGTGTCGCTGAGTAGCCGACCCTGCGAATTCACCAGTGTATGCCTCGTGGTCTAGGTCAACCAGTGCCGCCATACATGACGGAGGTCAACTATTAAGCCACGCCTACCTCCGCTATATAAGACCTGACCTCGTGGTGACCTATCTCTTTCTACCTACACCAACCAGCAAGCAACACCTCCTACTCCTGCCTGGCGGCCCTCGCTCCCGCCGGCGAGCCACAAGCTGGTCCTCCTCTGAGCATCCTCACCAACCAGCTCTCTCTACATCACGCTTGTAACCACGCTGCCACTTCCCAGCACCAAGCTGCACTGTACATCCAATACAATATGTATACAGAGAGCACATTGTGAGTTTCCTTTCTCCATCCCATCCTGAGTGTGAACCAAACAACCCGTACCCCACAGTGTTACTTCTCACTGCCACGCAGGACAGGTTCATACACAAAGAAATACATCATATTCATTAACAGATTCATATGGGTAATGTCACTGCCATGCAGGACAGAGGTTTGTACACAAAGAGATGCATCATATTCATTGACAGTACATATACATATATGTGCACACACACATACACATATACATACACATACACATATACATGTACATATATATACACATATGCACACATACACACATGCATACACATATACACAATTACATACATATACGTCGGTCAGATTCATGCGGGTAATGTCACTCTTCACTGCCAAACAGGACAGAGGTTCGTACACAAAGACTGCATCATATTCATTGACGCTATACAGTATATAGGTCAGATTCATGTGGGTAATGCCACTGTTCACTGCCATGCAGGACAGAGGTTCGTACACAAAGAAGGAAATACATCATATTCATTCACAGTATATATAGGTCAGTGGATCACATACATTGGAGTCATATTCTAATTGAAGACTAATCAGTGTGGGTTAGCAAATTTGGGATAAACAGCAAGAATGTCCTCAAGCACACCTGTTTCAATGAAGTAATTACATAGTTCAAGATACAATTAGTCAGGTGGCCTGAAGTCTTTGACAGTGTCACATTCAATAATATAGTGTTCAAGTGTAAGCTTTAAAGGTTTATCACAAAGTTTACATGCTGAGTGTTCCGGTATGGGTACAGCGTTACTAACTTGCCAGATGTGTCTGTATCCTAGCCTAATTCTGGCCATGACTACATCACATTGTCTGGTTCTGTCCTTATGCTGGCCATACCGGTACCTCTTGTCACAAAATTTGTCATATTTACTAATGCTACAACTGTCAGGTCTCTCTGCATTTCTCATTTCTTCTAGATCAGAGTTCATGATTCTGACTTGAATGTTTTTAATTACAGCATTGGACAGGCCAAGGTCACGGTCAATATTTTCTTTCTTACAAATGCCTCATTGGCCAGTCTATCAGCACGGTCATGATACCTGATTCCAACATGGGACGGAATCCACACAAATTCGACACGAAAGTTGTTCTCATTGGCAGTTATCACATTCCTTTTAATATCATATACAACTTTAGACATAGAGCCTGACGGTGAGGGCGCGCAGACGCCGGGACAGCAGGGAGAGGCTGGCAATGCGAGTGTTGCCGACCTCAGCGAAATATATATTTTTTTATTTACTTTTAAATAAATTTTCTTTGTATATAACTGTGTTTACATTTTTCCATTATTATACTACAATATGATTAGTTTCAAATAATGATGTTAGTAAATGCCAGTACAGTGCATCAGTGATCAGTGTGACCACTGGGTCATGAGTGGAGAGCATTGAGTGGTTAAGTGCATGACCTACCTGAGCTGTTTGGTGGCCACAGGCACAGTGATTCCTAAGAGTATTTGCGGTTTTGGCTTTTCGCGGGGGTTTCAGGAACGTAATTCCCGTGAAAAACACGGGATTACTGTACAGTACAGTATTACCCCGCTTTACCCTTTACACGGTTTCACTTTCCGCGATTTCTCATTTACGCGGTACCTTGCCAGAACCGGACTTTCAGTTTCCGCAGTGCATCTACTCATATACGCAGTGAAGTATAATTTTTTTTTTTTTATTTAGCTCATAAAATTCATACAAATTACCCGGCCAGAATATAATTTACATTGCTGGAATTCTTACAATATGATGATCATTTTGAATATAAACATCATGGATTTTGCATTAGACATACAAATTTTAGATCTAATGTATTAATTTGGTTTACACAAAGCAAATATTTTATCTTTTGTGCAAAATATATGAAGTTTACATTCAAAATATTCCCTGACCTGCAAAGAATCCAGAAATGTCAATTATATTATCCTAACTTTAGACTGAGGTATTATTTATTACTAAATGTTAAAATCTAGTATTTTCACCCACACATTTCTCTGGTAGGGAGGGAAGGTGGGAGGGTTGGGACCGACCGACCCAGCTGGCATGAGGGGGGGGAGGCAAGGTGGGGTACTTTGATTGACAGAGTGTCGTGAAGAATATTTTATTTTTTATTTACTGAAGATATTTGTTTTAGCTCATAAAATTCATACAAATTACTCGACCAGAATATAATTTACATTGCTGGAATTCTTACAATATGATGATCATTTTGAATATAAACATCATGGATTTTGCATTAGACATACAAATTTTAGATCTAATGTAATAATTTGGTTTACACAAAGCAAATATTTTATCTTTTGTGCAAAATATATGAAGTTTACATTCAAAATATTCCCTGACCTGCAAGGAATCCAGAAATGTCAATTATATTATCCTAACTTTAGTCTGAGGTATTATTTATTACTAAACGTTAAAATCTAGTGTTTTCACCCAATCATTTCTCAGAGAGGTAGGAGCTAGTGAGCTGGGAAGAGGGGGGGGGGGGATTTGAGTCCATTATTTGAATGGACATTAACCTGGGACTGTATTTCTCTTAAATATTAATTGTGTGAGCATACCATCATAAAATGTAGATGTTAATTTTATTACAACATAGGTATTGTGTCGGAAAAAGTGGAGTTTGGGGGTCGGGCCAGTCTCTATTGGAATTAATCCCATATGTTCTGTTGTTCACTTTACGCGGTACCCTGTGGGTTCAATTGACCGCGTAAATTGGGGTACTACTGTATACTAAAAATTTGCAACTAGATGTCCTGGTGACACGGCGGTGACTGTAATGCACCAGTTACCAGGTCATGAATTTACTTTCATTCGCTATTTCTCTGTGTCTATTATATATACTATTGTGAGTTGGTCTTGGTGTTGCTTCACTATATTACCTGGTTTTTCTATGGTGGGTAACTCAAGGTCATCACTAATGGATATCTCTGGTTTATTGCTCGGGCACCTGTGTCCGACGCGCTGACATCTTAGTTACACGGGACTAAGATGATCTTTGTTCTGTTTTGGGACTGCTTCTTAGGGAGGCTTCTTAGCCCTCGGAACCACCAAATTTTGTTTGAATCATCCGGATTTACCGGGTCCGAGTCTTTGAGGGTTCACTGAGTGTAATGTATTGGTGTTGGTTCTTCTACCATTATATTTGTTTCTAATTTGTTATTGTACAAATAATTACGGAATTGGTTATTTACGGTAAAAGAATTCTTTAGTTGCATTGGTTTTTGATATACACCGATGTGGTTTTGTTTTGGTGGTCACAAACTGGTTGCTCGGTGAAAATGGATAGTCACCACTCAGCCAACACACTATCAGCACAACCTTCTCTGACCAGAACCATCTCAACTTTCATTCTTGCTGATCATCAGTGGAACACCTAAAATATAATATGATGAATATACTTCTGCTATACCCTATGTAAATCTATTGCGGTTAATGTGTTGAATATGTTTACTCAGTTCTACATAGCATGGAAGATACCTATACACATATTTAAAATAAACAATGACTCTACAATTATTCTTATAATTATGAACTACATTGTGGTCTGGGTTTACGCGGATATTTTATACACGATTTGCCATTTACGCGGCACCTCTCCAGATGCGGCAATTATTATTTACGCGGTAAATGCCATCATATATGTGGCAAGCGGCGGGCAAGGTACTGAGCCCAGACGTCGCGGACTGTGATTGGGCCACGTATCCTTACTACCCACCAGGGCCGGATTCAGGAGTGGGCAAAGTGGGCAGCTGCCCAGGGGCCTCCACATATTACAATATTTTATTTATTTGTTTATTCATTTGGATTATTTTTATTTTCATTCTTTAAAATTCATGTTTATTTATTCCATCACGTAAAACTATGTTCAGCAAGAAGCGTGATAGAAATTAGACTAGCTACTCCTTGAAATTCATGAATATAGGTTGACAACCCTTTATCCGAAATTCCGAAAACCGAAAAGCTCTGAAAACCGAAAGTTTTTTTTTTTGTGGAGCAATTTTTTTTTTTTTTTTTTTTTTTTTTTTTTTTAGCCCACCAGGGCACAGGTCACTGACCCACATCGGGGCCTGGGGGGTGAAAATGTAATAGTAATAATAATTATAATAATAATAATAATAATAATGATATTACAGTAATAATAATAATTATTCATAGTAAATAAAAATTTTAATAAAAAATACACAAAAATAAAATAAGTATGATAACAACAATAATAATAATAATAATAACAACAATAATACTGTAATAATAAAATAATAATAATAATAAAGAAATACAGTGACCCCTCGTTTAACGAACACCTCGGTTAACGTAATTTCGATTAACGAACTGCCTTCCATAAGGATCTTCAATTCGGTTAACGAAAAAAAATTCGGTTAACGAAGTTCTTACGAACCGACCTCAACATGTTTTCGCTTGCACTGACCGGGCAACCAGCTTTAGTATCAGTCCGCCAATACATTAATCGGTTCTAGGGCTTAAATTCCTTACTATTTTAGTAAATATCAAGAAGTTTATACTATTCAATAATTTTAAAAGTTGAATATTCAATTTTTTAGTCATTTTAACAATTATTGAACATAATTGAAGGTAAAGTGACTAGTTTAATGCGCGGCATCCAGCCTCTTAACACAGCAAACAGGAGTTAGTCTCTCTCTGTTTTCACTGGAGGTAACATCTTGCTTGAGACTCTCTTCAACTAAACGCTTTTTTTCTGTGTTTCCAAGCAAATTATTGGTCA
This sequence comes from Homarus americanus, assembly GCF_018991925.1. Taxonomy (NCBI): domain Eukaryota; kingdom Metazoa; phylum Arthropoda; class Malacostraca; order Decapoda; family Nephropidae; genus Homarus; species Homarus americanus. The sequence continues at coordinate 4,910,420 of NW_024732440.1, read as the reverse complement.
TTTTGAAATATATTTTACATATTGACAATATATAATGCAGTGCAGTGTTGATTTAAAGAAAATAATCTTGAATTACACCAGAGAGCTAAAATTTTATGGGTGAAATGGTGCCATGGGGTGACTTCTCTTCCACCCCAATGCCTTCTCTTCTTCCTTCTCCTCCACCCCCATTCTAAATCCCATCATCATCATCATCATCCAGGAGCCTTCTACATACACACCTCAAAGTAAGTGAACTTTTCTACCATTTTTGTTGAATTTAGGAAATTTTCGGTGAGCTGGAACCAATTACCCAAAAACCCATTGAAACAATGGTTTCGGTTAACGAACTTTTCGGTTAACGAACGACCTTCTGGAACGGATTGAGTTCGTTAACGGAGGGGTCACTGTACAAGAATGAAAAAAAGATCAAAAGTGAGAAACACGACCTAGACCTATGAATTATTATTATTATAATTATTATTATTATTATTATTATTATATTTTAGCCCCCAGGCCCCAATGTTCAAATTACCTCAATATAACTGCATGTGGCTTCAAAACTCTCCAAAGAAGTGTTCGAATTTCAAAATTTTCCCGGGGGCCTTACAGCGCCCCCCGGAACTCCCATATGTTTAGGCTCGCTTCACTCGCCACCCCACCCTCTTGGGTAGTTATAATGAGGGGGCCTCCACAAAGAGGCTGCCCATGGGCCTCCACAGGTCTAAATCCGGCACTGCCACCCATGCACCCCCTCCGTCATGTGCTGTGATTGGTCTATTTAACCTTGCTTGCCCTGCCACCAGAGCTGATGACCTTGGCCGCACCAGTCTCACTGTCCCCGTGTATACTCACTCGTGCCCACGAACCTTTTTTTTTTTTATATTTCTCCACAATGGCTTCCACTGGACCCCCACCACCCCTGAAAAGCCCTGAACTACCTGGCCCAAGGTGGGAGGCAGAGGCAAGCGGTGGCTGGGGAGGCTCAGTCTGTTGCTGTGGCATTGGAGAATGCAAGAGAGGCTGCACAAAGTGTTAGAGCTGCAGGCTTCTCCGAGACCACCAACGAGGACATCCTGGAGGTAATCGGGCAACCTGAGGTGACTGCGGACGAGATGTTGGAAGATGATGACATCAGTGAGCAGCCAGGTGTTACAGAACAACAAGAGCAGAAACTAACACATGCTGATGTGAAGGAGGTCATCGAGTTAGCTGAGAGATTGAAGTTCATCCTTGCCAAAGAGACAAGTAATCGTCGCTACGAAGTGTCGAAAAACCATCTGTTGAAATGACTGGAGCCCTATGTTCAGCAGTATCATAACCACATCAATGCTAGCCGTCAACAAAGCATCACCGAGTTCTTCACCCGCCAACCACCACAGCCAGCCCAAGTCAGTGCTAGTGAGGATATGAAATTTGAGGGGTTTGACGAGGAGGCCCTGCTAGCCTCTGTGGTGGATAGAGATGCAGGTGATACAAGTGAGGGCCAATAATCTGCCCTCTGCCTTGGAACCAACCCCCCCATCCCCGTGTGCCCAGCCATCTCTTCTACTAACGTAAGTGTTAAAAAACCTAATATTATTGATATTTCTCTTAAATATTAATGTGTGTGCATACCATCATAAAATTAAGATGTTATTTTTACTACAATGTACGTATTGTGTCGGCGATAGCCAAAAAAAGGGTAGTCTGGCGGTCGGCCCAGTCTCTATTTCAATTAATCCCATATGTTCTGTTATTTTATTTACGCGTTTCGCTTTATACGCGGACCTCCATGGGTTTAATTAACAGCGTAAACCCAGACTATACTGTATATGTTTATTACAGTTCACTTGAGTTATTCTTTACTGAATGGGATTCTTAAAATTGGTAATAACATTAACAATAACATGGTTAAAATGTGTAATTGTATGAAATTATAAATTATATCCATAATTTTACTTACCAGTATAAGAACTTGATCATTAAACTGAGAGGGTCCAATAATGTCACTGCTTGGGACTGGAACCATTGGAGCAAAGACATTCAAAGATACACCTTGCTTTACATTGTGAACATCTAGTCGAGTCACTGCAAACCAACTAAAGAAAATGTTCATATAAATTTTAATCTTTCAGTATTATATTAAAATTAAATATCATAATCATATAAAAAGTGGTAACTGGGACACATACTTTATTGTCTGAATCTTACAACTGCTAATTTAAATTTGTTATATTGTACTGTACAGGGTATACATATTTCATATAACAATAAGCATACTGAACAAGCACTGTGCATTATAATTGATAAAATGTTTCTAAGAAATTTGCTAATCTTTAAAGCTATGAGACAATTATTGATGTGGCTCTAACATCCAGTCTCCCTCCTTCCATGTTCATCGTACAGCATCCTTCCTACCTTATTCTAATACTGTATTGTACTTTACTTTATCCTCTTCACTAATGATCGACTTGTTAGCCGCTTGGACGGTCGATCATGTCTCTGTTACACACCGTTGACAAGCACTGAGTATGCAATAGCTCCAGAATGTATCTGTACCTGTGCCAGTAATGGTCAACTTCCTCTGGCAGATAACTCAAGAGATCAGAACTTTCACTCCCCTAAAATTGCCCTGATAATTTTCTAAGCTTGTAGCTTTTTCAACCAGAAGCTGTGACGTTGAGCGGGGTGAGCACCTGCTAATTCCAGGTATGAACAGTTATGTCCTCCAAATTGCTTATAGAATTTTATTAAGTCATCCCTCGCTTGGCTAACAATAATTTATATCAATTATTTTTTTTATTGAATTCAGACCTTCATCCCATGATTCTTTGAACCCATATGCCCAACTTGCTTCTCCATTACCTCTCATTAACACGACACTAAAACACCATACTGTACATTAGTTAAACATCTTCCCTTTAATTTTTTTCTCACCAGTTTTATGTTATCTATAATAGGAGTAATTAAATAATTGGATTTTCCATTTCAAATTTTATCTCAGATGCATGCAAACAGCAGAAACCAATTTATAACTTACCTAGAAGGAGCTATCTCAACAAAGAAATCAATGCCAATAAAAACACTCTGATTCGCTGCAAGGTCACCAGATAATCGTGCTTGGTATTCACATTCCTGATGAGAAAAAAAGGCATGATACAATAAATCCTCTCATTAATAGATTTGTCAATACTGAAGATTCGCAATATAGGAAACCTTTTGTCCAGTACTGTATAATTAACAGTCTTAGCCAGTAGGATTAAATTTTTGAGATTATTGTCTATTACTGACGATGTGGTTAGTTGGTGCTTCTTGGAGTTTGCTAGACTCAGCATGACAGCTGAAAATGTTTACAGGACAATGTGCAGCAACACACTGAGGTTACATAATTGTTAAACTGCTAAACTCACTAAAATTTCCTGGAAGTACATTTTATGAAAAACTATTAATATATTTCATAAATCACTAATTTCAATGCAAACCCACCAGATATGATAATCAAATATAAATCTACATACAACATGCTGTATTGGTAGACAGTGTTTGTTTATCTTGAGATACCTAACTGTACTGTGCAGCCTAATACAGAGTATTCATAAAAGATCTGAATGATTTGATTCCTTAATATTTCCAGACTAATTAAGATATAAAACTAGAACCATGTGTAAACAATAGAGCAACTATCAGTTTGCTTGATTACCGAATGATTGATTAACAACAAATTTTACCGATATCGTTGGATTGGTCGTGATGCACCTCTCCGTTGGCCCCAAGATCATCAGATATTACGCCATTGGATTTCTTCCTCTGGGGTTTTGTTAGAGATGTTGTGTTGTGTACAATACCAAGGTTGCCAACATTCAAGAACTATGAATCAGGATCAAAGATGAAATAGTGATGGTCAATGCTAGCATGCCTGAATGCACATGGCAAGAAGTTGTATGTCAATAGGTTGTTGTATGGACAACCAATGATGCACATGTTGAAGTGTATTAAACATGTATGAAAAACTTTAATACTAGTTGCTCTATTGCTTACACATAATTTTAGCATTACAGTGGTCCCTCGGTTAACGAGCACAATTCGTTCCAGAAGGTTGCTCGTTAACCGAAACCATTGTTTCAATGGTTTTTTGGGTAATTGGTTTCAGCTCACCGAAAATTAAATACAAACTAAAAACAAATGCAGTAAAGTACACTTACTTTGAGGTGTGCATGTAGATGGCTCCTGGTTGATGATGATGATGGGAATTAGAATGGGGGAGGAGAAGGGAGAAGAAATGGCATTGGGGTGGAAGAGAAGTCACCCCATGCCGTCATTTCACCTATAAAATTTTAGTTCACTTGGTGTAATTCAAGATTATTTTCTTTAAATCAACACTGCACTGTGCTATATATTATCAATATGTAAAATATATTTAAAAATGACCAATAAATTGACTGGAAACACAGAAAAAAGCATTTATGTTGAAGAGTCTCAAACAAGATGTTCCTTCCTCTGAACTGGTAAACAAACTGACGCCAAGCTTGATGTGTTGAGTGGCTGTTTGGCACGCAAAAAAATAGCTTCCTGTACTTTAATTATGTTAAATAATTGTTAAAATGACTAAAAAAATTAATATAAAACCTTTAAAATTATTGAATAGTACAACCTTCTTGATATTTACTAAAATGGTAAGGAATTTAAGCCCTAAAACCGATTACTGTATTGGCGGACTAATACTACAGCTGGTGGGCAGCCAAATGCAAGCGAAAACATGTTGCGAAAAATTCGTAAGGAATTCGTTAACCGGGTGATAGTGCGCACGTAGGAATTTTCCCTTAAAGTGTTTACTTGGGGGATAATGTCTGTGTCCCTGATTGGCAACAAATAAAGATCTTGATGATCCCTCTTAATAAATGTTCTGAATGAAATTATTTTATAAAAACAAATTTAAATAAATAAGTTTCATTGAGCTAAGGGATACTTGATATAATAGTCAGGAGACAGATACGACATAGTGAGTTATTGTTTATATTTGCCATATGAGTGACTTGTATAACAATAAGAGATCTTAATGCATTAACTTATGAATAATATAACATTTATGAGTCATATTGATTAATTTGGGAGAAAATGCTTTCTCCCTTATTAATTACAGTGAACCCTCGCTTAACGCGGTTTCACTTTACTCGTTTCTACATTTACGCGGTACCCTGCCAGAACCGGAATTCCCACTTTACGCAGTGCATCTACTCATATACACGGGTGAAGTATAATTTTTTTATTTAGCTCATAAAATTCATACAAATTATCCGGCCAGAATATAATTTACATTGCTGGAATTCTTACAATTTGATGATCATTTTGAATATAACCATCATAGATTTTGCATTAGACATACAAATTTTAGATCTAATGCAAGTATTTTGTTTACTCAGAGCAAATATGTTATCTTTTGTGCAAAATATATGAAGTGTATATTCAAAATATTCCTGGTCTTGCAAGGAATCCAGCAATGTCAATTATATTATCCTAACTTTAGTCTGAGGTATTATTTATTACTAAAAATGTAAATATACTGTTATAACCCAATCATTTCTCTGGTAGGGAGGGAAGATGGGGGTGAGGGGTAGGTAGGGAGGGAGGGAGGGAGGGAGGGACCCAGGGAGCAGGTGGGAAGAGGGGGGGAGGTGGGGTATTTTGATTGACAGATAGTATTTCGGTAAGTATATTTTGTTTATTTATTGAAGATATTTGTTTTAGCTCATAAAATTCATACAAATTACCGGGCCAGAATATAATTTACATTGCTGGAATTCTTACAATTTGATGATCATTTTGAATATAAACATCATAGATTTTGCATTAGACATACAAATTTTAGATCTACTTTAAGAATTTTGTTTACTCTGAGTAAATATGTTATCTTTTGTGCAAAATATATGACATTTATATTCAAAATATTCCTGGTCTTACAAGGAATCCAGCAATGTCAATTATATAATCCTAACTTTAGTCTGAGGCATTATTTATTACTAAAAAGGTAAATATTCTGGTTTCTCCCACACATTTCTCTGGTAGGGAGGGACCGACCTACCATCTGGCGAGGTTGGAAGAGGGGGGGAGGCAAGGTGGGGTACTTTGATTGACAGATAGTCTCGTGAAGAATATTTTTTTTTTTTATTTACTGAAGATATTTGTTTTAGCTCATAAAATTCATGCAAATTACCCGGCCAGAATATAATTTACATTGCTGGAATTCTTACAATTTGATGATCAATTTGAATATAAACATCATAGATTTTGCATTAGACATACAAATTTTAGATCTACTTTAAGTATTTTGTTTACTCTGAGTAAGTATGTTATCTTTTGTGCAAAATATATTCAAAATATTCCTGGTCTTACAAGGAATCCAGCAATGTCAATTATATTATCCTAACTTTAGTTTGAGGTATTATTTATTACTATACCTTAAAATCTAGTGGTTTTCCCCCAAACATTTTTCAGAGAGGGAAGAGCCAGGAGTGTGAGAAGAGGGGGAGGGAGTTGAGTCTATTATTTGAATGGACATTAACTTGGCAACTGTATTTCTCTATTTCTCTTCAGTATTAATTGTGTGCATGTACCATCATAAAATTAAGATGTTATTTTTACTAGAACATAGGTATTGTGTCGGAAAAAGTGGAGTTTGGGGGTCAGCCAGTCTCTATTTCATTTAATCCCATATGTTATGTTGTTCACTTTACGCGGGCCTCCGTGGGTTCAATTGACCGCGTAAAGTGAGGGTTCACTGTATTATTATTAATTTGTGATATAATGATATAATGTGACTCATGGTATCCTCCTAGTTCAGATGAGTGAAATTATCTCCTAGTCAATTGACAAAATCCTTATCTCAATTAGTGAATCAAGCAGACCCTGGCAAGTAACTTTTGGCACATGACACTAGGAAATATGCAGGGTCTGTGGCCTTTCTGCGGCATATGAGTCTCAGTCAGATCAAGGAAATGGGCTTTTGGAGATCTTCAAAAACTTTCAAAGACAGCTATCTTCATCTATCTCTGAGAGATGCTTCAAATGTGGTGGTGCTGGGTTCCCCTCCCCCATCTAGTCAATCTCCACTACCAGGACCTTCTTCCTCATTAGAATAAAGTGAGTATCCTTTTTGAGTAAATTAACATTTTACCTTCTGGTAAATGTTCCTAATTTTGGAAATGTTCAAAACGGTTTATAATATAATCGGGACCTCAGTTAGCGGAGCCTTGTATGCAGTCACCTCCCTCTCCACCTCCTGCTCGGGTATTCTTGCTAACGTCGCATTCAGAGCTTGAACAAAAAAACGTTTTTTTCTAAAAACCAGTTTTTGCTGAGAGTCGCATTCGAGCTATATCACAAAAACTGGTTTTTAGAAAAAAACGGCTTTTTTTTAAATTCTCTCTTTTAATCTTTATTTAATATATGTTATTTTAAATGAAACCTTTCCTCTAGACCATTGACACCTCGGAAATTTGTGAGGCTGTACCTTCACAAATAGTAGCTGTGTAACCCTGGTCTATAAAAAAGGGAAGGTTTCCTGCAAAGGATAATTGATGCTAAATATACTGACATTAATACATAAATATTTACAGTGGTCCCTCAGTTAACGAACGGTTCGATTAAAAAAATTATGGTTAACGAATTAACTTCCATAAGGATCTTCAATTCGGTTAACGAACAAAACTTCAATTAACGAAATCCTTACGACAAACACCTTTTGTTGTGAGCATCAGCTGATGGGCTAGTCTGCCAATTCAGTAATCTGTTCTATGTTTACATTCGTTTCCAGTGAAGTAAATATCAAGAAAGTTGTGCTCTTTAATATTTTTGCATATTTTATATTAAAATTATTAGTCATATTAAAATTTAGTTAACATATTGAAAATATATGCAGTACAGGGAACTAGTTTTTTGTGCACCCATCAGCCGCTTGACTCGCCCACCAGGCGTCAGTTTGACTTTGTTTACAATGGAGTGAACATCGATTTTGTTGCTGTCTTGAATATTTTTGCATTTTTACATTAAAATTATTGGTCATTCTGAAATTTAGTTAATATATTGATAATATATAGCGCAGTGCAGTGTTGATTTAAATAAAATAATCTTGAATTACACCTAGTGAAATTACGGCATCAAGCATGAGTCCCCTGAAAGGTTATTTCTCCTTCATCACCACTTCCTTCTCTTCTCCCTTCTCCTCCACCCCCACTTCTAATTCCCATTATCATCATCAACCAGGAATGTTCTACATATACACCTCAAAGTAAGTGTACTTTACTGCATTTTTTTTTTACTTTGTATGTACTTTTCTGAGCTGGAGCCAATTACCCAATACAGTATCCCATTGAAACAATGGATTCGGTTAACGAACGACTTTGTGGAACGAATTGTGTTCGTTAACCGAGGGACCACTGTACACTGGTTATTTTTTTTTTTCTTGCTTACATCAAGTGCTTCTTGAGCTCCTGACCAATCACGAGTTTCATTTGGGGTCCTACATTCTATTTCCTCTAGCAACCTGTAAGAAAAGAAAAAGACAAGATTATTTTTTGAATACAGTACAGTATATATAATAAGTTGCTTCAACATGCTTGATGGCAGCTGAGTCACCAGAGCTGTACCATTCATTGGCCTCTACTGCATTTCCTGGGCTGGTACCCTGGGTTTGCAATGATGAGTAGGTGGAGGAACAGGGGAGACATACCATTCTGGTTTTACCCAACAGCTGCCATCAGGCAATTATAGCTAACCCATGCAAATGTGGAAAATTACTGATAAATGTTGTTGATGATGACAGCACACTCCATGACTTCATACATGTGCATACCTGCACACCTGCCCTTGGATGAGTATACATGCATGATATAGTACCATATAGGTATGGGGATGTGTATAATTTGGTGGTAGTCCTTTGGACCTTGAAAAAATTTAAAATTTCAAAATCAGACCCATTGCTGTCAGTAACACCCTCTGCTGACCCATCAAGGGAGCAACCATGGGAAAAGTCTACTGGGAAGTTCCTTCACTGCTGATACCAAATTAACTGGGGTTTGCTACCCTAAAGCTGAGTAGCAACAGTCTACAATGTTAGCCATATTAGATTTCAAGAATGCTTTCACCTAGACTAGAAGAGATGAGGTAATCAAGATTCCCATCTTTTTTCCCTGTTAGATGCACATAAATCTATATTCTTAGAGATTAGTACTACGATACCTATAGGATGATCTCATTTTCTTTTAAATACACAGAAAGATTATATACTCTACTGTGCTAGACAAACCAGTAAATAGAATTCATGCAAAAACTTTGTTGTCCCTGGGGTTTTTATTGTTTGAAGGTGCTTGAGATGTTTGATATTAATTTGGCAAAATAGCAGCCTCTTAAGGAAAAAGACTTTCAACAATAAACAAGGATTTAGAGGTGCAATGTGATATGACATTTTCACATCAAGTACAGTATTGTAATTGTATTAATTCAGTGGCAGATAAGAGTGGTTTGGGGAATTCTGTTGAACCTTGTGCCAAGACTAACGCGTCACCTATCAACTTGCACACATTCTTGGACCGCTTGTCATCCATATACAGGTAGTTCTGCTATAACGCGATAATTGTGTTCTTGTAAAATATCGTGTTATAGAAAATCGCGTAATAGAAATAACAGGGCTTATGGAGAAAATAGGGTTAGGTGCAGATTACTCGAAATCGAAAAAATTTAGTAGTTAGCCTAACACAAAGGATAGCACAGTCTAAATAAATGTTACATTCATATCTAATAATGAAATCATACAGTAAATTTAACACTTTACCTTGAAAAAATATGAATGTAACTTGATGGGGGAGAAGGGTGATTTTGAGGTTGATAACATCGAGCTTCTCTTCAAGTGTTATATCCTTTCTTTTACGATAATCACCGGGAATTCTATCATCAGAACGCTTTTTGGAGATATTCTTCTTTACCATATTCACAGTTAATACCACAAAATTGGAGAAATAGTAAGCAAAAATCGCGTTATAGCAAACAAGCGTTCGCGTTATACAAATATTGTTCCGAATTCATAAATCGCGTTAGAGCAAATTCGCGTTATCAAAACACGCGTTATAGCAGAACTCACTGTACAGTAATCTCTCATTAGCTTGAATAATTGGTGCAGAGCTCTTCCGATACTGAGAGATTTGTGGGTAATCAGACAACTCTCTCAAACCCGGAAAAAATCTGACATCCCCAGAATATTTCTGGTTTTGTAATAGGAAAAGTTGCTTAGTCTAAACTATGCATCTCACATGGACAGACACTATTCCATATCCATGAAATGTTTCTGGGTTCTGGGAAAAGTTTTACGAGTCTAAACTACGCATTTCATCTCCCACCGACAAACACTCTCTCATTACATTTAGACCGTGGGCAAGAGTGAAAATATTTATGGCTAGTCAAAAATGTATAAACTTTTATTCACAGCATCTGATCTAATAGTGTTAGAGAAGAATTAGGTACCATAATGATCCTGAATAAATTCTCTATGTGACTATTCAAATAAAAGATCCTTAAACACAATATTTCAGCATGATATAATGATGAGGACTCAATTATTTTAATAAAAAACTAAATAAATGTTGATACAGGAGTCTATAAAATCAGCCTTTAAGTTAGAAACATCAATTTTTTTACCCAAATAATCATGAATAGTTTATGTAAAAGTTGGGTTAAATAAATATAGTTTTTAAAAAACTAAAAATCTAAATATTACAACAGGCAGTCAAATGAAGGCATTTTTGAGGTGTGAGCAAATATATTTATGGCTAGCAAAAAATGTTTAAACTTTAGTTCACAGCATTTGTTCTCATAGTGTTAGAGAGATGACTTTGGTACCATAATAATCCTGTATTGGCCTCGTTTGTCACCTCAGAGCTCACCAACGAAGGCGACATCCTTAATAACTCATATCATTGTATCATAGCTGGATGATCGTCGTACTCAATTCTGAGTGATTTAAAAATAAAGAAACAAAATATCAAGAGTAAGAAACAATATATATATATATATATATATATATATATATATATATATATATATATATATATATATATATATATATATATATATATATATATATATATATATATATATATATATATATATATATATATATATATATATATATACACATATATATATATATATATATATATATATATATATATATATATATATATATATATATATATATATATATATATATATATATGTAGTGTATATATATATATATATATATATATATATATATATATATACATATATATATACAGTTGTACCCCGCTTAACGCAGTCAATTGAACCCACAGGGTACCGCGTTAAGTGAACAACAGAACATATGGGATTAATTCCAATAGAGACTGGCCCGACCCCCAAACTCCACTTTTTGACGACACACAACTATGTTGTAGTAAAAATATTATCTTAACTTTATGATGGTATGCACATACAATTAATAATTAAGAGAAATGTCAATAATATTAGGCTATTTAACACTTACATTAGTAGAAAAGATGGCTGGGCACACGGGGATGGGGGTTGGTTCCGAGGCAGAGGGCAGACTATTGGCCCTCACCTGTATCACTTGTATCAATTGTATCACTATCCACCACAGAGGCTTGCAGGGCCTCTTTGTCAAACCCCTCAAAGTCCATATAAGTCCATATCCTCTCTATAATTATCACTATCACTGACTTGGGCCGGCTGTGGTGGGTGGCGGGTGAAGAACTCGGTAATGTTTTGATGACTGGGCGACCTTGTGCGCACCGTGCCCGCGCCGCTTACACAACATGGCGGATGGCGGGAGGTTTGGATCCAAAAATGGCGCAGCTCGCCAGCCGCTCTCCGCGTAAAGGGGAACACGCACCGCGGAATGTGAGCATCCCGGGTTCCGGCATGGCTAAGTTTATTACAAAGTGATGAAAAGGGTACGCTTAATACTGTAGTCCACAAAACATGTAGCTATGCTTTTTTTATTTGGTCCCCGTCATACGAGTCCGTTTTCTCTCACATCAGGACGCCTGTGTCCTCCGTTTTCTCTCTTAATCTTAGAGTGCATCAGAAACTTTACTATTTTTAGTAATGCCACAGATTTTGAAATTGCAACTCCAATTGCAACTTGCAATTGTTGAGGCAACTAGATATGTCTGATTACAGCAAAAGTGTTTTTGTCAATTTGTAGGTGAAAGATTTTATCCTTAATAGATGTAGGTTAACATTTCACCTGTAGGCAGATGCTTAGAAAAGCCTAAGTAAGGAAGCATATTCCTTTAACACATAATATCTGACCAGTATGGGGAGGATCATCGTGTCTCCGTCAGGTGGTCGTGGAGTGGTTGTCCAGTAGGCGTCACGTGTTTGTTGTTTTTTTGTTTTTTTTGAGGGGGGGGGGGGCCACGGACATATATGCGATCGGACGTTAACCGGCGCATTACTGTAGTTGCAAAAATATTACATTTCCGTGAATGTATTATATCAAGAACAGTATGAATATAATATCACTAATATAACAGTATTTTAACCGAAAACTATCAAAAAAACGAGTAACATATCTTGAACATCGGAAGGTTAGGTAAAGTCTTTTGTTTTCATGTAGTTTATCCTAATTTACATTGAAATACATTACGTTTCAGCAAAACTACTATTTATTTCTGAGAATATGGAAATGTAATATTTTTGCTGAAAAGACGTACGTATTACAGTGGAAAGTGACGAAAGCAATTACTTTCTCTTTCTTTCGTTCAAAAGATGTTACCGTAATCGCTTTTCGAATGGTTTTCAGTTAAAAAACTGTTGTATTACAATAATATTCTATCCTAATTCACTTGTGATGCAACAGTATTTTAACTGAAAACCATTAGAAAAGCGATTACGGTAACATCTTTTGAACGAAAGAAAGCGAAGTCATTGTTTTCGTCACGATTTTATCCCACTTTCCACTGTAATACGCACGTCATTTCAGCAAAAATATTACATTTCCATGAGTGTAGTATATCAAGCACAGTATGAATTGAATATATCTTGTAATATAACAGTATTTTAACCGAAAACTATTAAAAAAGCGAGTAACATCTCTTGAACATCGGAAGGTTAGGTAAAGTCTTTTGTTTTCGACATGAATTTTATCCTATTTAACATTGAAATACATCACGTTTCAGCAAAACTAATATTTATTTCTGAGAATATATTCATTCAGGCACAGTTTAGGTAAAATATACATGTGATGTCATAGTTTTTTAACTGAAATCGATTCGAAAAACACGTACCCTCTAGCCCTGTTCAAGGAGAAGACTGGGAGGAGCTGTTTGGTGCTGAAGACGATGACAAGAAAAATGATTTTGATGGATTTTAATGAAAATATTCAGAAATATGGTATTGTAGTATTTATGCAAGTGAATTAGGATAGAATATTATTGTAATACAACAGTAGTGACAATGTGGAGGAGGCAGAGGGATAGAGCGGGGAAGAGTGGTGACGCTGGAGGTGGGAGCAGGGACGAGTGGAGATGCCAGCCAGTACATTACGGGTGTACAGTATTACGGTAATTGTTTTTATAGCTCTTTTTGCATTTTAAGATTAAATACAGTACATTACGTTTCAACAAAACTACTATTTATTTCTGAGAATATGGAAATGTAATATTTTTGCTGAAATGACATACGTATTACAGTGGAAAGTGGATAAAATTGTGACGAAAGCAATGACTTTCGCTTTCTTTCGTTCAAAAGATGTTACCGTAATCGCTTTTCAAATGGTTTTCAGTTGTGGGATTATGAGGCTAATGATAGGATAGAATATTATTGTAA
>NW_024732440.1:4719690-4896502 GCF_018991925.1 Homarus americanus | reverse complement strand
TACTTCTTTAGCTAGGAATGAGCATTTGCTCTTGTTGAGCCTGACACTGTGCGCCAACAATCATTCGAATACTGTGGCTAGGGTTTTGACATGATTTTGGATGTCACTGTCAACAATAAGGACATCATCCTGAAAACATAACACATTGGGAAGACCCACAAGAATATTGTCCGTGATGCACTGAAATAACTTTGGTGCACTAAAAACTCCATAAGGCAACCTTTTGAACTTATACAATCCTTTATGAGTGTTGATGGTAAGATACTGTTGACTTTCAGCATCAACCTGAGCATATGCTTGGGACAAGTCTAACTTGGTGAAAATGGTTCCACCTGTTAGTGCAGCAAACAAATCCTGAGATGTGGGTAAGGGATATTGCTCGTCCTCACCAGCTTGATTAATGCTAACTTTATAATCATCACATAGTCTAACAGATTTATCAGATTTAGGTACAATTACTATAGGAGAAGCCCAATTGCTCTTGGCGGTTTTCACAATAATTCCCTCACTCACAAGTCTGTCAAATTCCTTATCAACCTCACCTTTCAATGCATAAGGAATAGGCCTGAACTTAACAAATATGGGTGTAACATCTTTGTCAATGGTGATATGAGCTTCATAACCCCTTATACCATCCTGTCCCTTAACCAAAAAAAATCTTGTATTTTTCAAGCAATTTCTCAAGACCTGGAACACTGTTACACATTCCAACACTAAATATCTCCTTCCAGTCCATCTCAAGTTCACACAACCAGTTCTTACCTAACATAGTTGGTCTATTCACATAACTAGCTATAATTAATGGTAACTTTAAATTCTCATCATTATCAGGTTCAGAACTACTAACACTCTCATGAATACTGTTTTTCATTTCCTTCTCATCACCTTCAATGACATATACTCTACCTTTATCACTTCTGGCAGGGGCTGTAATTTCTTTCTCACAGGCAGGAGCATTATGTCCAATACGCTGACAATTGTAACATCTTGAATTTTTTAACTTGCACTGAAAGCTTTCATGTTTGCCAAGGCATAATTCTTCCTTTTTAGCCACAGTTACTTTACACACTGAGCCACTACTGCCAACCGTTTCACTACCGGCACTGGGAACATATTTTCTGGTGTTTTTCTCTGCTAATTCCATGCTTGTAGCTAACTGACATGCTTTTTCAAAAGTTAAGTTTGTGGTGCTCATTAACTTATTTTGTATTTTCTTTATAATTCAGACCTATCAAATACCTGTCTATTAGAGCTCGGTTCAAGAACTGTCCAAAGTTACAGTGAATGGATAACTTCTTCAAAGCTACTATATAATCACTTACTCATTCATCTTTCCCTCTATCTCTTGTGCCAAATTTGTAACTTTCAGGGATCTCAAGTGGAGCAGGATCAAAATGTTGGCAATCTGAATCAGTTTGTCTAGAGCAGAGTAGAATAAACATTAGCTCCTACCTCTGTCAAAAAGATTGCTTTCCTTTTCTCTTCAAGGGCCTTCTTCTTCTGAGCATCACCACTGTCGTCCATTAATTCATTTGCCAGGAAGAAGTCCATTCTCTCACAATATGATGTTAAGTTCTCCTTGTCTGCATCATACTTCCCCACTCGTTCGATGTATCTACTGACGCCAGCCATGGTTGCTCTCTTCACTTAAATTCTCCAGGTTCAGAGTAGCCTTCCCTTCAGTGGTCACTATCCTCTCTTCAAGGACTTCACCAACACTTTGTGAATCCCATCCTCGTCACCAGTGTACTATCTTACATGATTTAAAGGGAGAATGAGAAGCCACATGCTGAGTCTTACTCCAGGCATTTATTGTTGTTGTTATGTACCAAGTGCCTAACACATTCTAACTTTGGTAAGAAGTAACATAATATATAATGTAAATATAATCAATAAAGGCAGCATATAAACATACACATATATAACAACCTACTGAAATAATTATGTCCCTAATTAATTAGTACAGAATTACATATATTGTGCAATGTACTGTACCTTGGAAAAATACGGAACAAAATAATTAACAATCTGAAATACTCGGTTACCGGGAAATGTTTATTAGATACCCGCACAGAGAAATGGTTATTACAAATCCCAGTTAAAAACACCTACAGTAGGACATTCCTTCCTCCCAACTGCATACCATTTTAAATTACAATCCTATCGCTGCAAACCATTTATAAGAGCCGAGTACTGTTTCTCCTTTTCTTTTTAATTTATACCATGGTAGATAACTTTTAAACTCAACCTGGTTTCCTCTTAATTTCTTACTTCATTTATTTTCTCAATTACTTTTGTCTAGTTATTTCATTTCATAGTTACTCCATAACCTCTGACCTTTGGTAGCATGGCTCGAGGGTTATGACACATGGGTATATTGTAATTCTGGTATCAAGCAATGGGAAAGAATGATGGGGTCAACCCCCTGGCTTTACCTATTTTGTACTGTTAAACTTAGGTACATTTTCCACTTACATGTACAAGAACACACACATTACTCTTACATAGCACCATTGAGCACTATTATTATAAGTGGCAATGATGCCAGTTACAGCACCAACACTAATACTTTAACATCACCAGAATTAGTAGCTTCTCTTCACCACTGTGGTACCTTTGCCCACACACAAAGTGATGGTTAACCTACTCTTGCTGACTCCAAACACTCAGTTCAGGTGAATACATACAGGTGTACTCGGAGGAATAACACAGCCACCATATAGCCCTACTGAGTAGTGGACTCATCCATAACAATGATGGGGGCTGGCAGTGTTTGCTCGGCCTGCGATATCAACAAACTGGACAGTGAACGCGTCAGGTAAATGGCTGACCAGTTGACTGGACCCCCGAGGAGGTGGTTAGTTCCTGACGCTTGTGTTCACGAATTTACCCGAGTTTACTGGCCTTCATCCATCTCCCAAACTAGTGTGGGGGTCGTTCCAATCCACAAGGCTTTTGGCCAAGAGGAACTTGTGGGGGGAGGTGTTTCAGACACCGGACTGAGTTTGTTGACATAAACGTCAAAGTTTCAAAAGGACGTAAGATTACTTCACTTAAAACACATCAGTTACGTTACTGTATCACTTGCATATTCAAACTATAACACGGAGCTGGACATTACATGTGCGTGGAGGAGTTTCAGACGCTGGACTGATGCCTGAGAGCGTCAGTGCCCTGCACTCCTCCTCCCTCGATCAGCTTCGAGTTCCACTCACCCAACAGCTCTGACTGAGCTGTTGAAGACCGAAATTTTGTTAATCGAACAGTTCGTTAAACGAGGGACCACTGTATATTCAACTTGGGTTAATATGATTGCTGCACTTTTGTTGCCAATATATTGTGCATGGGATATGAAATTTTGTATTTATCAAGTGAAATCATATTTGTAATACAGTGATCCTTCGGTTAACGAAATTTCGGTTAACGAATTACCTTCCATAAGATTCTTCACTTCGGTTAACAAGCAAACCCTCGGTTAGCAAATTCCTTACAAATTTTTCCCAACATGTTTTCGCCTGCATTTGGCTGCCCACCAGCTGTAGCATTAGTCCGCCAATACAGTAATCGGTTTTAGGGCTTAAATTCCTTACCATTTTAGTAAATATCAAGAAGGTTGTACTATTCAATAATTTTAAAGTTTTATATTAATTTTTTTTGTCATTTTAACAATTATTGAACATAATTGAAGTACAAGAAGCTAGTTTTTTGCACACCAAACATCCACTCAACACACCAAGCTTAGCGTCAATTTGTTTACTAGTTCAGAGGAAGGAACATCTTGTTTGAGACTCTTCAACATAAATGCTTTTTTTCTGTTTCCAGTCAAATTATTGGTCATTTTGTAATATATTTTACATCTTGACAATATATAATGCAGTGCAGTGTTGATTTAAAGAAAATAACCTTGAATTACACCAAGTGAACTAAAATATTATGGGTGAAATGGTGGCATGGGGTGACTTCTCTTCTCCCTTCTCCACCCCCATTCTAATTCCCATCATCATCAACCAGGAGCCTTCTACATGCACACCTCAAAGTAAGTGTACTTAGCTGCATTTATTTTTAGTTTGTATGTAATTTTCGGTGAGCTGGAACCAATTACCCAAAACCCATTGAAACAATGGTTTCGGTTAACGAGCAACCTTCTGGAACGAATTGTGCTCGTTAACCAAGGGACCACTGTAATGAAAATTTATAAGTGACAACATTGTCAAGTTGTTTTGTGTGTGGCTTGATCATCTACAGTTTAGTTCACTCCGAGATACCAGACAGTCAACACACTGATTTGACTCCCACTACCACCATCATTATTTTCAACAATAAATTTGGATGAGAAATTCATCAGGGAATATAATACACTACTAATGTAGATTATTTATGGTGTCATACACAATTTACTTGTCAGTTAATTCGGATCATATGAAGATCCTCCCCCCAAACCTACTTGGGGGGGAGGATCTTCATATGATCTAGCCTGGGGGGGAGGATCTTCATATGATCAAGCCCAGTCGCGCTCATCTGAAGATCCACCCCCCCCTAACCAAACCTAACCTAACCTAACCAAACCTAACCAAACCAAACCTAACCTAACCTAACCTAACCAAACCTAACCTAACCTAACCAAACCTAACCAAACCTAACCTAACCTAACCTAACCAAACCTAACCTAACCTAACCAAACCTAACCTAACCTAACCAAACCTAACCTAACCCTAACCTAACCCAACTAACCTAACCTAACCAAAACCTAACCTAACCTAACCCAACCAAACCCAACCAACCAAACCTAACTAACCTCCCCCCAAACCTACTTGGGGGGGGAGGATCTCATATGATCTAGCCTGGGGAGGATCTTCAGTTGGATACTTTGGGGGAAAGATCTTCATATGATCCCCCGGAAATAGATATTTCCCATTTTTTATGATACAAATTTCCCGTTTTCTATGATAATCTACTTCGCAAAATTAGGTAATATTTCCCCCAAAATTCGAAAATCTACTTCCCCGAAAAGTCGATAATCTACTTTCCCGAAAAGTAGAAAATCTATCTACTTTTCGGGAAAGTAGATAACCAACTTTCCCGGAAAGTAGATATTTCCCATTTTTTATGATACAAATTTCCCGTTTTCTATGATAATCTACTTCGCAAAATTAGGTAATATTTCCCCCAAAATTCGAAAATCTACTTCCCCGAAAAGTCGATAATCTACTTTCCCGAAAAGTAGAAAATCTATCTACTTTTCGGGAAAGTAGATAACCAACTTTCCCGGAAAGTAGATATTTCCCATTTTTTATGATACAAATTTCCCGTTTTCTATGATAATCTACTTCGCAAAATTAGGTAATATTTCCCGAAAAATTCGAAAATCTACTTCCCCGAAAAGTCGATAATCTACTTTCCCGAAAAGTAGAAAATCTACTTTTCGGGAAAGTAGATAACCAACTTTCCCGGAAAGTAGATATTTCCCATTTTTATGATGCAAATTTCCCGTTTTCTATGATAATCTACTTCGCAAAATTAGGTAATATTTCCCACAAAATTCGAAAATCTACTTCCCCGAAAAGTCGATAATCTACTTTCCGAAAAGTAGAAAATCTATCTACTTTTCGGGAAAGTAGATAACCAACTTTCCCGGAAAGTAGATATTTCCCATTTTCTATGATACAAATTTCCCATTTTCTATGATAATCTACTGCAAAAATTACGTGATATTTCACTCGAAAAAATCTACTCGAAAGTCGATAATCTACTTTCCCGAAAAAGTAGAGTTGAGTCTATTTTTCGAAAAGTAGATAACCAACTTTCCTGAGAAAGTAGATATATTTCCCATTTTTTTATGATACAAATTTCTGTTTTCTATGATAACTACTTCGCAAAATGTTAGTAATATTTCCAAATTGAAAATTCATTTCCCTTTGAAAAAGTCGATAATCTACTTTCCCGAAAAGTAGAAAATGTATCTACTTTTCGGGAAAGTAGATAACCAACTTTCCCGGAAAGTAGATATTTCCCGTTTTTCATGATACAAATTTCCTGTTTTCTATGATAATCTACTTCGCAAAATTAGGTAATATTTCCCCCAAAATTCGAAAATCTACTTCCCGAAAAGTCGATAATCTACTTTCCCGAAAAGTAGAAAATCTGTCTACTTTTCGGGAAAGTAGATAACCAACTTTCCCGGAAAGTAGATATTTCCCGTTTTTTATGATACAAATTTCCCGTTTTCTATGATAATCTACTTCGTAAAATTAGGTAATATTTCCCCCAAAATTCGAAAATCTACTTCCCGAAAAGTCGATAATCTACTTTCCCAAAAAGTAGAAAATCTATCTACTTTTCGGGAAAGTAGATAACCAACTTTCCCGGAAAGTAGATATTTCCCATTTTTTATGATACAAATTTCCCGTTTTTTATGATAATCTACTTCGCAAAATTAGGTAGCCTAATATTTCCCCCAAAATTCGAAAATCTACTTCCCCGAAAAGTCGATAATCTACTTTCCCGAAAAGTAGAAAATCTATCTACTTTTCGGGAAAGCAGATAACCAACTTTCCCGGAAAGTAGATATTTCCCATTTTTTATGATACAAATTTCCCGTTTTCTATGATAATCTACGTCGCAAAATTACGTAATATTTCCCCCCAAATTCGAAAATCTACTTCCCCGAAAAGTCCATAATCTACTTTCCCGAAAAGTAGAAAAGCTATCTACTTTTCGGGAAAGTAGATAACCAACTTTCCCGGAAAGTAGATATTTCCCATTTTTTATGATACAAATTTCCCGTTTCCTATGATAATCTACTTCGCAAAATTAGGTAATATTTCCCCCAAAATTCGAAAAATCTACTTCCCCGAAAAGTCGATAATCTACTTTCCCGAAAAGTAGAAAATCTGTCTACTTTTCAGGAAAGTAGATAACCAACTTTCCCGGAAAGTAGATATTTCCCGTTTTTTATGATACAAATTTCCCGTTTTCTATGATAATCTACTTCGCAAAATTAGGTAATATTTCCCACAAAATTCGAAAATCTACTCCCCGAAAAGTCGATAATCTACTTTCCCGAAAAGTAGAAAATCTATCTACTTTTCGGGAAAGTAGATAACCAACTTTCCCGGAAAGTAGATATTTCCCACGTTTTATGATACAAATTTCCCGTTTTCTATGATAATCTACTTCGCAAAATTCGGTAATATTTCCCCGAAAATTCGAAAATCGACTTTCCCGAAAAGTCGATAATCTACTTTCCCGAAAAGTAGAAAATCTATCTACTTTTCGGGAAAGTAGATAACCAACTTTCCCGGAAAGTAGATATTTCCCATTTTTTATGATACAAATTTCCCGTTTTCTATGATAATCTACTTCGCAAAATTAGGTAATATTTCCCCTAAAATTCGAGAATCTACTTCCCCGAAAAGTCGATAATCTACTTTCCCGAAAAGTAGAAAATCTATCTACTTTTCGGGAAAGTAGATAACTAACTTTCTCGGAAAGTAGATATTTCCCATTTTTTATGATACAAATTTCCCGTTTTCTATGATAATCTACTTCGCAAAATTAGGTAATATTTCCCCCAAAATTCGAAAATCTACTTCCCGAAAAGTCGATAATCTACTTTCCCGAAAAGTAGAAAATCTGTCTACTTTTCGGGAAAGTAGATAACCAACTTTCCCGGAAAGTAGATATTTCCCGTTTTTTATGATACAAATTTCCCGTTTTCTATGATAATCTACTTCGCAAAATTAGGTAATATTTCCCCCAAAATTCGAAAATCTACTTCCCGAAAAGTCGATAATCTACTTTCCCGAAAAGTAGAAAATCTATCTACTTTTCGGGAAAGTAGATAACCAACTTTCCCGGAAAGTAGATATTTCCCATTTTTTATGATACAAATTTCCCGTTTTCTATGATAATCTACTTCGCAAAATTAGTTAATATTTCCCCCAAAATTCGAAAATCTACTTCCCCGAAGTCGATAATCTACTTTCCCGAAAAGTAGAAAATCTATCTACTTTTCGGGAAAGTAGATAACCAACTTTCCCGGAAAGTAGATATTTCCCATTTTTTATGATACAAATTTCCCGTTTTCTATGATAATCAACTTCTCTAAATTAGGTAATATTTCCCCCAAAATTCGAAAATCTACTTCCCCGAAAAGTCGATAATCTACTTTCCCGAAAAGTAGAAAATCTGTCTACTTTTCGGGAAAGTAGATAACCAACTTTCCCGGAAAGTAGATATTTCCCATTTATTATGATACAAATTTCCCGTTTTCTATGATTATCTACTTCGCAAAATTAGGTAATATTTCCCCCAAAATTCGAAAATCTACTTCCCCGAAAAGTCGATAATCTACTTTCCCGAATAGTAGAAAATCTATCTACTTCTCGGGAAAGTAGATAACCAACTTTCCGGGAAAGTAGATATTTCCCGTTTTTTATGATACAAATTTCCTGTTTTCTATGATAATCTACTTCGCAAAATTAGGTAATATTTCCCCCAAAATTCGAAAATCTACTTCCCCGAAAAGTCGATAATCTACTTTCCCGAAAAGTAGAAAATCTGTCTACTTTTCGAGAAAGTAGATAACCAACTTTCCCGGAAAGTAGATATTTCCCATTTTTTATGATACAAATTTCCCGTTTTCTATGATAATCTACTTCTCTAAATTAGGTAATATTTCCCCCAAAATTCGAAAATCTACTTCCCCGAAAAGTCGATAATCTACTTTCCCGAAAAGTAGAAAATCTATCTACTTTTAGGGAAAGTAGATAACCAACTTTCCCGGAAAGTAGATATTTCCCGTTTTTTATGATACAAATTTCCCGTTTTCTATGATAATCTACTTCGCAAAATTAGGTAATATTTCCCCCAAAATTCGAAAATCTACTTCCCCGAAAAGTCGATAATCTACTTTCCCGAAACGTAGAAAATCTGTCTACTTTTCAGGAAAGTAGATAACCAACTTTCCCGGAAAGTAGATATTTCCCGTTTTTTATGATACAAATTTCCCGTTTTCTATGATAATCTCCTTCGCAAAATTAGGTAATATTTCCCCCAAAATTCGAAAATCTACTTCCTGAAAAGTCGATAATCTACTTTCCCGAAAAGTAGAAAATCTGTCTACTTTTCAGGAAAGTAGATCACCAAATTTCCCGGAAAGTAGATTTTTCCCGTTTTTTATGATACAAATTTCCCGTTTTCTATGATAATCTACTTCTCTAAATTAGGTAATATTTCCCCCAAAATTCGAAAATCTACTTCCCCGAAAAGTCGATAATCTACTTTCCCGAAAAGTAGAAAATCTATCTTTTTTTCGGGAAAGTAGATAACCAACTTTCCCGGAAAGTAGATATTTCCCGTTTTTTATGATACACATTTCACGTTTTCTATGATACTCTACTTCGCAAAATTAGGTAATATTTCCCCCAAAATTCGAAAATCTACTTCCCGAAAAGTCGATAATCTACTTTCCCGAAAAGTAGAAAATCTGTCTACTTTTCAGGAAAGTAGATAACCAACTTTCCCGGAAAGTAGATATTTCCCGTTTTTTATGATATAAATTTCCCGTTTTCTATGATAATCTACTTCGCAAAATTAGGTAATATTTCCCCCAAAATTCGAAAATCTACTTCCCCGGAAAGTCGATAATCTACTTTCCCGAAAAGCAGAAAATCTATCTACTTTTCGGGAATGTAGATAACCAACTTTCCCGGAAAGTAGATATTTCCGATTTTTTATGATACAAATTTCCCGTTTTCTATGATAATCTACTTCGCAAAATTAGGTAATATTTCCCCCAAAATTCGAAAATCTGCTTCCCCGAAAAGTCGATAATCTACTTTCCCGAAAAGTAGAAAATCTATCTACTTTTCGGGAAAGTAGATAACCAACTTTCCCGGAAAGTAGATATTTCCCATTTTTTATGATACAAATTTCCCGTTTTCTATGATTATCTACTTCGCAAAATTAGGTAATATTTCCCCCAAAATTCGAAAATCTACTTCCCCGAAAAGTCGATAATCTACTTTCCCGAATAGTAGAAAATCTATCTACTTCTCGGGAAAGTAGATAACCAACTTTCCGGGAAAGTAGATATTTCCCGTTTTTTATGATACAAATTTCCTGTTTTCTATGATAATCTACTTCGCAAAATTAGGTAATATTTCCCCCAAAATTCATCTACTTCCCGAAAAAGTCGATAATCTACTTTCCGAAAAGTAGAAAATCTGTCCTGCTTTTCAGGAAAGTAGATAACAACTTTCGGAAATGGAGTATTTCCGTTTTTGCTTCAATCCTGCAAATTTCCCGTTTTCTATGATAATCTACTTCTCCTAAATTAGAGTAATATTCCCCAAAATTCGAAATCTGCTTCTGAAAAGTCGATAATCTGCTTTTTCCCGAAGAGTGAAAATCTGTCTACTTTTCAGGAAAGTAGATATACTTTCCCGAAGTAGATATTTCCCGTTTTTTTATGATACAAATTTCCGTTTCTATGATAATCTACGTCGCAAAATTACGTAATATTTCCCCCCAAATTCGAAAATCTACTTCCCCGAAAAGTCCATAATCTACTTTCCCGAAAAGTAGAAAAGCTATCTACTTTTCGGGAAAGTAGATAACCAACTTTCCCGGAAAGTAGATATTTCCCATTTTTTATGATACAAATTTCCCGTTTCCTATGATAATCTACTTCGCAAAATTAGGTAATATTTCCCCCAAAATTCGAAAAATCTACTTCCCCGAAAAGTCGATAATCTACTTTCCCGAAAAGTAGAAAATGTATCTACTTTTCGGGAAAGTAGATAACCAACTTTCCCGGAAAGTAGATATTTCCCATTTTTTATGATACAAATTTCCCGTTTTCTATGATAATCTACTTCGCAAAATTAGGTAATATTTCCCCCAAAATTCGAAAATCTACTTCCCGAAAAGTCGATAATCTACTTTCCCGAAAAGTAGAAAATCTGTCTACTTTTCGGGAAATTAGATAACCAACTTTCCCGGAAAGTAGATATTTCCCGTTTTTAATGATACAAATTTCCCGTTTTCTATGATAATCTACTTCGCAAAATTAGGTAATATTTCCCCCAAAATTCGAAAATCTACTTCCCCGAAAAGTCGATAATCTACTTTCACGAAAAGTAGAAAATCTGTCTACTTTTCGGGAAAGTAGATAACCAACTTTCACGGAAAGTAGATATTTCCCAGTTTTTATGATACAAATTTCCCGTTTTCTATGATAATCTACTTCGCAAAATTAGGTAATATTCCCCACAAAATTCGAAAATCTACTTCCCCGAAAAGTCGATAATCTACTTTCCCGAAAAGTAGAAAATCTATCTACTTTTCGGGAAAGTAGATAACCAACTTTCCCGGAAAGTAGATATTTCCCATTTTTATGATACAAATTTCCCGTTTTCTATGATAATCTACTTCGCAAAATTAGGTAATATTTCCCCCAAAATTCGAAAATCTACTTCCCCGAAAAGTCGATAATCTACTTTCCCGAAAAGTAGAAAAGCTATCTACGTTTCGGGAAAGTAGATAACCAACTTTCCAGGAAAGTAGATATTTCCCATTTTTTATGATACAAATTTCCCGTTTTCTATGATAATCTTCTTAGCAAAATTAGATAATATTTCCCCCAAAATTCGAAAATCTACTTCCCCGAAAAGTCGATAATCTACTTTCCCAAAAAGTTGAAAATCTATCTACTTTTCGGGAAAGTAGATAACCAACTTTCCCGGAAAGTAGATATTTCCCATTTTTTATGATACAAATTTCCCGTTTTCTATGATAATCTACTTCTCTAAATTAGGTAATATTTCCCCCAAAATTCGAAAATCTACTTCCCCGAAAAGTCGATAATCTACTTTCCCGAAAAGTAGAAAATCGATCTACTTTTCGGGAAAGTAGATAACCAACTTTCCTGGAAAGTAGATATTTCCCGTTTTTTATGATACAAATTTCCCGTTTTCTATGATAATCTACTTTGCAAAATTAGGTAATATTTCCCCCAAAATTCGAAAATCTACTTCCCGAAAAGTCGATAATCTACTTTTCCCGAAAAGTAGAAAATCTGTCTACTTTTCGGGAAAGTAGATAACCAACTTTCCCGGAAAGTGAATGTTCCCATTTTTTTGTGATACAAATTTTCCCGTTTTTCATGATAATCTACTTCCATAAATTGGTAATATTTCCCCCAAAATTGAAAATCTACTTCCCAAAAGTCGATAATCTACTTGAAAATGAAAATCTGTCTACTTTTCGGGAAAGTGAGCTCTTTCTTTCGGAAAGTAGATATTTCCCATTTTTTATGATACAAATTCCCCAATTTTCTATGATAATCTACGCCCCCATAGATTAGGTAATACTACAAAATTCGAAAATCTACTTCTGAAAATCCCGATAATCTACTTTCCCGAAAAGTGAAAATCTATCTACTTTCGGGAAAGTGAATAACCAACTTCGGAAAGTAGATATTTCCCGTTTTTTTATGATACAAATTTCCGTTTTCATGATAATCTACTTCATGAGTACGTATGCACCCCCCAAATTCGAAAATCTACTTCCCCGAAAAGTCGATAATCTACTTTTGAAAAGTAGAAAAAGCTATCTACTTTTCGGGAAGTGAATAACCAACTTTCGAAGTGATCCTTTCCCCATTTTTATGATGCGATTTCGTTTTCTATGATAATCTACTTCGCAAAATTAGGTAATATTTTACAAAATTCGAAAATCTCTTCCACGAAAGTCGATAATCTACTTTCCCGAAAGTAGAAAATCATCTCTTTTCGGGAAGTAAACAACCAACTTTCGGAAAGTAGATATTTCCCCGTTTTTATGATACAAATATCCCGTTTTCAATGATAATCTACTTCGCAAAATTAGGTAATATTTCCCCCAAAATTCGAAAATCTACTTCCCCAAAAAGTCGATAATCTACTTTCCCGAAAAGTAGAAAATCTATCTACTTTTCGGGAAAGTAGATAACCAACTTTCCCGGAAAGTAGATATTTCCCAGTTTTTATGATACAAATTTCCCGTTTTCTATGATAATCTACTTCGCAAAATTAGGCAATATTTCCCCCAAAATTCGAAAATCTACTTCCCCGAAAAGTCGATAATCTACTTTCCCGAAAAGAAGAAAATCTATCTACTTTTTGGGAAAGTAGTTAACCAACTTTCCCGGAAAGTAGATATTTCCCATTTTTTATGATACAAGTTTCCCGTTTTCTATGATAATCTACTTCGCAAAATTAGGTAATATTTCCCCCAAAATTCGAAAATCTACTTCCCCGAAAAGTGGATAATCTACTTTCCCGAAAAGTAGAAAATCTATCTACTTTTCGGAAAAGTAGATAACCAACTTTCCCGGAAAGTAGATATTTCCCATTTTTTATGATACAAATTTCCCGTTTTCTATGATAATCTACTTCGCAAAATTAGGTAATATTTCCCCCCAAATTCGAAAATCTGCTTCCCCGAAAAGTCGATAATCTACTTTCCCGAAAAGTAGAAAATCTATCTACTTTTCGGGAAAGTAAATAACCAACTTTCCCGGAAAGTAGATATTTCCTTTTTTTATGATACAAATTTCCCGTTTTTTATGATAATCTACTTCGCAAAATTAGGTAATATTTCCCCCAAAATTCGAAAATCTACTTCCCCGAAAAGTCGATAATCTACTTTCCCGAAAAGTAGAAAAGCTATCTACTTTTCGGGAAAGTAGATAACCAACTTTCCCGGAAAGTAGATATTTCCCATTTTTTATGATACAAATTTCCCGTTTTCTATGATTATCTACTTCGCAAAATTACGTAATATTTCCCCCAAAATTCGAAAATCTACTTCCCCGAAAAGTCGATAATCTACTTTCCCGAAAAGTAGAAAATCAATCTACTTTTAGGGAAAGTAGATAACCAACTTTCCCGGAAAGTAGATATTTCCCATTTTTTATGATACAAATTTCCGTTTCTATGATAATCTACTTCGCAAAATTGCGTAATATTTCCCCAAAATTCGAAATCTACTTCCCCGAAAAGTCGATAATCACTTTCCCGAAAAGTGAAAAAGCTATCTACTTTTCGGAAAGTGGAATAACCAACTTTCGGAAAGTAGATATTTCCCCATTTTTATGATACAAATTTCCATTTTCTATGATCTACTTCGCTAGAAATTAGGTAATATTTCTGACTCCGAAAATCTACTTCCCCCGAAAAGTCGATAATCTACTTTCCCGAAAAGTAGAAAATCTATCTACTTTCCGGGAAAGTAGATAACCAACTTTCCCGGAAAGTAGATATTTTCCTTTTTTTATGATACAAATTTCCCGTTTTCTATGATAATCTACGCAAATTTAGGTAATATTTACCCCAAATTCGAACATCTACTTCCCCGAAAAGTCGATAATCTACTTTCCTGAAAAGTAGAAAATCTATCTACTTTTCGGGAAAGTAGATAACCAACTTTCCCGGAAAGTATATATTTCCCGTTTTTTATGATACAAATTTCCCGTTTTTTATGATAATCTACTGCATTATGGATCATATGAAGATCCTCCCCCAAACCTACTTGGGGAGGATCTTCATGATCTAGTTCGGGGAGGATTCATATGATCAAGCCAAGTCGCGCCCATCTGAAGATCCACCTCCCCAAACCTAACCTAACCAAACCTAACCAACCAAACCTAACCCAACCTAACCTAACCTAACCCAACCAAACCCAACTTCCAACCTAACCTAACCTAACTCTAACCCCAACCAAACCTAACCTCAACCAAACCTAACCCCACCCCAACTCCAACCAAACCCAACCCAACTCAACCAAAACTCACCTCCAACCAAACCAAACCTCCAACTCTAACCCAATCCAAACCCAACTCCAACCAAACTCAATTCCAACCTCCCAAACCTACTTGGGGGTTGGATCTCATATGATCTAGCCTGGGGGAGGATCTTCAGTTGGATACTTGGGGGAAGATCTTCATATGATCCCAGTGGGTATGCCATAACTAATGGATCCTACTACTAATATTCCTATAACTAACGGTTTTTACCTATAAAATTGAGAATGCTAAACGAAACCCAAACTACATGCAAATTTTTTTTTTTTTTTTTTTTTACTAATTTATTGTTTATTTATTACAAATATTAATGATATTCTTTATTTCAGGGGTTTAGATGCATATTTATGCACTTTTTACAATTTTTACAATTTTATATTATATTTTCAGTGTTAAGTGGTTGTATTTGGGGCCTGAACGGATTAATCCTATAATCTAACGAATGCTATAACGAACAAGGTTCTAGAACCAATTAGATTCGTTATAGCTACCCCTACTGTACTGTATACAGTCAGTTCTGCTATAACTTTATAGTTGTGTTCTTGTAAAACATCATGTTATAGAAATTTATAATAGAAATAACAGGGCTTATGGAGAAAAATAGGGTTAGGTGCAGATTACATCGAGCTTCTCTTCAAGGGTTATAGCCTTCTTTACAATCATCACCGAATGCAATCACCAGAACGCTTTGAGATATTCTTCTTACCATATTCACAGTTAATACCACAAATTTGGAGAAATAGTAAGCAAAAATCGCTGTATAACAAACAAGCTCACATTATACAGTACAAATATCGTTCTTCATTCATAAATCGCGATAGAGCCAATTCGCATTGTCAAACACGCTATAGCAGAACTCACTGTACTTACCCGACTTTTCATATTAGTTCTAGGACACCCTGCAATAACTCAAGGCATGCTAGGAAAAGATATAAGAACACAAATTTTAATTAATTGTTTTATACAATTTATTTTTTTCTTGTCACAAAGTACATTGCATTATTTGCTATTACTGAAAAATACTTATAATCAATTTGTTTCACTTAATTTATTTTTTCTTTATTATATTTAGAACTTTGGAGTATTCAAAAGATCGGACTAATGTTGCATTGGTTTTAGGGGATCTAAGCTATGCATACTTTAGCATAAAATGAACCATAAATAACAAAAACTTCACACAGGTCAAGCTACATTTTGAAATACGAATCTATACCCAGTTGATGAGCAATTATTATTATTTTTTTAAATAAATATCTCTGAGATTCTATTTTACAAGGACAAAGCCTTCTTAAACAAAGGACAGTACTGCATAACTTTCATTCTCTTAAAAATTATGTGGAAGTAAAAGAGTTAGACTGGGTTCTGGAACACCAGTTTATATAGAAAAAATCATTACCTCCAGGTTATGCACTTGAAAGGGTCCACACACTACCAGACCTCCTTTCATACAAAATTCCAGACTTTTTCTTTAATGCAGTATTGTACACAGGCATTTTGTATTATAAAAGTAATTACTGTACTACTGACCTCAGAATATCTCCTAATATCAAGTGCACATGGCTTCAAATGCTCATGATATTGGTCAGATTTCACAAAATTAATTTCTTGGGAGGGCTTACAACTCCCCCCCAAACACACACAAAAAAAAAAAAATAAAAACTGGGTGGGCTTGCTGTGCTTGCATTTTTAAAAACCTCAGTAAAATAATTCTCCATTATGAGGTTAAGGTAGGACTCTTTGCAACGATAACATGGAGGCTGTGAGGGCATTACCAATAGAGTTGTCTGCACCCTGGACAGATCCCACCATGAATCTGTTACCTAGGAGACAAAATATAATATAAATTAATAAATTATTATCACAAAACTCTCACTTACCTACTATATTTACTTCACTTGCTTTCAATCACATTAAGAGATATACATTGTTCACTTACTGCTAATGTTCCATGATACAACTATCACTGTGAGCGATATTGTAATACAGTAATCTCGTGTTTTGGGCGTTTTTTTTTTATTGCATTTTTTTACTAAAAATTATATACCTGTACTGTATATATAAAATATCCTCTAAAAACAAAAATTTAAATTTTGCGCCATTTTCAATATTCCCATGTGGTGCGGCAAACAGATGCCACCTTTTCGCTTCAGACACCAGCTGCTCCGAGAAACCTCAGTCCTGCGTGCTTACCGTACTGTGAACGCTACTGTGATTACCTCTTCTGTTTGTCCTCCCACATGCATTCCACATGGCTCCGGGACATAAGCCAGCCTCATCAAAGGCAAATATTACTAACAAAGACTCTAAAGTGACCAAGAGATCAGTAATAGTGATGACCTTAACAGAAAAACAGTTTTATTGGACAAGCTCAGAGGTGGTATGAGCTCGAAATGTAAAACTGATAATTCATTTGTTCTTTTGTCAGAATACAAGTCGTCAAGTGGAGGAATGGGTGGAAGAGGACTGTGGCTGGTCTTGCGTTGAGGGCTTTTTAGTTTAACAAATTTATTGGCAGAGCTTGTAGTACAGTTTGCCTATTCTGAGTAATTCAGTCAGATCTTGACACTGAGGTGGTATTAGTAGATCCTCCTACAAGCGTGTCGCTGAGTAGCCGACCCTGAATTCACAGTGTATGCCTCGTGGTCTAGGTCAACCAGTGCCGCCATACATGAGGAGGTCAACTATTAAGCCACGCCTACCTCCGCTATATAAGACCTGACCTCGTGGTGACCTATCTCTTTCTACCTACACCAACCAGCAAGCAACACCTCCTACTCCTGCCTGGCGGCCTCGCTCCCGCCAGGCGAGCCACGCTGGTCCTCCTCTGGCATCCTCACCAACCAGCTCTCTACACATCACGCTTGTAACCAGCTGCCACTTCCCAGCACCAAGCTGCTGTACATCAATACAATATGTATACAGAGAGCACATTGTGAGTTTCCTTTCTCCATCCCATCCTGAGTGTAGACCAAACAACCGTACCCACAGTGTTACTTCTCACTGCCACATAGACAGGTTCATACACAAAGAAATACATCATATTCATTAACAGATTCATATGGGTAATGTCACTGCCATGCAGGACAGAGGTTTGTACACAAAAGTGCATCATATTCATTGACAGTACATATACATATATTACACACACATACACATATACATACACATATACATGTACATATATATACACATATGCACACATACACACATGCATACACATATACACAATTACATACATATACGTCGGTCAGATTCATCTTGGGGTAATGTCACTCTTCACTGCCAAACAGGACAGAGGTTCGTACACAAAGACTGCATCATATTCATTGGCTATACAGTATATAGGTCAGATTCATGTGGGTAATGCCACTGTTCACTGCCATGCAGGACAGAGGTTCGTACACAAAGAAGGAAATACATCATATTCATTCACAGTATATATAGGTCAGTGGATCACATACATTGGAGTCATATTCTAATTGAAGACTAATCAGTGTGGGTTAGCAAATTTGGGATAAACAGCAAGAATGTCCTCAAGCACACCTGTTTCAATGAAGTAATTACATAGTTCAAGATACAATTAGTCAGGTGGCCTGAAGTCTTTGACAGTGTCACATTCAATATAGTGTTCAAGTGTAGCTTTAAAGGTTATACAAAGTTTACATGCTGAGTGTTCCGTATGGGTACAGCGTTACTAACTTGCCAGATGTGTCTGTATCCTAGCCTAA
This sequence comes from Homarus americanus, assembly GCF_018991925.1. Taxonomy (NCBI): domain Eukaryota; kingdom Metazoa; phylum Arthropoda; class Malacostraca; order Decapoda; family Nephropidae; genus Homarus; species Homarus americanus. The sequence goes on along the minus strand of NW_024732440.1, from coordinate 4,877,929 downwards.
TTCTGGCCATGACTACATCACATTGTCTGGTTCTGTCTTTATGCTGGCCATACCGGTACCTCTTGTCACAAAATTGTCATATTTACTAATGCTACAACTGTCAGGTCTCTCTGCATTTCTCATTTCTTCTAGATCAGAGTTCATGATTCTGACTTGAATGTTTTTAATTACAGCATGGACAGGCCAAGGTCACGGTCAATATTTTCTTTCTTACAAATGCCTCATTGGCCAGTCTATCATCACGGTCATGATACCTGATTCCAACATGGATGAATCCACACAAGAATCGACAAAGGTTGTTCTCATTGGCAGTTATCACATTCCTTTTAATATCATATACAACTTTAGACATAGAGCCTGTGGTGAGGGCGGCATGAGCCGGGACAGCAGGGAGAGGCTGGCAATCGAAAGTGTTGCCGACCTCAGCGAAATATATATTTTTTTATTTACTTTTAAATAAATTTTCTTTGTATATAACTGTGTTTACATTTTTCCATTATTATACTACAATATGATTAGTTTCAAATAATGATGTTAGTAAATGCCAGTACAGTGCATCAGTGATCAGTGTGACCACTGGGCCATGAGTGGAAGCATTGAGTGGTTGCATGACCTACACTGGCTGTTTGGTGGCCACAGGCACGTGATTCTAAAATTTGCGGTTTGGCTTTCGCGGGGTTTCAGGAACGTAATTCCGTGAAAAACACGGATTCTGTACAGTACAGTATTACCCGGCTTTACCCTTTACGGTTTTCACTTTCGCGATTTCTCATTTACGGTACCTTGCCAGAACCGGACTTTCAGTTTCATGATGCATCTACTCATATCTGTGATGATATAATTTTTTTTTTTTTTTTTTTTTTATTTAGCTCATAAAATTCATACAATTACCCGGCCAGAATATAATTTACATTTGGAATTCTTACAATATGATGATCATTTTGAATATAAACATCATGGATTTTGCATTAGACATACAAATTTTGAATCTAATGTATTAATTTGGTTTACACAAAGCAAATATTTTATCTTTTGTGCAAAATATATGAAGTTTACATTCAAAATATTCCCTGACCTGCAAAGAATCCAGAAATGTCAATTATATTATCCTAACTTTAGACTGGTATTATTTATTACTAAATGTTAAAATCTAGTATTTTCACCCACACATTCTCTGGTAGGGAGGGAAGGTGGAGGGTTGGGACAAACCGACCCAGCTGGCATGAGGGGGGAGGCAAGGTGGGGTACTTTGATTGACAGATTGTCGTGAAGAATATTTTATTTTTTTTACTGAAGATATTTGTTTTAGCTCATAAAATTCATACAAATTACCGACCAGAATATAATTTACATTGCTGGAATTCTTACAATATGATGATCATTTGAATATAAACATCATGGGTTTTGCATTAGACATACAAATTTTAGATCTAATGTAATAATTTGGTTTACACAAAGCAAATATTTTATCTTTTGTGCAAAATATGAAGTTTACATTCAAAATATTCCCTGACTGCAAGGAATCCAGAAATGTCAATTATATTATCTAACTTTAGTCTGAGGTATTATTTACTAAACGTTAAAATCTAGTGTTTTCACCCAATCATTTCTCAGAGAGGTAGGAGCTAGTGAGCTGGGAAGAGATTTGAGTCCATTATTTGAATGGACATTAACCTGGGACTGTATTTCTTTAAATATTAATTGTGTGAGCATACCATCATAAAATGTAGATGTTAATTTTACTACATAGGTATTGTGTCGGAAAAAGTGGAGTTGGGGTCGGACCAGTCTCTATTGGAATTAATCCCATATTTCTGTTGTTCACTTTTCGCGTACCCTGTGGGTTCAATTGTGTAGAATTGGGGTACTACTGTATACTAAAAAATTTGCAACTAGATGTCCTGGTGACACGGCGGTGACTGTAATGCACCAGTTACCAGGTCATGAATTTACTTTCATTCGCTATTTCTCTGTGTCTATTATATATACTATTGTGAGTTGGTCTTGGTGTTCTTCACTATATTACCTGGTTTTTCTATGGTGGGTAACTCAAGGTCATCACTAATGGATATCTCTGGTTTATTGCTCGGGCACCTGTGTCGGCGCTAACATCTTTAGTTACGGGCTCAAGATGATCTTTTTCTGTTTTGGGACTGCTTCTTGGGAGGCCTTAGCCCTCGGAACCACCAAATTTTGTTTGAATCATCCGGATTTACCGGTCCGAGTCTTTGAGGGTTCACTGAGTGTAATGTATTGGTGTTGGTTCTTCTACCATTATATTTGTTTCTAATTTGTTATTGTACAAATAATTACGGAATTGGTTATTTGGTAAGAATTCTTTAGTTGCATTGGTTTTTGATATACACCGATGTGGTTTTGTTTTTGGTGGTCACAAACTGGTTGCTCGGTGAAAATGGATAGTCACCACTCAGCCAACACACTATCAGCACAACCTTCTCTGACCAGAACCATCTCAACTTTCATTCTTGCTGATCATCAGTGGAACACCTAAAATATAATATGATGAATATACTTCTGCTATACCCTATGTAAATCTATCGCGTTAATGTGTTGAATATGTTTACTCAGTTCTACATAGCATGGAAGATACCTATACATATTTAAAATAAACAATGACTCTACAATTATTCTTATAATTATGAACTACATTGTGGTCTGGGTTTACGGATATTTTTATACACGATTTGCCATTTTCGCGGCACCTCTCCAGATCTGCAATTATTATTCTGTGTAAATGCCATATATGTAACAGCGGGCAGGTACTGAGCCCAGACGTCGCGGACTGTGATTGGGCCACGTATCTCCCACCCCAGGGCCGGATTCAGGAGTGGGCAAAGTGAACTGCTGCCAGGGGCCTCCACATATTACAATATTTTATTTATTTGTTTATTCATTTGGATTATTCTTATTTTCATTCTTTAAAATTCATGTTTATTTATTCCATCCGTAAAACTATGTTCAGCAAGAAGCGTGATAGAAATTAGACTAGCTACTCCTGAAATTCATGAATATAGGTTGACAACCCTTTATCCGAAATTCGAAAACCAGCTCTGAAAACCGAAATTTTTTTTTTTTGGAGCAATTTTTTTTTTTTTTTTTTTTTTTTTTTATTAGCCCACCAGGGCACAGGTCACTGACCCACATCGGGCCTGGGGGTGAAAATGTAATAATAATAATTATAATAATAATAATAATAATAATGATATTACAGTAATAATAATAATATTCATAGTAAATAAAAATTTTAATAAAAAATACAAAATAAAATAAGTATGATAACAACAATAATAATAATAATAATAATAACAACAATAATACTGTAATAATAAAATAATAATAATAATAAAGAAATACAGTGACCCTCGTTTAACGAACACCTCGGTTAACGTAATTTCGATTAACGAACTGCCTTCCATAAGGATCTTCAATTCGGTTAACGAAAAAATTCGGTTAACGAAGTTCTACGAACCGACCTCAACATGTTTTCGCTTGCACTGACCGGGCAACCAGCTTTAGTATCAGTCCGCCAATACATTAATCGGTTCTAGGGCTTAAATTCCTTACTATTTTAGTAAATATCAAGAAGTTTATACTATTCAATAATTTTAAAAGTTGAATATTCAATTTTTTAGTCATTTTAACAATTATTGAACATAATTGAGTAAAGTGACTAGTTTTCACATGGCATCCAGCCTCTTAACACAGCAAACAGGAGTTAGTCTGTCTCTGTTTTCACTGGAGGTAACATCTTGCAGACTCTCTTCAATAAACACTTTTTTCTGTTTTCCAAGCAAATTATTGGTCATTTTGAAATATATTTTACATGACAATATATACAGTGCAGTGTTGATTTAAAGAAAATAATCTTGAATTACACCAGAGGCTAAAATTTTATGGGTGAAATGGTGCCATGGGGTGACTTCTCTTCCACCCCAATGCCTTCTCTTCTTCTTCTCCTCCACCCCATTCTAAATCCCATCATCATCATCATCATCCAGGAGCCTTCTACATACACACCTCAAAGTAAGTGAACTTTTTACCATTTTGTTGAATTTAAAATTTTCGGTGAGCTGGAACCAATACCCAAAAACCCATTGAAACAATGGTTTCAGTTAACGAACTTTCGGTTAACGAACGACCTTCTGGAACGGATTGAGTTCGTTAACGGAGGTCACTGTTACAAGAATGAAAAAAGATCAAAGAAACACGACTAGACCTATGAATTATTATTATTATAATTATTATTATTATTATTATTATTATATTTTAGCCCCCAGGCCCCAATGTTCAAATACCTCAATATAACTGCATGTGGCTTCAAAACTCTCCAAAAGTGTTCGAATTTCAAAATTTTCCCGGGGCCTTACAAGCGCCCGGAACTCCCATATGTTTAGGCTCGCTCACTCGCCACCCCACCCTCTTGGGTAGTTATAATGAGGGGCCTCCACAAAGAGGCTGCCCATAGGCCTCACAGGTCTAAATCCGGCACTACCCATGCACCACCCATGCACCCCCCTCCGTCATGTGCTGTGATTGGTCTATTTAACCTTGCTTGCCCTGCCACCAGAGCTGATGACCTTGGCGCACCAGTCTCCACTGTCCCTGTATACTCACTCGTGCCCACGAACCTTTTTTTATTTCTCACAATGGCTTCCACTGGACCCCCACCACCCACAGCCCTGAACTACCTGGCCCAAGGTGGGAGGCAGAGGCAAGCGGTGGCTGGGGAGGCTCAGTCTGTTGCTGTGTGGAGAATGCAAGAAGGCTGCACAAAGTGTTAGAGGCTCAGGCTTCTCCGAGACCACCAAGAGGGACATCCTGGAGGTTCGGGCAACCTGAGGTGATGCAGACGAGATGTTGGAAGATGATGACATCAGTGACAGCCAGGTGTTACAGAACAACAAGAGCAGAAACTAACACATGCTGATGTGAAGGAGGTCATCAAGTTAGCTGAGAGATTGAAGTTCATCCTTGCCAAAGAGACAAAGTAATCGTAGCTAAGTGTGAAAAACCATCTGTTGAAATGACTGGAGCCCTATGTTCAGCAGTATCATAACCACATCAATGCTAGCGTCAACAAAGCATCACGAGTTCTTCACCGCCAACACGCAAGCCCAAGTCAGTGCTAGTGAGGATATAGTGGGGTTTGACGAGGAGGCCCTGCTAGCCTCTGTGGTGGATAGAGATGCGATGATACAAGTGAGGGCCAATAATCTGCCTGCCTTGGAACCAACCCCCATCCCGTGTGCCCAGCCATCTCTTCTACTAACGTAAGTGTTAAAAACCTATATTGATATTTCTCTTAAATATTAATGTGTGTGCATACCATCATAAAATTAAGATGTTATTTTTCTACAATGTACGTGTTGTCGTGATAGCCAAAAAAGAGTAGTCTGGCTGTCAGTCTCTATTTCAATTAATCCTGTTCTTATTTTATTTACGCGTTTCGCTTTTGCTCTCAGGACCTCCATGGGTTTAATTAACAGCGTAAACCCAGACTATACTGTATATGTTATTACAGTTCACTTGAGTTATTCTTTACTGAATGGGATTCTTAAAATTGGTAATAACATTAACAATAACATGGTTTAAAATGTGTATTGTATGAAATTATAAATTATATCCATAATTTTACTTACCAGTATAAGAACTTGATCATTAAACTGAGAGGGTCCAATAATGTCACTGCTTGGGACTGGAACCATTGGAGCAAAGACATTCAAAGATACACCTTGCTTTACATTGTGAACATCTAGTAGTCACTGCCAAAACCAACTAAAGAAAATGTTCATATAAATTTTAATCTTTCAGTATTATATTAAAATTAAATATCATAATCATATAAAAAGTGGTAACTGGACATACTTTATTGTCTGAATCTTACAACTGCTAATTTAAATTTGTTATATTGTACTGTACAGGGTATACATATTTCATATAACAATAAGCATACTGAACAAGCACTGTGCATTATAATTGATAAAATGTTTATAAGAATTTTGCTAATCTTTAAAGCTATGAGACAATTATTGATGTGGCTCTAACATCCAGTCTCCCTCCTTCCATGTTCATCGTCAGCATCCTTCCTACCTTATTCTAATACTGTATTGTACTTTATCCTCTTTTCACTAGTCGACTTGTTAGCAGCTGGCTGGGACGGTCGATCATGTCTATTACACCGTTGACAAGCACTGAGTATGCAATAGCTCCAGAATGTATCTGTACCTGTGCCAGTAATGGTCAACTTCCTCTGGCAGATAACTCAGAGATCAGAACTTTCACTCCCTAAAATTGCCTGATATTTTTAAGCTTGTAGCTTTTTCAACCAGAAGCTGTGACGTTGAGCGGGGTGAGCACCTGCTAATTCCAGGTATGAACAGTTATGTCCTCCAAATTGTATAAATTTTATTAAGTCATCCCTTCGGCTAACAATAATTTATATCAATTATTTTTTATTGAATTCAGACCTTCATCCCATGGTTCTTTGAACCCATATGCCCAACTTGCTTCTCCATTACCTCTCATTAACACGACACTAAAACACCATACTGTACATTAGTTAAACATCTTCCCTTTAATTTTTTTTCTCACCAGTTTTATGTTATCTATAATAGGAGTAATTAAATAATTGGATTTTCCATTTCAAATTTTATCTCAGATGCATGCAAACAGCAGAAACCAATTTATAACTTACCTAGAAGGAGCTATCTCAACAAAGAAATCAATGCCAATAAAAACACTCTGATTCAGCTGCAAGGTCACCAGATAATCGTTCTTGATTACATTCCTGATGAGAAAAAAAAGGCATGATACAATAAATCCTCTCATTAATAGATTTGTCAATACTGAAGATTCCCAATATAAAACCTTTTGTCCAGTACTGTATAATTAACAGTCTTAGCCAGTAGGATTAAATTTTGAGATTATTGTCTATTACTGACGATGTGGTTAGTTGGTGCTTCTTGGAGTTTCATGACAGCTGAAAATGTTTACAGGACAATGTAACACACTGAGGTTACATAATTGTTAAACTGCTAAACTCACTAAAATTTCCTGGAAGTACATTTTATGAAAAACTATTAATATATTTCATAAATCACTAATTTCAATGCAAACCACCAGATATGATAATCAAATATAAATCTACATACAACATGCTGTATTGGTAGACAGTGTTTGTTTATCTTGAGATACCTAACTGTACTGTGCAGCCTAATACAGAGTATTCATAAAAGATCTGAATGATTTGATTCCTAATATTTCCAGACTAATTAAGATATAAAACTAGAACCATGTATAAACAATAGAGCAACTATCAGTTTGCTTGATTACCGAATGATTGATTAACAACAAATTTTCGATATCGTTGGATTGGTGTGATGCCTCTCCGTTGGCCCCAAGATCATCAGATATTGCATTGATTTCTTCCTCTGGGGTTTTGTTAGAGATGTTGTGTTGTGTACAATACCAAGGTTGCCAACATTCAAGAACTATGAATCAGGATCAAAGATGAAATAGTGATGGTCAATGCTAGCATGCCTGAATGCACATGGCAAGAAGTTGTATGTCAATAGGTTGTTGTATGGACAACCAATGATGCACATGTTGAAGTGTATTAAACATGTAAAACAATACTAGTTGCTCTATTGCTTACACATAATTTTAGCATTACAGTGGTCCTCGGTTACTGAGCACAATTCGTTCCAGAAGGTTGCTAGTTAACCAACTCATGTTCAATGGTTTTGGGTAATTGGTTTCAGCTCACCGAAATTAAATACAAACTAAAAACAAATGCAGTAAAGTACACTTACTTTGAGGTGTGCATGTAGATGGCTCCTGGTTGATGATGATGGGAATTAGAATGGGGGAGGAGAAGGAGAAGAAATGGCATTGGGGTGGAAGAGAAGTCACCCCATGCCGTCATTTCACCTATAAAATTTTAGTTCACTTGGTGTAATTCAAGATTATTTTCTTTAAATCAACACTGCACTGTGCTATATATTATCAATATGTAAAATATATTTAAAAATGAATAAATTGACTGGAAACACAGAAAAAGCATTTATGTTGAAGAGTCTCAAACAAGATGTTCCTTCCTCTGAACTGGTACAAACTGAGCCAAGCTTGATGTGTTGGTGGCTGTTTGGCACACAAAAAATAGTTCCTGTACTTTAATTATGTTAAATAATTGTTAAAATGACTAAAAAATTAATATAAAACCTTTAAAATTATTGAATAGTACAACCTTCTTGATATTTACTAAAATGGTAGGAATTTAAGCCCCAAACGATTACTGTATTGGCGGACTAATACTACAGCTGGTGGGCAGCCAAATGCAGCTGTATGTTGCGAAAAAATTCATGAATTAATTAACCGGGTGATAGTGCACGTGGGAATTTTCCCCAAAGTGTTTACTTGGGGATAATGTCTGTGTCCCTGATTGGCAACAAATAAAGATCTTGATGATCCTCTTAATAAATGTTCTGAATGAAATTATTTTATAAAAACAAATTTAATATAAATAAGTTTCATTGAGCTAAGGGATACTTGATATAATAGTCAGGAGACAGAATCGACATAGTGAGTTATTGTTTATATTTGCCATGGTGACTTGTATAACAATAAGAGATCTTAATGCATTAACTTATGAATAATATAACATTTATGAGTCATATTGATTAATTTGGGGAAAAATGCTTTCTCCTTATTAATTACAGTGAACCTCGACAACGGTTTCACTTTACTCGTTTCTACATTTCTGTTGCCTGCCAGAACCGAATTCCCACTTTACGTGATGCATCTACTCATATACGCAGGAGAAGTATAATTTTTTTTATTTAGCTCATAAAATTCATACAAATTATCCGGCCAGAATATAATTTACATTGCTGGAATTCTTACAATTTGATGATCATTTTGAATATAAGCATCATAGATTTTGCATTAGACATACAAATTTTAGATCTAATGCAAGTATTTTGTTTACTCAGAGCAAATATGTTATCTTTTGTGCAAAATATATGAAGTGTATATTCAAAATATTCCTGGTCTTGCAAGGAATCCAGCAATGTCAATTATATTATCCTAACTTTAGTCTGAGGTATTATTTATTACTAAAAATGTAAATATACTGTTATAACCCAATCATTTCTCTGGTAGGGAGGGAAGGTGGGGGTGAGGGGTAGGGAGGGACCCAGGGAGCAGGTGGGAAGAGGGGGGGAGGTGGGGTATTTTGATTGACAGATAGTATTTCGGTAAGTATATTTTGTTTATTTATTGAAGATATTTGTTTTAGCTCATAAAATTCATACAAATTACCGGGCCAGAATATAATTTACATTGCTGGAATTCTTACAATTTGATGATCATTTTGAATATAAACATCATAGATTTTGCATTAGACATACAAATTTTAGATCTACTTTAAGAATTTTGTTTACTCTGAGTAAATATGTTATCTTTTGTGCAAAATATATGACATTTATATTCAAAATATTCCTGGTCTTACAAGGAATCCAGCAATGTCAATTATATAATCCTAACTTTAGTCTGAGGCATTATTTATTACTAAAAAGGTAAATATTCTGGTTTCTCCCACACATTTCTCTGGTAGGGAGGGACCGACCTACCATCTGGCGAGGTTGGAAGAGGGGGGGAGGCAAGGTGGGGTACTTTGATTGACAGATAGTCTCGTGAAGAATATTTTTTTTTTTTATTTACTGAAGATATTTGTTTTAGCTCATAAAATTCATGCAAATTACCCGGCCAGAATATAATTTACATTGCTGGAATTCTTACAATTTGATGATCAATTTGAATATAAACATCATAGATTTTGCATTAGACATACAAATTTTAGATCTACTTTAAGTATTTTGTTTACTCTGAGTAAGTATGTTATCTTTTGTGCAAAATATATTCAAAATATTCCTGGTCTTACAAGGAATCCAGCAATGTCAATTATATTATCCTAACTTTAGTTTGAGGTATTATTTATTACTATACCTTAAAATCTAGTGGTTTTCCCCCAAACATTTTTCAGAGAGGGAAGAGCCAGGAGTGTGAGAAGAGGGGGAGGGAGTTGAGTCTATTATTTGAATGGACATTAACTTGGCAACTGTATTTCTCTATTTCTCTTCAGTATTAATTGTGTGCATGTACCATCATAAAATTAAGATGTTATTTTTACTAGAACATAGGTATTGTGTCGGAAAAAGTGGAGTTTGGGGGTCAGCCAGTCTCTATTTCATTTAATCCCATATGTTATGTTGTTCACTTTACGCGGGCCTCCGTGGGTTCAATTGACCGCGTAAAGTGAGGGTTCACTGTATTATTATTAATTTGTGATATAATGATATAATGTGACTCATGGTATCCTCCTAGTTCAGATGAGTGAAATTATCTCCTAGTCAATTGACAAAATCCTTATCTCAATTAGTGAATCAAGCAGACCCTGGCAAGTAACTTTTGGCACATGACACTAGGAAATATGCAGGGTCTGTGGCCTTTCTGCGGCATATGAGTCTCAGTCAGATCAAGGAAATGGGCTTTTGGAGATCTTCAAAAACTTTCAAAGACAGCTATCTTCATCTATCTCTGAGAGATGCTTCAAATGTGGTGGTGCTGGGTTCCCCTCCCCCATCTAGTCAATCTCCACTACCAGGACCTTCTTCCTCATTAGAATAAAGTGAGTATCCTTTTTGAGTAAATTAACATTTTACCTTCTGGTAAATGTTCCTAATTTTGGAAATGTTCAAAACGGTTTATAATATAATCGGGACCTCAGTTAGCGGAGCCTTGTATGCAGTCACCTCCCTCTCCACCTCCTGCTCGGGTATTCTTGCTAACGTCGCATTCAGAGCTTGAACAAAAAAACGTTTTTTTCTAAAAACCAGTTTTTGCTGAGAGTCGCATTCGAGCTATATCACAAAAACTGGTTTTTAGAAAAAAACGGCTTTTTTTTAAATTCTCTCTTTTAATCTTTATTTAATATATGTTATTTTAAATGAAACCTTTCCTCTAGACCATTGACACCTCGGAAATTTGTGAGGCTGTACCTTCACAAATAGTAGCTGTGTAACCCTGGTCTATAAAAAAGGGAAGGTTTCCTGCAAAGGATAATTGATGCTAAATATACTGACATTAATACATAAATATTTACAGTGGTCCCTCAGTTAACGAACGGTTCGATTAAAAAAATTATGGTTAACGAATTAACTTCCATAAGGATCTTCAATTCGGTTAACGAACAAAACTTCAATTAACGAAATCCTTACGACAAACACCTTTTGTTGTGAGCATCAGCTGATGGGCTAGTCTGCCAATTCAGTAATCTGTTCTATGTTTACATTCGTTTCCAGTGAAGTAAATATCAAGAAAGTTGTGCTCTTTAATATTTTTGCATATTTTATATTAAAATTATTAGTCATATTAAAATTTAGTTAACATATTGAAAATATATGCAGTACAGGGAACTAGTTTTTTGTGCACCCATCAGCCGCTTGACTCGCCCACCAGGCGTCAGTTTGACTTTGTTTACAATGGAGTGAACATCGATTTTGTTGCTGTCTTGAATATTTTTGCATTTTTACATTAAAATTATTGGTCATTCTGAAATTTAGTTAATATATTGATAATATATAGCGCAGTGCAGTGTTGATTTAAATAAAATAATCTTGAATTACACCTAGTGAAATTACGGCATCAAGCATGAGTCCCCTGAAAGGTTATTTCTCCTTCATCACCACTTCCTTCTCTTCTCCCTTCTCCTCCACCCCCACTTCTAATTCCCATTATCATCATCAACCAGGAATGTTCTACATATACACCTCAAAGTAAGTGTACTTTACTGCATTTTTTTTTTACTTTGTATGTACTTTTCTGAGCTGGAGCCAATTACCCAATACAGTATCCCATTGAAACAATGGATTCGGTTAACGAACGACTTTGTGGAACGAATTGTGTTCGTTAACCGAGGGACCACTGTACACTGGTTATTTTTTTTTTTCTTGCTTACATCAAGTGCTTCTTGAGCTCCTGACCAATCACGAGTTTCATTTGGGGTCCTACATTCTATTTCCTCTAGCAACCTGTAAGAAAAGAAAAAGACAAGATTATTTTTTGAATACAGTACAGTATATATAATAAGTTGCTTCAACATGCTTGATGGCAGCTGAGTCACCAGAGCTGTACCATTCATTGGCCTCTACTGCATTTCCTGGGCTGGTACCCTGGGTTTGCAATGATGAGTAGGTGGAGGAACAGGGGAGACATACCATTCTGGTTTTACCCAACAGCTGCCATCAGGCAATTATAGCTAACCCATGCAAATGTGGAAAATTACTGATAAATGTTGTTGATGATGACAGCACACTCCATGACTTCATACATGTGCATACCTGCACACCTGCCCTTGGATGAGTATACATGCATGATATAGTACCATATAGGTATGGGGATGTGTATAATTTGGTGGTAGTCCTTTGGACCTTGAAAAAATTTAAAATTTCAAAATCAGACCCATTGCTGTCAGTAACACCCTCTGCTGACCCATCAAGGGAGCAACCATGGGAAAAGTCTACTGGGAAGTTCCTTCACTGCTGATACCAAATTAACTGGGGTTTGCTACCCTAAAGCTGAGTAGCAACAGTCTACAATGTTAGCCATATTAGATTTCAAGAATGCTTTCACCTAGACTAGAAGAGATGAGGTAATCAAGATTCCCATCTTTTTTCCCTGTTAGATGCACATAAATCTATATTCTTAGAGATTAGTACTACGATACCTATAGGATGATCTCATTTTCTTTTAAATACACAGAAAGATTATATACTCTACTGTGCTAGACAAACCAGTAAATAGAATTCATGCAAAAACTTTGTTGTCCCTGGGGTTTTTATTGTTTGAAGGTGCTTGAGATGTTTGATATTAATTTGGCAAAATAGCAGCCTCTTAAGGAAAAAGACTTTCAACAATAAACAAGGATTTAGAGGTGCAATGTGATATGACATTTTCACATCAAGTACAGTATTGTAATTGTATTAATTCAGTGGCAGATAAGAGTGGTTTGGGGAATTCTGTTGAACCTTGTGCCAAGACTAACGCGTCACCTATCAACTTGCACACATTCTTGGACCGCTTGTCATCCATATACAGGTAGTTCTGCTATAACGCGATAATTGTGTTCTTGTAAAATATCGTGTTATAGAAAATCGCGTAATAGAAATAACAGGGCTTATGGAGAAAATAGGGTTAGGTGCAGATTACTCGAAATCGAAAAAATTTAGTAGTTAGCCTAACACAAAGGATAGCACAGTCTAAATAAATGTTACATTCATATCTAATAATGAAATCATACAGTAAATTTAACACTTTACCTTGAAAAAATATGAATGTAACTTGATGGGGGAGAAGGGTGATTTTGAGGTTGATAACATCGAGCTTCTCTTCAAGTGTTATATCCTTTCTTTTACGATAATCACCGGGAATTCTATCATCAGAACGCTTTTTGGAGATATTCTTCTTTACCATATTCACAGTTAATACCACAAAATTGGAGAAATAGTAAGCAAAAATCGCGTTATAGCAAACAAGCGTTCGCGTTATACAAATATTGTTCCGAATTCATAAATCGCGTTAGAGCAAATTCGCGTTATCAAAACACGCGTTATAGCAGAACTCACTGTACAGTAATCTCTCATTAGCTTGAATAATTGGTGCAGAGCTCTTCCGATACTGAGAGATTTGTGGGTAATCAGACAACTCTCTCAAACCCGGAAAAAATCTGACATCCCCAGAATATTTCTGGTTTTGTAATAGGAAAAGTTGCTTAGTCTAAACTATGCATCTCACATGGACAGACACTATTCCATATCCATGAAATGTTTCTGGGTTCTGGGAAAAGTTTTACGAGTCTAAACTACGCATTTCATCTCCCACCGACAAACACTCTCTCATTACATTTAGACCGTGGGCAAGAGTGAAAATATTTATGGCTAGTCAAAAATGTATAAACTTTTATTCACAGCATCTGATCTAATAGTGTTAGAGAAGAATTAGGTACCATAATGATCCTGAATAAATTCTCTATGTGACTATTCAAATAAAAGATCCTTAAACACAATATTTCAGCATGATATAATGATGAGGACTCAATTATTTTAATAAAAAACTAAATAAATGTTGATACAGGAGTCTATAAAATCAGCCTTTAAGTTAGAAACATCAATTTTTTTACCCAAATAATCATGAATAGTTTATGTAAAAGTTGGGTTAAATAAATATAGTTTTTAAAAAACTAAAAATCTAAATATTACAACAGGCAGTCAAATGAAGGCATTTTTGAGGTGTGAGCAAATATATTTATGGCTAGCAAAAAATGTTTAAACTTTAGTTCACAGCATTTGTTCTCATAGTGTTAGAGAGATGACTTTGGTACCATAATAATCCTGTATTGGCCTCGTTTGTCACCTCAGAGCTCACCAACGAAGGCGACATCCTTAATAACTCATATCATTGTATCATAGCTGGATGATCGTCGTACTCAATTCTGAGTGATTTAAAAATAAAGAAACAAAATATCAAGAGTAAGAAACATATATATATATATATATATATATATATATATATATATATATATATATATATATATATATATATATATATATATATATATATATATATATATATATATATATATATATATATATATATATATATATATACATATATATATATATATATATATATATATATATATATATATATATATATATATATATATATATATATATATATATATATATGTAGTGTATATATATATATATATATATATATATATATATACATATATATATACAGTTGTACCCCGCTTAACGCAGTCAATTGAACCCACAGGGTACCGCGTTAAGTGAACAACAGAACATATGGGATTAATTCCAATAGAGACTGGCCCGACCCCCAAACTCCACTTTTTGACGACACACAACTATGTTGTAGTAAAAATATTATCTTAACTTTATGATGGTATGCACATACAATTAATAATTAAGAGAAATGTCAATAATATTAGGCTATTTAACACTTACATTAGTAGAAAAGATGGCTGGGCACACGGGGATGGGGGTTGGTTCCGAGGCAGAGGGCAGACTATTGGCCCTCACCTGTATCACTTGTATCAATTGTATCACTATCCACCACAGAGGCTTGCAGGGCCTCTTTGTCAAACCCCTCAAAGTCCATATAAGTCCATATCCTCTCTATAATTATCACTATCACTGACTTGGGCCGGCTGTGGTGGGTGGCGGGTGAAGAACTCGGTAATGTTTTGATGACTGGGCGACCTTGTGCGCACCGTGCCCGCGCCGCTTACACAACATGGCGGATGGCGGGAGGTTTGGATCCAAAAATGGCGCAGCTCGCCAGCCGCTCTCCGCGTAAAGGGGAACACGCACCGCGGAATGTGAGCATCCCGGGTTCCGGCATGGCTAAGTTTATTACAAAGTGATGAAAAGGGTACGCTTAATACTGTAGTCCACAAAACATGTAGCTATGCTTTTTTTATTTGGTCCCCGTCATACGAGTCCGTTTTCTCTCACATCAGGACGCCTGTGTCCTCCGTTTTCTCTCTTAATCTTAGAGTGCATCAGAAACTTTACTATTTTTAGTAATGCCACAGATTTTGAAATTGCAACTCCAATTGCAACTTGCAATTGTTGAGGCAACTAGATATGTCTGATTACAGCAAAAGTGTTTTTGTCAATTTGTAGGTGAAAGATTTTATCCTTAATAGATGTAGGTTAACATTTCACCTGTAGGCAGATGCTTAGAAAAGCCTAAGTAAGGAAGCATATTCCTTTAACACATAATATCTGACCAGTATGGGGAGGATCATCGTGTCTCCGTCAGGTGGTCGTGGAGTGGTTGTCCAGTAGGCGTCACGTGTTTGTTGTTTTTTTGTTTTTTTTGAGGGGGGGGGGGGCCACGGACATATATGCGATCGGACGTTAACCGGCGCATTACTGTAGTTGCAAAAATATTACATTTCCGTGAATGTATTATATCAAGAACAGTATGAATATAATATCACTAATATAACAGTATTTTAACCGAAAACTATCAAAAAAACGAGTAACATATCTTGAACATCGGAAGGTTAGGTAAAGTCTTTTGTTTTCATGTAGTTTATCCTAATTTACATTGAAATACATTACGTTTCAGCAAAACTACTATTTATTTCTGAGAATATGGAAATGTAATATTTTTGCTGAAAAGACGTACGTATTACAGTGGAAAGTGACGAAAGCAATTACTTTCTCTTTCTTTCGTTCAAAAGATGTTACCGTAATCGCTTTTCGAATGGTTTTCAGTTAAAAAACTGTTGTATTACAATAATATTCTATCCTAATTCACTTGTGATGCAACAGTATTTTAACTGAAAACCATTAGAAAAGCGATTACGGTAACATCTTTTGAACGAAAGAAAGCGAAGTCATTGTTTTCGTCACGATTTTATCCCACTTTCCACTGTAATACGCACGTCATTTCAGCAAAAATATTACATTTCCATGAGTGTAGTATATCAAGCACAGTATGAATTGAATATATCTTGTAATATAACAGTATTTTAACCGAAAACTATTAAAAAAGCGAGTAACATCTCTTGAACATCGGAAGGTTAGGTAAAGTCTTTTGTTTTCGACATGAATTTTATCCTATTTAACATTGAAATACATCACGTTTCAGCAAAACTAATATTTATTTCTGAGAATATATTCATTCAGGCACAGTTTAGGTAAAATATACATGTGATGTCATAGTTTTTTAACTGAAATCGATTCGAAAAACACGTACCCTCTAGCCCTGTTCAAGGAGAAGACTGGGAGGAGCTGTTTGGTGCTGAAGACGATGACAAGAAAAATGATTTTGATGGATTTTAATGAAAATATTCAGAAATATGGTATTGTAGTATTTATGCAAGTGAATTAGGATAGAATATTATTGTAATACAACAGTAGTGACAATGTGGAGGAGGCAGAGGGATAGAGCGGGGAAGAGTGGTGACGCTGGAGGTGGGAGCAGGGACGAGTGGAGATGCCAGCCAGTACATTACGGGTGTACAGTATTACGGTAATTGTTTTTATAGCTCTTTTTGCATTTTAAGATTAAATACAGTACATTACGTTTCAACAAAACTACTATTTATTTCTGAGAATATGGAAATGTAATATTTTTGCTGAAATGACATACGTATTACAGTGGAAAGTGGATAAAATTGTGACGAAAGCAATGACTTTCGCTTTCTTTCGTTCAAAAGATGTTACCGTAATCGCTTTTCAAATGGTTTTCAGTTGTGGGATTATGAGGCTAATGATAGGATAGAATATTATTGTAATACAGTACAACAGTTTTTTAACTGAAAACCATTCAAAAAGCGATTATGGTAAAATCTTTTGAACGAAAGAAAGAGAAATTCATTGTTTTCGTCATGATTTTATCCCACTTTCCACTGTAATATGTACGTCATTTCAGCCAAAATATTACATTTCCTTATTTATTTCTGAGAATATATTCATTCAGTCACAGTTAAGGTAAAATATACTTGTGATGTAATATTTTAATGAAAATACGGTATCGTAGTTTTCTTTTGTTTCAAATTTAATTAACAAAGATTGATGTTTCAAATGTAATGAACAAAAATTTATGTACAGTATCTATAAATAAACTTTAAAAATTTAATACTTTATGTTTTACATCGTCGTGTGCATACCTTACCATGCATTTGGCTACTTTGGGCTTGCTATGATGACGCAAGAGATCTGCCCTGGCAACTGTACCGACACTCACAGCTGGTGGTGCGTTGGTGCGTTGTTTCCATTGTTTACTGGTAGTTACTGGTAAATATTTTTCAACCTAACGAAACTAATACCCGTTTAGAAGTCGACCCCCAATTTTTTGCCAAATAATTTGGTCTTAAAAACTCGAACTACACACAGGTATATACAGTAAATAAGGACATGGGGAGCCAGGGTTTTTTTAGGAGGGGGGCAGCAAAAGTACACACAGACTGTGAGGAGGTAGAAGTGGACAATGAAGAGACATGCATTGACCTTGATAGTGATGAAAGTGAGCCAGACCCAACGAATGCTAGTGAAAGTGAGCCCATACCTCAGTCTTATAATGAAACTGAAATGTTGCCGGCATCAATAATCAGTGATTTAGTGTATGAAGAATCTGTGTGGCGATTTTTAGAGAGGGCAGAGAAAGACTTTGATCAGTAAGTGATTGATTATGACGAGGCCATTAAAGTTATACTCACTCCTCAGGATTTACGTAACTTCAAGTTGCTATGATCTTCAGGGATAATAAAACGAAGGAACTTAACAAAGTAAGATTGTAATACAATACTTTTGTCAAAATACTGTTTTTGCCCAAGATTATGCAAACTTTCTCCGCCTTTGTATTCGTATGTTAATTACGCTGGAAGGGGGGGGGGGTTAATGGTGGGAGATGAGTGTAGTGGTGTTTCCTTATTATTACACACTATTAAACTTAACAATATTATAAATCTTTGCTAATAATAGGAACGGAAAGATAAATACCGATAGGCAAATGAGTTGCTTATTATTAATTATTTTTTAGGGGGTTTATGGGTGCAAGACGAGTGCTGTTTTTGGTGATCATTAGCTTGTTATACAGTATTAGCCCACAATAATAATAAAATTTTGCAGAAAAACGTGATCATTGTTGGTTTGAAGCTCAAACAACTGTACATCATGGGTAGTTATTCTCATTCAACTTGCGATAAAATAATAACTATACACAGTGCAGCTCCTCCCCGACTGTACTGGCAAGCTTAAAAGTGAAAGTTTTGTGGTGCTGAGAAGAAAAAGATACACCCATTTTAGATTTTCTATGTATTATTTTCGCATTTTCAACTTACGACCCGGGTTTGGGTCCTTAACCCCGTCATAAGTCGGGGAGGAGCTGTACTAACTTTTAGTTTTCACAGTTCGCTAGGAGAGGGATTGAGCTGCACGATAAAAAAAATTAACCCTCTAGCTTAAAAAACAAAAAAGTTATGGTTGTTTGAACTTCAAAAAACTTTAAACGAGTTTTTCTCAGCTTTTTGAATTTGGCGTTTCACCCCCCCCCCCTTCTGACGCGGAGCGCTTCATGTCACAAATACTTTTTCTATTTCATAAGTACAAAACATAAAAATACAGTCCCTATTCCTACCATATTACATTATTTCTTATGGGAGGAATTGTCCCGCTTTGTGTTGCATTGGCGACCTAAACATTCTTACGGTCCTTATCTTTCAGTATTTACCGTATTTTGCGGCGTAGAAGACGCTGCATCGTGGAAGACGCACCCTGATTTTGGAAATGCAATTCTAGGAATAAAACTTTTTATACTTACTAACCGACACCAGTGAAACAGTTGCTTGATATACAGCCCTTTTCGCACAAGTACACACACCTCTTTGAATATCGT
Organism: Homarus americanus; assembly: GCF_018991925.1. Classification (NCBI taxonomy): domain Eukaryota; kingdom Metazoa; phylum Arthropoda; class Malacostraca; order Decapoda; family Nephropidae; genus Homarus; species Homarus americanus. The sequence continues at coordinate 4,858,414 of NW_024732440.1, read as the reverse complement.
CACTTAGAATTGCTTATCAGTTGTCATTTTCATCAATTTTTAATAAAAAATCTGTATAAGAAATGAAAATCTTTAATACAGCACTCATATTCTACACCTGGTTCCCCCCCTTTTCTAGCAGGCTGTAGTGTTTACATTATTTCCTTGATTTTGTAGATATAACAATGATGCAATTCCTCAATAGATGGCGCTGCCGCACCACTGCCATTAGTAAACAAACCGCACAATAGCAAGGGTTGCGTAGCTGCAGCCATTTATTTTTTCTAACTGAGTAAGTAAATAATTGTATTTTTTGCAGTATATCAACAATACAGTATTACCCCGCCTAACACGGTTTCACTTAACGCGTTTTATCATATACGCGGTGCCTCGCCAGAGCTGAACTTTCACTTAACACGGATTTTTTCCACATATACGCGGTGAGTGTCCGGCTCGAGACGCTATTTTTAGATTTGCCCCACCCTGCCTGACTGCCTGTTTTAGCTCATAAAATTCATACAAATTACCCGGCCAGAATATAATTTACATTGCTGGAATTCTTATAATTTGGTGATCATTTTGAATATAACATCATATTTTTGCATTAGACATACAAATTTTAGATAAAAATTTTTCTCAAATTAACTATGTTATCTTTTGTGCAATATATATGACATTTATATTCAAATATTCCTGGTCTTACAAGGAATCCAGCAATGTCAATTATATTATCCTAACTTTAGTTTGAGGTATTATTTATTAAAATTTAGTGGTTATCCCACACATCTCCTTGGGACGGTTGGTGGGGGTGGGGGGGAGGGAGGGACCGACCGACCATCTGTTACCCTGTGAAGAATTATTTTTTTTTTTATTAACTGAAGATATTTGTTTTAGCTCATAAAATTCATACAAATTATCCGGTCTGAATATAATTTACATTGCTGGAATTCTTATAATTTGATGATCATTTTGAATATAAACATCATATTTTTGCATTAGACATACAAATTTTAGATAAAATTTTTTCTCAAATTAACTATGTTATCTTTTGTGCAAAATATATGACATTTATATTCAAAATATTCCTGGTCTTACAAGGAATCCAGCAATGTCAATTATATTATCCTAACTTTAATCTGAGGTATTATTTAATACTAAATGTTAAAAACCCTGGAAGGGAGGATTGGTGGGGGGTGGGGGGGAGGGTTGGGACTGACCGCGCGGTTGGAAGAGGGGGGGAGGCAAGGTGGGGTACTTTGATTGACAGATAGTGTTGTGAAGATTATTTTTTTTTTTATTAACTGAAGATATTTGTTTTAGCTCATAAAATTCATACAAATTACCCGGTCAGAATATAATTTACATTGCTGGAATTCTTATAATTTGGTGATCATTTTGAATATAAACATCATATATTTTTCATTAAACATACAAATTTTAGATAAAAATTTTTCTCTAGGTAACTATGTTATCTTTTGTGCAAAATATATGACATTTATATTCAAAATATTCCTGGTCTTACAAGGAATCCAGCAATGTCAATTGTATTATCCTAACTTTAGTTTGAGGTATTATTTATTAAAATTTAGTGGTTTTCCCCCAAAAATTTCTCTGAGAGGGAAGAGCCAGCGAGTGTAGTGTGAGAGAGGGAGGGAGTTGAGTCCATTATTTGAATGGACATTAACTTGGCGACTGTATTTCTCTTAAGTATTAATTGTGTGCATGTACCATCATAAAATTAAGATGTTATTTTTACTACAACATAGGTATGTGCCTTCAAAAAGTGGAGTTTGGGGGTCAGGCCGGTTTCTATTGGAATTAATCCCATATGTTCTGTTGTTCACTTAACGCGGATTTCACTTAACGCGGGACCCTCTGGGTTCAATTGACCGCGTTAAGTGGGGTACAACTGTATTAGTTAAATCAATTGTTTTATAGTATAGAGAATACTTGTAATTGCTAAGTAATGAGGTAACAGTCTTTGTAAGGGGCAGATTTCAGTTGACCCTAAGAAAACCTCAGCTACAACCCATCAACTAGCGTCGTGGAAGATGCACGGTAATTTTCAAGGTATATTTTTGTAATAAAAAGTGCGTCTTCTATGCCGCAAAATACGGTACATGTATTCTCATGGGAGAAAATTCCCTGCTTAACATCATTTTGTGTATATTTGGGACCCCCCTGTATACTGTACTGTATATTCAAGCTGATTACAAAGAAAACAAACATAAGATGCCTTGTTTACTTATAGTACAAAAGATATAAAGTGTGCATTTAAGTATGCAACCTGTTGCATCGTGAAACCAACAACTTAGATAATTGTCTTCTAAATTGAATATCACACACACAAAAGAGTATGACTTACTTGACATTAAGTCCTCCCTTCTCAAGTACTTCTAGAATTCTCTTTCCAACTCTTTCTGTATTTGTTAAAATTGCAACCTCTTCCTCTTTTAATTCCAAGAATTGAAGTTCTGGCAATGGTATGGATAGAAGTTCAATATCTGGAGTCTCTTCTGTGTTATGTATTGATGTCTTGATGAAGGTGTCTGGTAAGATAATAAATCATTAAACATTTGCAGTCATTGCTTTTTTTTTAATATTCATAAAACAATGGTGCATAAATGGAGCAAGGCATTTATATATTTTTAGGTTCTTGGCTTATATTAAAGTGATATAGTCTTACTACTAAAGCTGAATCTTAAAAAATTACCAAGCTGTCTTGCTTCCTCAGGTAATTCATTTTGTGATGGTGGCCATATTTACAAACACTTTTCAGCCACAAACTAATTTTAAAATATATTTACCCTAATACTGTTCTCCCCTGGAACATGATTTTATCAACAATCATACAATATACTTAGTGATTTTACAAACACTGTAAAGAGTTGTGAGAGTTAATGGAAAAGAAGAAAAATCCTGGTTCTGTATTCATTTTCTTCATCCTAAATAAATGTGTTCAAATGTATGAGGAACCTCTTCAAATGCAAATACAGTAAAAGTTAAAAAATCCGGATGCCAGAAATCCGGACCACCCGAGAATCCGGACTTTTTGAAAACTCAAACCCTTTTTTTTTTTTAAGCGAGCTTTTGTGTGTATGTTCGCATGCGTGAGCGCCACAGCTGCACAGCGACAACAAGCGACCACGTGGTTGCCACTTTAAAATGAGCAATCAAACTGTGACAACATATGTAATTTTGAGTCTTACTCTTTCCATTTACAGAGTACTCTACAAGCCCATAATAATGGCTCCTAAAGTAGGAAACTTCGTTGTGTGAAGAGAAGGAAGAACACGTTGAAATTGAGTGACAAACTTGAAATAATTAAGAAACCAGAACATGGTGTGAGCAATACTGTTCTAATGGAAACATACGACTTTGGAAAGTCTACAATTTATGATATAAAAAAGGGAAAGAATAAAATTCTAGAATTCACAGCTTTTTCTTTAAAACTGCTCGTTTTGATAAATGAAGCATGCTATATTTGCTAATGAATAAACTATCAAAATGTACCTGTTCACCTCTTCTTTATTCCTCCTTAAATTTGAATTTTAAAAGTACTGCCTGAGAATCCGGAAAATCCGAAAAATCCGGACCGACCCAATCCCCAAGCAGTCCAGATTTTTGGACTTCTACTGTATATCAGCAACAAATTAAATGTTATCTTTCTCAAGACTTTCCAATTTGAGTAATCTCTTAATTTCACAAAAAGGTTCAAATTGCCTTTGAATATGGCAATAGTATCTTGTGACATCTTGCAGAACAAATTTCTCAAGAACAAGAATACTCAGCCATTTACAGATTACGTATAACCAAACTATCTTGGGTAATAAACTTGCACATTAAGCATAAACAACAATTTTGTGTTCTATTGTACTTGCATTTATGTATATAAATAATTATTTTATTGTGATTAATCATATAAAACTGTTTGTAGATAATTTATTTGCAATGCTAAAGCAACAAACTGCACCTTCTTATCTCAAATATCAAGCTTTCTATGACTCATTATGTACAATTATCTCTCACGTGGTGCAGTCAAGTGCAGTGAGGTTAGTGACTAGCCCGACTCTGAGCATCTCTCTGGAGAGCACCTCCCTAAACCCAAGAGTGTTACTGAACTCAAATAAATGTCATCTCATTTATATATCCTTTATATCTAAATATTTCTTTAACTTTTTAGCAAAAATGTCCTCCTGGAATATACCGTATATACTCATCCATAATTCTACCTCGTGTATAGGTCGACCCTTGATTTTTACCAAGAAATCATAAATTTATGATATGCCTCGTGTATAGGTCGACCCAAGTTTTTGAGGGTAATGGAACAATAATAAAGCACTCTATGTCCTATAAACTGAGGGTCGCTGTGCCTGAAACACCGAGTGCCCAAGGCAAATTGTTTTCCATTTATTATTACGGCACTTTACACTGAAACGCAGGTAGTTTCAGCAAAATTATTTTATAATTCCATTCAAGTATTTATTCAAGTCAATTAGGATAGAATATTATTGTAATACAACAGTTTTTTAACTGAAAACCATTCAAAAAGCGATTACAGTAACATCTTTTGAACAACGAAAGAAAGCGAAAGTCGATTGTTTTCGTCATGATTTTATCCCACTTTCCACTGTAATACGTATGTCATTTCAGCAAAAATATTACATTTCCGTGAATGTATTATATCAAGCACAGTATGAATAGAATATCATTGTAATATAACAGTATTTTAACCAAAAACTATTAAAAAAACGAGTAACATCTCTTGAACATCGGTAGGTTAGGCAAAGTCTTTTGTTTTCGTCATGTATTTTATCCTATTTTACATTGAAATACATCACGTTTCAGCAAAACTATTATTTATTTCTGAAAATATATTTATTCAGGCACAGTTAAGGTAAAATATATTTGTGATGTAACAGTTTTTTGACTGAAAACAATTCGAAAAACACGTACCGTCCAGCTGATACGGCAGAGCCCTGGTCGCGGAGGCTTTACCTTTGCATCGGCCCTTCCTAAGCAGCCTTTAATATTACCGTACGCTGAAATTGTGTTTATATTCTTATTGTCTTGCTTCTTATTTTCCAGGAATATGACAAGTTTGTATATAATACAAAGTTACGGTACTTTTAAAAATACAGAAGAGTGTTGGCAACTGTGCCAACACTCAACAGCTGGTGGTGCGTAGTTCATCATTGTAAACAATATGAGGTTGATGTGGATTATTATATTAAGTGTGAAACATCAAAAAGGTTTTTATTACTAGTATTTTTTGTAGATGTATGGGTACTGTGATACCGTATATGATATAATAAGTTAGCCTGTGCTAAGAACTTCAACATAGACTACTGAAAGCATGTTGTAAGGTAAGTTAGCCTATTGTAAGTTGGTGAGCTTCATCTGCTGAAGGCACTGCACAGCTTTTCATTACTAATTGGTACATATTTTACGTTTCCATTGTTTACTGGCAGTAACTGGTAAATATTTTTCATGTCTAAAGCTAAAAGTTGCTCCTAGCCCTTCCCATCATGCATAGATTCAACCTAACGAAACTATTACCCATGTATACAGATAGGTCGACCTCGAATTTTAAAAAAAATTGGTCTTAAAAACTCAAACTATACACGAGTATATACGGGTAACCCCTATTTATATCATTAGGTTTACGGTAACCATTTATTTACTATATGTTTCACTTAATGTCACACTCTTCCAGAATGCATGACCGACATACTGTATGGTATACCTGAATCTGAAAGAGGTACAGTAATGGGAAGTGAAGGTTTTACCTCAATGCACTATTTTAATAAATGATGTTTTATGGACTAATATTATTTTAAATTTTAAGATAAAAATTTTGCCCCCAAGATGCATGGATTTCACCCCCCGTGAAAATTTGAAAATACAGTACTGTACTGTACTGTACTAGAGGTCAGGGGTCATGAATGAGGAGTTCATATACATTTACTAACTATGAGATTGTAGGATAGAGTATCATTGTACAATATGTTTTCCCATGTGTGAAGGTGGGAGTTTGTCTGTGGCAGTGCCAGGTTACCAGTCACTGTCTGACGCTGCAAGAGTAAAGTTTCCAAAGAGCCTGGTATATTATTCAAACCTCTCACATGGCACAGTGAGTAGGATGCCAGCGCCCGACACAGAGGACATGGACCAAGAGGAGGACCTGTGCGCTGCAGTGTGTGCGGTCACAATCGCAGCACTGGATCAGGATGGATGCATCACTATAGACAAAGACACTGTGTGCAGACGGCCCAGTGTACCAGATTCTAGTGTCGAGGGTGCTGGCGGCCGACTGGAGCCCCCACAAGTCACAGGAGGTGGCCTGTCTGTGCCCGTACTTCTTGGTGAGGGACAGGTTGGTTGTGGTCAGGGGTTTGGTCACCTACACCTCTGACCAGGTCTGTGTGCGCCTTGTCATCCCCGACTCTTTCCTCCACCGGGTCACAGTTAACCTGCACGTGGGGCACCAGGGCCTCGACTCTATGCTCAGACGGGCATGGCAGTCTGTCTATTGGCCTGACATGGAGGGTGACCTGCAGTATCGTTGGTCTGGGTGTGCTGCTTGCGAGACACACGTCCCTTCCCAGCCTCCGGAACCGTTGGTCTTGACCCCCGTGCCAGACTACCCCTTTCAACAGGTGGTGGCTGACTTGTTCCACCTACAGGGTCACAAGTACCTAGCATATGATGACCGACTCACAGGTTGGCTGGAGATTGCCCACTTCCTCAACGAGGCCACCTCTGGCAAGATCATTGTCCGTCTGTGGGGTTACTTCATGAGGTGGGGGGCACCTGATGAGATCTCCACGGATGGGAGTACCAACCTTGCCAGCGGTGAGACGATGGATTTCCTCAAGTCCTGGGGGGTCGAGGTGCGTCGTCGGCCCACTTCCCAGTCCAATGGCAGGGCAGAGGCTGGGGCCAAGGCCGCCAAGAGGCTCCTCAGGGATAACACTGGGCCCGGGGGTAGCCTGGACTGAGATAGGACATCCCAGGCCCTCCTGCAGTACCTGAACACGCCTCTGCGGGGGGGTGAACAAGTCGCCCGCCCAACTTGCCACCGGCTGCCAGCTCCGTGACGGCGTTCCCGTGGCCAGACAGCACTATAAGGTGGACCAGCACTGGCAGCGGCCACTTCGTATGAGGGAGGTGTGCTTGGCCGAAGCCCAGGATGGGATCCTTCAGTCGCAGGGGGAGGTGTCCTGCCAGCTGGCTCCCCTAGCTGTGGGGGCGCAGGTGGGTGGGCAGAACGCCGCCACCAAGCTCTGGGACAGGACGAGCACAGTGGTGGAAGCTCTCCCTCACAAACAGTATGCAGTCAGGTTGACTGGCAGTGGCAGGGTGTCCATCCGCAACAGACGCCATCTGCGATGAGGTGCCTACCACTCCTGTGGTGCACCATGCTATGCCTCCTGGCCCCCCTTCTGCGGTACCGTCCGTACCCGCGCCCTCGCTCGCCCCCCCCAGCCCGTTCCGAGTTGGGCATGGCCAGGCCCGGGAGAGGCCGCAGGCCCCCGGGTTGGTTGGCTGACTAGGTGGTGTAAAATTAATTTTGAGTTTTTTTCTTTCTGTTCTTTGTTTTGTCTTATTTGCTCTCTCCGAGCTTACGAACATGCCATTGTTTGTTTTTTCTTGCATTATTGTTTTTTATCACTGCATTGTTTTCCTTTCGTTAGTTCAAATGTGCCTTGTCATTTCCTTTTAACTTGTTGGGGAGATGTGAGATTGTAAGATGGAGTATCATCGTACGATATGTTTTCCCATGTGTGAAGGCGGGAGTTTGTCTGTGGCAGCGCCGGGTTACCAGTCACTGTCCTACGCTGCAAAAGTAAAGTCTCCAAAGAACCTGGTATATTATTCAAACCTCTCACACTAACTCATGAATATACAAAATACACACATGCAAAAGCTGCAAATATCATGAGCCTACTGTATTTTTTTACATTCTTTGATTATTATATGCCATCCACTACACCTTTTCATATGAGGAATTGTGGATATTAGTATCAATCTTCACATGTTCCCTGTATGAAAAAATCCATTTCTGTGTAAGAATAATTTCCAGAATGTGTAGAAGAGATTATGATTACTGAAAATAGTAAGCAGTGCACTGATATTTATTTTTATAAATAATTTAAATATTTTTCACCTACAGGCTGACATTCTCTTAGCCTGTATTCCATCAACTGGCAAGTCCCAAGTAACAGGACTGTTATAATACTAGCATTTTCAGACAAACTTCACAATTACAGCATGTTTATTCACCATGCGGTTGTTCAGTTGGCCCCAGACATAATTATACCATTATTTCATTACAGTACATTCAACAAATTGCCTTATTTGCCAACAGTGCGTGACAGAGACGTGACCGATCACCCGGGCGGCTAGCGAGCCGATCTTTTGGTAAAGAAGGTAAATGAAAAGGAAAAGTAATCAGAGACGTGACCGATCGCCCAAGCGGCTAACAAGCCGATCAGTGGCGAAGGGGATAAAAGTAAAAGTAAAAAGTACTAATAATCATAAAATAACAATATAATAAAAGAAAATTTAAATTAAAAGACTGAAGTTTAGCAGCAGCTTGTTTATTTGGGCTGAAGCTCTTACACTGTACTGGCAGACATATGATCCACAAGCTGAAAAGAGTTGTGTCAACTCAAATTTAAAAATTATAGCTATTATTTGTTTTTATATAGCTCCCGAGCAAAATAATTGCACAGGGTACAATATTTTCAATAAAAGAGATGAACTGATTTGAAAAAGCAACAAGGGAAACTTTTGATTTTTATACAGAATTTTCTTCTTAAAAAGTATTATGAGTATTTAGTGAAATACAGTACTGAAGGTTCTTTATGAAATATAAATGTTTCTGATACTTTAAAATATGTAAGATAAAACTTACACGATGTGAGCTTGAATAAAACCTTCTGTACATTATTGATGATAACCCGGAGTATTGGGATGTTGTTCACACTCTTCTACAGACTCCTGAGATAATTATTACTAAAGAAAATGGATTTTTGCATGATGATCTAGATATGTTGTCTGTGATATACAAATTGAATAGCATTAATAATATGATCCACTTTACTATGACTTACCTTCTCCACTTAAACTGATATGATATGTTGCAACTGCAACATCAGTGACATCTGTTTCAATATAACAGATATAGGTGTCATTATCTCGAATATTTTTATTAGGACCCTCAGCTAGTACTAAGGCACCATCGGATGACAGCGATAAATCAGCAATGCCACCAACATCCAGCGTACCAAGGAACACAAGATTTCCATTATGCTTCCAAGTGATCTGGAAACAGCAGCCAGAAATAACTGAGATAATACATAGTACACAAATAATAAAATACACAAATCTAGTGTATAAATAATTTTCTATAAATATTTTCTCCAGTCTTATAAAATTGTCTTTAAATCTTTAGTTTCTATGCAGTTCACTATTGAACTTATTTAAAGATTGTTCTTTCACCAAATTAGTGAAACCATTACTGTAGGAAACAGCTGTGTAAATTAATGAGGATAACACTTCTGTCAGGAACACCATTACAGCACTGTTTTCATGTACAGTAAAAATAACATCCCAATACAATACAGTATAAGACTTTTGATAAGGTAAAGCACAATAAACTTAGAGAGATCTTGAAAAATAGGTATTCATAAAGGAGATATTAGAATTTTAAAGAATCTTTACTGGCAACAGGAGGCTGTAAATACTGTAATGAACTTGCGAGTAATATCTTTGTTCGCCAGAATCCCTCTTAACCGGAACTCTCTTATAGCCGGTATTGAAATTTTCTAGAAAATTCAAAGAAAAATTTTCCGGTTCCTGGGAAATTCCGGGGATGGGGGATTTTTTCCAGGCTATGAGATGAAATAATGCATCATTCTGGGAAATTCCGAGAGGTGAGGGTACAGGGAGAGGATGTTTTTGAGGAATCTAAGTAGTGTAAAATTAAATTAAAGGGAGGAGACTTACTTATTGTCGGGTATATCTGCAGATCCCCAAACTGTAGCTTACTGAACCAAAGGAACTTAAGAGCCTTAGTAGACAATGCAGTGATGGTCAACCCTAACCAGCTCCTTATCATGGGGGACTTTAACTATGGCGACATCGACTGAAGAAACGAGTTCACGCCAAATGACTTAAATAACCCCGCTACACTGAACCTCATCATAATGAATGAGGAGGGTATGGTGGCCAAGCTGGAACATCTAATCCTAGCTGGCACCAGCCACAAGGCAATTTTGTAATTCAGATTTAACTGTTATTTAGTTCACGACAAAACCAGGCCAAGGTGTAAATATTACAATGTAAATTACGACGGGATGAGGGAGGAGATAAGGGGTATCCACTGGCTGACTCACTAAAGCATAAGAACGCAGACACTACACTGAATATCATAGCTAGTAAAGTGACCCATTTGATCGATAAATATATACCCAAGACCAAACCCAGTGCCTCTAGGAATACAAGGAGACCCCTACACATGAACCATGCTGCGTTAGACAAAGTTAAGAAGAGAACCCAGACATTGAAGGCGTGGGTTAGGTCAAACGATGAGCAGGACAGGAGGATTTATGGAAGAGCCAGGAACCAAGCAAAGTCAGAGTGTAGAAGGGCTGAAATGGAGTTCCAGAAGCTGGTTGCAAGCGAGGTCAAGTCAAACCCAAAGGCATTTTACCGTTATGCAAAGTCAAAATTAAAAACGTGAGTAGGAGTATCGAACCTGAGGCTTCAAGATGGTAGTTACGCAGATTCTGACCAGGACAAAGCTGAGGCATTGAGCAGTTTCTTTTCCTCAGTGTTCACAAGAGAGGATGCGATTAATCTTCCTGCGTTTGGGGACAGATGGTTCGACACAGCACTGACTCACATTGTGTTCACAGAAGAGGTTATAAGAAATAAAATGTCAAAGCTAAAGGTTGAAAAGAGTCCTAGCCCTGACACGGTACACCCCAGAGTGCTAAGAGAATTGTGCAACGAGCTTGCTGAGCCCCTGAAGATCCTGTTCTGTAAATGCCTGGATGAGCAAAAGGTCCCCAGTGATTGGAAAATGGCTATGCGAATCCTACCTTCAAGAAAAGCGAACGTGACTCCACGAATAACTATAGACCAGTGAGCCTAACCAGCATAGTATATAAAGTACTTGAGAGCATCATAAGAGATGCCATGATTGGAGACTTTCTCCATGACCACAAGCAGCGTGTGGTGAATAATGGAACGAAATCATCATGTGCACCACAGGGCAGTGTATTGGGCCCGCTGTTGTTTGTTTGCTTCATAAATGATATGCCTGACGCTGTACATTCCTCTATAATAAATGTTTGCGGATGACGCCAAGTTATATTGAGAAATTAAGAACCAAGCAGACTGTGAAGAGCTGCAGAAGGATCTCTGCGAGCTTCAAAAATGGTCGCTGAAATGTCTGCTAAGATTCAATGTCACAAAGTGTAAGAGACTGCTCCTTAGACGTATCAACAGTAAGGAGGCGTATCATGTTCCAATGAGATGAAGAAACTGCATTAATTGAGATTGAATGAGAAAAGGACCTTGGTGTATATGTTGACAATGAGCTGAAGTTCTCGGGGTTTTACGAGAAGAAGGTGAATCAGTTAACGAAATTATTAGGTCTTATAAGAAGGTCATTCAGATCTAGATGGTCCGTCCCTCATAACGATCTTCAAGAGTGAAGTGCTTCCCCGTCTGGAATACTGTCACCCCGTCTGGTCCCCGAGATATGCTAGGGACTGTCAGTTGATTGAAAATGTTCGATTTCTATTCCAACTATTGTAGAGTTCCAGGGATCGAGGAGTCTGGCTAACAGGGAGATTACTTATAAAACTTGTGGAAAAAATTATTTAAACAATAATGAGACTTAGAAATAAAGTAAATATAATATAAAACTAGAAAATAAGAAAACAAAGAGCATGGGTGAGCGTATGTGATGTCACAGAATACACACAGTGCAGTGCGGCAGCCACATGACTCTGGGTCAGCTGAGTGGCTTTTTGAATAGTGTGGTTCACTCTCGGCATTACATACACCAAGATCCTAGAGGACAGCTTGGGGGCAGAAAGAGCTATTTTGTGTACATAAAATATGTATTATAGTATTTTATGATATTTCATTATTACTATATATTATAACACTTTTTGTTTACTTTTGGAGGGAGGGAGGGAGGAGGAAAATTGTAATTACTGTAAGTATATTTTTATTTTCTTCTAAAATAAATTAAGATTTTTTTTAAAATTCCTATTGTAAAGAGTTTTGCTTTCTGTTTATCAAATATTAGTCATAAATTAGTCATTTGTGTTATAGTGAATTTCTGTACAACAAATTTCTAAAAATTGGGGATCACTGTAGAGATGCTATACTCCTGTACAGTACAATCTGTTATTGTAAGCACCTATATAAGAGCAACCAAATTTTTTTTAGTAACACCACCATGATATGTAGTTTTACCAGCATAAATACAGTACAGTGACCCCTCGTTTAACGAACGCCTCGGTTAACGAAATTTCTGTTAACGAACTGCCTTCTATAAGGATCTTCAATTTGGTTAACGAATTTCTTACGAACCGACCTCAACATGTTTTCGCTTGCACTGACCGGGCAACCAGCTTTAGTATCAGTCCGCCAATACATTAATCGGTTCTAGGGCTTAAATTCCTTACTATTTTAGTAAATATCAAGAAGTTTATACTATTCAATAATTTTAAAAGTTTAATATTAACTTTTTTAGTCATTTTAACAATTATTGAACATAATTGAAGGTAAAGAAACTAGTTTCTGGCATGCCATCCAGCCTGTTAACACACCAGACAGGTGTTAGTCTCTCTCTGTTTTCAGTGGAGGCAACATCTTGCTTGAGACTCTCTTCAACTAAACGCTTTTTTCTGTTTCCAAGCAAATTATTGGTCATTTTGAAATATATTTTACATATTGACAATATATAATGCAGTGCAGTGTTGATTTAAAGAAAATAATCTTGAAATACACCAAGAGAACTAAAATTTTATGGATGAAATGGTGCCATGGGGTGACTTCTCTTCCACCCCAATGCCTTTTCTTCTTCCTTTTCCTCCACCCCCATTCTAATTCCCATCATCATCATCCAGGAGCCTTCTACTACACACCTCAAAGTAAGTGAACTTTTCTACCATTTTTGTTGAATTTAGGAAATTTTCGGTGAGCTGGAACCAATTACCCAAAAACCCATTGAAACAATGGTTTCGGTTAACGAACTTTTCGGTTAACGAATGACCTTCTGGAACGGATTGAGTTCGTTAACCGAGGGGTCACTGTACTGTAATATGTAACAATATGAAATAAAGCTTCTGAAATACAGAAAGTCTATTTGTTATTTATTTACAGTGGACATTCTAAGAATTATAAGTCCTGATTTTTTGAAGTGGAATGGTCATATTTTACAAAGGTTAATCTTAAATGTATTTTTAATAAATATAGCTAGTTTTTGAATGCCAAATTTAAGAGGTTTCAGTGCAGTTTTCTTATACAGGGTATCTGTACAGTGAATTCTTTGACTAGTATGTTGAAGGATTACCATAACTAAATTCATGAGTTAATATAATGATACCCACACACCATACAAGTATGGGAAAGTGACTGGAATATGACAATGATGATAAAACAATGATTTGTATGTTGTTCACTGCTCTTACTTACATCATCAAGAGTGTATCCGTTACAGCTAAGAATTTCTTTTTTATAAATAACAGGTGGGACTGTGGTTGTTGTTGACTCTGTGGTTGTTGTTGACTCTGTGGTTGTTGTTGACTCTGTGATTGTTGTTGACTCTGTGGTTGTTGTTGACTCTGTGGTTGTTGTTGACTCTGTGGTTGTTGTTGACTCTGTGGTTGTTGACTCTGTGGTTGCAGGTGCCATAGTTGGTGGCACTATGATTGCTGGTGTTGAGTTTGTTGGCTCTGTGAAGGATTCGTAATAATATTCCACTTTCACTTCCTTCGGAGTTTCTTCCTCATATTCAAAATTTTCTGATGGTCTAGAGAAAATATAAATTGCTCGAGTAAAATTCATGATCCACACATGAAGAAATATAAATAACAATTTATGTAAATCAAATAATGTAATACAGTACTCTCCATACAAACACCTACTCTCACAAAGATTTATGTGGCCATTGTTTGTTTACATGCAATACATCATAATGATGGAATCGCATCAAATTATTGGGTAGCAACAGTATTTGCATCGGTGACAAGAATCGTGTCATTAAACTTAAAAATAATTGCTCCCTGACCCCCCCCCCTTCCCCACCAAAAAAAAAAGAAAGATAACTGCATGATCTCGGGAGGGAAGCATCCTGAAAATACCCAATCTTGGGTTGAGTTCCACTGTCCATCAGTCTCCTCCCGTCAGCCGTGCTGGTAGGTCGAGTTTGTCCCTTTTTCTCCTCCTCTACCCTCCCCACTATTAGTCATATAAAACCTCCAAAGCCACCATTTCTATAACTATGATAATACAGTACTGTACCTTGGTAGGTTTGTGAGAAAATATCCGAGAAATGATGTTGGGAATACATTTTTTTTTCTTTATTTGGAGTGAAAATAATATACTGTAGTCTTATTTTTTCTGCTTATATTAAAGCCAAAACAATTAATGAAGCAAGTGATGTATAAATCATGCAGTAAAAAAAAAAATCTTGTGGGATAAATTGGCTGTTGAACGAAGATGTCCAGACCACACGTGAGCGATGATGAGAGGTCCCATATAACTTTTGTTGTAGTCACACTAACTTAAAAACTTCTCGTGCGTGTGAGAGGGTTAACATAAAGAACATCTTTCATTCTACTTTCTACAGTATTTGGTGATTTTGGGGGTCTTTGGTTCCTAACCCCTTATTGAGTTGAATTGCATGTCTTTTTATAGCATACCTGTAATTGGACTACAGTAAAATCTCGATGATACGAGTAGATATATTCCTTGGAGTCTGCTCGTATAGTGAAAACTCATATAACGGAAGGAATAACACATGGGTTAAATAGGGATACGTTCCCAAGCACCGAGTATAGCGATGACAGTAAATAAATGTGATTCAGTACGAGTGAACAAACTGGGATAGCAGATTCAAACACTGTGAGAAGGGAGAGGGTGGCTGGGGGGGAGGACGGTAGGGATGTAGGGAAGGGGTGCGTGGCCTGGCTGAGTGGCTCACAAACATGTCTCTGCACATCTACGTCATGAGAGACGTCACAGACCACGTCATTGTTTGTTCCGCCTACTCGGCTGGGCAAACTGAGCAGCACTATAGTCATGTTAGACAGGTCACAGCAACCACCAGGCTATTAGGTCAAGCTGTGAGGTGTTATGGTTGTTTTTCAACTCGTATTTTCAGGTAGATTTACAGTATGTAACTTTCTTCATTTATTTTTACTCACTTATATGCACACACCAACCTAAATATATAGTGAAAAAAAGTAAAAGAAATAATTGTCCTAAGGGCAAACCTGTACTCATATGTAATAAGTACTAAAAATTTTATGTCTAGTGCAAACTATAGCATGTTTGTACTCAAATTAATCAATATCTTACAAGAATTCCAGCAATATAAGTTATATTCTCCCAAGTCAATTCATTGACATTTTATAAGCTAAAAACTTAAACTCCCTCTACTGAATTTGACTGATAACTACGCACTTAAAATAATAATAATAATAATAACTAACGGTTTATTGAGAAAGTCGGCAGCCTGAAGGCTGAAAATATACATTGGAACAAAAATGACTTGTAATATACAAAGACATGGGGTGGTGGGTGGGTCGTTCAACAAAATCTTTCATTACTGAAAGAAGAAGGAACATGAATTGAACATACAAATTATTATAGTTTACAGTTGATGGCCCGGGCCTGGACTGGTCATGGAGACACCAGGGGTTGAGGTGTTCACGTGATGTAGTAACTCGTCCTTGGGTGTTGATATGAAGGACCTCACGTGGTCATGGAGACATCGGGTGGTGTGGCGTTCACATGGTGTAGTAACTCATCTTCGGGTGTTGATATGAAGGACCTCACGTAGTCATGGGGACACCGTGTGGTGTGGGGTGGTGTCATAGTACCGTACCTCACTGCTCGGTGATGTTGTGTTATCTCATAGTCAGGTGCATAGCCAGCCGGCTCTCTGTTGTTCCCAGGGTGGACGGATTAGCACCTCCTTGTCAGAAGATGGTGGTTAGTTCCCAGGGGTGCTTATCTCACTGGTGGGTCGCAGCTTTCACTGGTAGTGTCTAGTGTTGAATTCACTGGCTTAAACACTGTTCATCACTGATCCCAATTCTTTCCGAAACGAAATTGTCACTTTTGATTATGTAGATATCCCGGTGGTGAGGATGGGTCAGGGAGAGGGGCTTGGGGAAAGGGCCGACATTGGCCAAGGGGGGCAGCTGACTAGCAGGAGCAGCGCCTGTATAGGTCTTGACCCTACGGTGGTCAACACCTCCCCTCTCCCCCATCCTGCCAGCCAGGGTGAAGGTAGTTTAAGGCTTAAAGTTTTTATCTTATAAAATGTCACAGACTAAACTTAGCAGAATATAACTTACATTGCTGGAATCCTTGTAAGATATCAATTAATTTGAGTATATATATCACATAGTTTGCACAAGAGATAACAATTTTAGTCCTTTAGTGTAGTACATTTGAGTACAAAGTGAATACAGTAATTTGTTGCTCAAAATTATGGATTTTTCACAGGAAAAAGTCTGTAGTATAACTAACCTCAGTGGTCACTGAGGTATCATCCAACAATATCGCTCGTATAGCAAATATAAGGTGCAAATTCCTTATCCTGGTATCATTGACTTCTCGTATAAAGAATGCTCGCATGACGAGATCTCCCTGTATATTAAAAATTTTCTCTCCCTGTATATTACAAATTTTCTCTGTGCCTATCTTACAAAATAACCCAAGACTACTGTACATAGTTCCATCAATATATCTATCAGTATCAGATTAAGTTCCAGACAAGGGTGTTCTATACAGTACTGTATCTGCTTAATGATATACCTGTACACTCATGTGAAGTCTCATCAAAATATCTAAACGGTACATGGATACAAGGGTGGAACACATGTGCAGTCTTTAACCGCTAAAGCTCAGGTGACGTTCCTCTCCATCCACTATAGCGACCCCGGGTGACATCCCTCTATGTCCTTAACTTTTGCGACATAGTTTGAATGTCTGTATAGGATATATTTTCATTTGGCAACTAATCAAGAGATGCTTGATTTGAGTGGCACTGATATTGTATCAGGTGACGAAGACAGTGATAGGAAGAAAACAGACTCCACCAGCCACCCCTTTAGCGAGGTCGTGGTGGCCGGGGATGTAATGGAACATGTGCAATTGTGCATGCCAGCCACTCGGCTACAACAGTATGCTTGGAGTGACTGAGCGAATTTTACACCTGAAATACCAGTTTTCGACTGTGAATAAAAAATAAAATAAATAAAAATAAATAAATAAAATATGCCTGCATGGGGGGGGGGGTCCCAGTGGGGCTTAAGGGTTAAATAATGGCAAAATCAAAAGCATCAACTGCTACCTGAGAGACACCTACCTCACTGTTGTATTATCCTGAATTAGAATAGGATAGTCTGTTGTTGATTCACCTGTTGAAAAAAAAAAAAATATTAGAGTAATTAAATACCCCTTAAAACAAGACTTCTATACAATAAAATTTTACAAAAAATGTAATGACAGCTTCCATACAGTGGGTAACTGCGCATAAAAAACTACATATTTTCTATTTCTAAAATAATGTGCTCAACAAAAACAAACAGGGGGTCCCCGACTTATGAACACCCGCCAATACAAACAAGGTTAAACTTTAAATTTACAGTATTTTATTTAGCTGAGAACTTATTTTTTACTTTCATTTGCTGTATTTTGTCATTCCATTTCTTCCTTTGTCTTAGGTTAAGTGATTTTAGATGTATATAAGGACTTAGGATCTGATATAGTGGGATTTTAAACATTGTTCTGTAAGTACTGTATGCATATAGCATGTGTTTCGAATTACGGACATTTTCGACTTAAGAACATTCTCAGGAATGGGAACCTGTTCATAACCCGGGGACCCCCTGTATAAGCAATACCAATACCTTGAAGTAAAATTTTCAATAGAGTTTCTTGGAGGATATGATAAGAATCTTTAGTACTTATGCAGGTGTATACGCCAAGATCATCTTCAGTTATATAAGTGACAGTAAGCGTGAAAATGGCCCCTTTTCTGTGAAGTTCCTCTGATCTTTCCCATTCATATTTCTCTGTGTCACTCACATATGTATACAGTATATCTTCATCATTATGTACAAACTTGACCTGTAAATGAAAATTCACATTTAACCATTATTATAGTCAACAAAACTAAAATAACATATGAAATTTCAGTGACCTTCTTTGACAAAATCATTCAGAAAAGTAGATATACGCTGATTGTCGTTATCTTGAAATTTAATTCCCATGAAAACACTAAAACCTGGGTATACTTTTACTTTTATCCTCTTCGCCACTGATCGGCTTATTAGCCGCCCGGGAGATCGGTCACGTCTCTGTCACGCACTGTTGGCAAATACTGGGCATGCAATGGCTCCTGAATGTACCTGAACCCACTCCAGTGTTGGTCAAGTCATGTCTTGAAAGAGCTCACACTCGGTGCCGTCACAACACTCTCTGGTAGATTGTTCGAAGAGTTTACAACCCTCACTCCGAAAAAGTTTGCCCTCACAGTTTTCTGGACTTGCGGGTTCTTCAATTTTGAGCTGTGACCCCTTGTGGGGTGAACGTCCGCCAGCTCCAACTAAGGACACTCAACTGAGTAGTGCCCTCTGAGATGCTTATACACCTCAACTAGGTCTCCCCTTGCCCGTCTGTAGTATAAGCTAGGCAAGTTCAGGCTCTCCAATCTCTCAGAGTAGATGAGGTGCCGGCACCAGTCTGATGGCCCTCCTTTGAACATTTTCAACTAACTGACAGTCCCTAACATATCTCGGGGACCAGATGGGGTGACAGTACTCCAGTAGGGGAAGCACTTCACTCCTGAAGATCGTTACGAGGGACGGACTGTCTAGATATCTGAACAACCTTCTTATAAGACCCAATAATTTATTTGCCTGATTTACCTTCTTCTCGCAACGACCCAAAAACTTCAGCTCATTGTCAACATACACACCTAGGTCCTTTTCGCATACAGTCTCAACTAGTGCAGTTTCTTCATCCCGTTGGGACATATGATACGCCTCCTTACCATTGGTACGCCCCAGGTGCATTCTCTTACACTTCGTGACATTGAATCTCAGCAGCCATTCCTTCGACCATTCCTAGAGCCCACACAGGTCCTTCTGCAGCTCTTCACAGTCAGCTTGGTTCTTAATTTCCCGAAATAACTTAGTGTCATCGGCAAACATTTGTATGGAGGAGTGTACAACGTCAGGCATGTCATTTATGAAACAAACAAATAACAGCGGGCCCAATACACTGCCCTGTGGTACCCCACTTGTGACTGGTACGGATGACGATTTCGTGCCATTAATCACCACACACTGCTTGCGGTCATGTAGAAAGTCTTCTATCCATGCTAGGACATTTCCCCGAATTCCGTACCCTTCCAGTTTGATTTCAGCCTTTCATGGGGTACACTGTCGAAAGCCTTGGCAAAATCTAGGTAAATATTGTCGATATTACCACCCCGTTCCAGAATATGGGTCCCGATATCCAATACCTTGAGCAAGTGTGTTAAGCATGAGCGCCCTGGCATAAAACCGTGTTGGCAATCCTTTACAAGATTGTTTCGTATTAGATGTTCCATTGCGGCATCTCTGATAATACTCTCAAGTACTTTACATATTATGCTGGGGACCATTTGTTCATCCAGGCACAACTCCCTTAGCACTCTAGGATGCACCATGTCAGGGCTGGTTTGGTCTTGGGTATATATTTATTGATCAAATGGGTCACTTTATTAGTTATGATATTCAGCGTAGTGTCTGTGCTCTTGTACCTTAATGAGTCAGGCCAGTTGATACCACTCATCTCTTCCCTCATCCCATTGTAATTTCCCTTGTAATATTTGCACCTGGCCTTATCCTGAACTAGGTAACAGTTAAATCTGAATGACAACACTATATGGTGACTGGTGCCAACTGGGGCAAGGTGTTCCAGTTTGGCCACCATGCCCTCCTCGTTTGTTATAATGAGGTCAAGTGGCTCGGGTGTTTGCTCCCCTCTGTAATGTGTCGGGTCTCTCACATGTAGGAACAGAAAATTATCTCTCAGAGTTTCTACAAAAAGAGTAGCAGGGTTGTACAAGTCATTTGGGGTGGACTCGTTTCTCCAGTCAATGTCGCCATAGTTAAAGTCCCCCATGATAAGGAGGTGGCTAGGGTTGAGCATTGCAGCATTGTTTATTAAGGTTCTTAAGTTCCTTTGATTTAGTGGGCCACAGTTTGGGGATCTGTAGATACACCCGACGATAAGTAAGTCCCCTCTCTTTAATTTAATTTTACACCACCTGGACTCTTCAAATACATCCTCTTCCTGTACCCTCGCCTGGCTGGCTCTAAGGTCTTGCCTAGCATAGATAACCACACCCCTCTTGCAAGTTTTTTGAGAAAGGTTCGTAAATGAGTCATATCCAGCAATACTGAACTCACATTCCTCTGGGTCGATTCTCCTGTTCTTGTACAACAGTTCTACAACTCCTACGATATCTGGTTGGTGTACTCTTAGTTGTGTTTCAAACTCCTCTCTCTTATCGAGAAACGTGTCAGTATTAGTGTACATGACATTCAAGCCAGAATTTGTTTTCGGTAACGTCTCTGCTCTTAGTAGTAACCCCGCTCCCCCCCCTCCCCATTCTCAGAAGCTGCAGCATTTGCTAAGTACACTGTATTTTGCAGGGTGTGGTTAGAAATGTCAGTGTTTACACGGCGCTCGCCTCCTATATAGTATATGGGTGTGTTTATGGAAGATTCAAGTAACTCAAACATATAATACAATGGCTGCTAATGCTATTTTCGGATTTTGACTATTAGCAGGGGTCTGTGAAACCTAACCTTTATGAATAGCAAGGGCCTACTGAACTGTACTCAATGTTTACTGTCCTGCCGTTTGAATCTGTGTTTCAGTGTTATCCCTGGTTAGCGATAGCTTCATATAACGTTAGGTTTTTCAAGAATGCAACCCCATCATAAAACGGGAGATACTTGTACAGGTGTACCTCGATAACCGATGCATATAGGGACCGGGAGAAGTCGTTGGATAGTGAATCAATGGTTATCAAAGCAATTAATCCCATAAGAACATACCAATTTCAGGGCACTAGGGACTGGCCTCCCTCCAAAAACTCCCATCTACCATTAATATATATCTGTCATGCAAACTGTTAAGCAAGAAAATAAAGCAGACATATAAAGAAAGCATAATAAGCCTTAAATAAGCAATGTAAAGCATAAATTGAGAGTGTTATTTACCTGTGTTGAGGATGACAGAGATGGTCTAGGGTGGCAAGTTCAAGTCTCTACTACTCTATGCTGGTCTATCCCATCACCACTCTTATTGTGCCTTATTATGCCTTACCACATCATTTCAAGCTGCCCAGCACAAGAGGAATTATCACTGGGGGGTTTAGGCATGATTGAGTAACACACTAACTTTTACTTTTATCCTCTTCACCACTGATCGGCTCGTTAGCCGCTTGGGCGTACAGTCACGTCTCTGTTACTTTTCTTTTTCTTTTATCCTAAGTCAGAAATAATGACAAATCACAAAGTCAGAAACACATAGTTAGTGTAAACAAGAGCAAAGATCGTGGGAATGAATCAGGGCAGCACACAGAGCCCTCTGGTGGCAAGAATTTACACCACCCTACTGCCTGCCAAATTAAAAAAATTTTTTTTTCTAAACACCAGTTTTTGTGATATAGCTCGAATGCGACGTCAGCAAATGCTACCTAGGCATGTTAATTCCTTGCCAATTCACCCGGCCAACATACAGGCAATTAAAACATCTAATAATTACTTAATAAGTAACATTAGGAGGACACGTCGCTACCTGGCATTTAATTGCAATTCTCAAACTCCCTCGTTCACCCCCACTATGCGCATCATGAACCTCATCTCTTGCCTCAGAGAGAGCAGTAATTAAAAGTCAACTCTCGAGGGGTGGAATTGGGTGGGTTATGGACGTCGCATTCGAGCTATATCACAAAAACTGTTTTTTTTTTAAACGGCTTTTTGTTCAAGCTCTGAATGCGACGTCAACAAGAATACCCGAGCAGGAGGTAGAGAGGGAGGTGACTTTGCATACAAGGCTCAATTGACTGAGGTCCCGGTTATATTATAAACCGTTTTGAACATTTCCAAAATTAGGAACATTTACCGGAAGGTAAAATGTTAATTTACTCAAAAAGGATACTCACTTTATTCTAATGAGGAAGAAGGTCCTGGTAGTGGAGAGTGACTAGATGGGGGAGGGGAACCCAGCACCACCACATTTGAAGCATCTCTCAGAGATAGATGAAGATAGCTGTCTTTGAAAGTTTTTGAAGATCTCCAAAAGCCCATTTCCTTGATCTGACTGAGACTCATATGCCGCAAAAAGGAGACAGACCCTGCATATTTCCTAGTGTCATGTGCCAAAAAATTTCTTGCCAGGGTCTGCTTGAATTACTAATTGAGATAAGGATTTTGTCAACTGACTAGGAGATAATTTCTTACCATCCCTTGATGAGAAAACATAAGAGCCTCAATTAGGGAATCTGGTTTACCATTCCTGAAGATTTCTAACTGGACACAATATGTGAGGAACCCTAGTTTCATCCATTAGACGTTTTATCCTAATAGGTTGAGCTTGGAAATCTTCCCTTTCATTTTTTCTTAGGATCTCCGTAGGAAAAAGGATAACATGCTCGTCAGAAAATACCAATAATGATGAATTATTGGAAATTGAAATCAGTTCACTGATTCTCATACCCGTTGCTGTTGCTATAAGGAAAGCTGCCTTCTGGAGTAATTTATCCCTGTTCAGATTTATATTGTAATTAGGCCCCATTAGAAGATTAGTAACTTTTTCCAGAGATCAAGGCGGGATTCTCTTGGGTCGAGGAGGTCTCTGAATGAAAAAGGACGATCTTAGCATTTGATAAATCCTTGGGTTCAAAGTAATATTAAAACCCCAAGCCAGAGGGTCAACCAACGCTGATTTATAAGAACCTTGAAGGCCTTTAACTCTGAACAGAAATTCTAAAAATTCTAAAACAACTGTCTCCGATAATGAATCTGGAGTTGTTAACTTGATAAATTGTTGAAAAAGATTCCAAGCTTTCTCATATTGAATAGAAGTTTGGGGTTTATGACCTGCTAATACTTGGTTAGCTATAGTGGAATTACCCAACAACCTATTTAAACTTTTTTTGAGAGACTCCAAGCGTGAAGTGCCAAGGATATCTCGAACTGAGAATGTAGTCCCTAGTCTAGACATCCTTGTTGCAATTGTAGAGGATTTGGGCACCAGTCCAGCAGATCCAGGCACCAAGGTTGTAGGATCCAATATGGTGCAATTAAGAGGACTTTGCCTCGGAAGGATCTGAGTTTGTGAACCACTTTGGGAAATATTTTCACAGGTGGGAATAGATAGATTGAATTCCAAAGGTTCCAATCTAAGAGGAGGGCATTTCCTAAAAGATTTGACCTTTCCAGAGATGCATAAATTGGAATCTTGTGATTTGTTAGGGAGGCAAACAGATCTATCTGTGGAATTCCAAACTTCTTCATTAGACTCTTGAACTCCGATACCTTTAGGGACCATTCTGTTTCTGTCGATACTGGCCGGAGACGGGACAGCGCATCTACCCAATTGTTTTGCACTCCCGGTATATAAGTTGCTTTGAGGTAAAGTGTTTGTGTTGCACAAATACTGAAAATTTTTTCTGATAGTTGTAGAAGGGGCCAAGACCGTGTTGACCCTTGATGATTGAGACAAAAGACTGCCGTTTTGGTGTCCATGGCAAACAGGATCGTCATATTTTGTAAATTTGGGTTTGCCGACAAAAAGAAGAGGACCGCTGCTAATTCTTTTATATTTATGTGTTTGTCCCAAAGGAAGTTGCTCCACTTTCCTTGATTGAATTCCCCTATTGAAGAATGGTATCCCCATCCTATTTTGGACGCATCCGTACAAACGTCCAAACCTGTTTGAGGTGGAACCCAAGGAGAGGGACCGATTAGATTGTCCCAGTTTGTCCACCATAACAGATGATTCTTTATCTGAATAGGGAGAGAAGAAGCAACTTTGCTGTTTCTGCGAAGCAACTTTGAGCCCAGATGAGATAGTTGCTTTTTCCTTAACTTCCCAATGGAACCACTGTTGTGGCAAAATTCAACAGACCCAGAAGTTTTTCCCAATCGTGCCAAGAAACCTTGTGCTTTGCACAAAAGGCTTCTAATTTGTTTATCAAATCTGTTACTTTTGTTCCTGGTAAACTGACTGACTGTTGATTTGTATCCCAGTGGAGGCCTAACCAATCCAACTTTTGATATGGTATTAAATTTGATTTTACCTGGTTTATCTTTAAACCAAGGTTTTGAAATAGTACTACAGTAGTGTAAGTTGGGTCGCCCTTTGACAATTTTCGAAAGAGTTTCCCATTATTAGCCAATCGTCTAGATAAGGAAAGTTTCTTATGCCCCCCTTTGCAAGGATCTTTCTGGGAATATTTGCCAGTTTCGTAAAGATTTTTGGTGCAATTGTCAGACAGAATGGCATCACTGTG
Source organism: Homarus americanus (assembly GCF_018991925.1). NCBI lineage: Eukaryota > Metazoa > Arthropoda > Malacostraca > Decapoda > Nephropidae > Homarus > Homarus americanus. The sequence continues at coordinate 4,833,591 of NW_024732440.1, read as the reverse complement.
AATTGATAACGTATTTCCCCTACTTTGAACACCAGAAATTTTCTGTACCTGGGAGCAACAGGAACGTGATAATAGGAATCTTCGAGATCCACTTTTGAGATACAAGCATTGGGCCGAATTAGATGCCTCAGATTGTCGTAAGTGAGCATCTTGAAACTTCTTTTGGGAATAAATTTGTTTAGGATTGAAAGATCCAAAATCCACCTTAATTTGTCGTTGCCTTTCTTGGGGACTGGGAATAGGCGAGACATGAAACATTTCTCTGACTGCAACGGTTCTATGACACCTCTGTTTAGTAGTTGACTTACAAATTTTGTAAGTAATGGGGATGGTTTGACCCGTCTTTGGGAATGCTAGGGGAGGGCGCCTCAACCAAGTCCAAGTGAGACCCCCTTTGATTGTCTTGTAAGCCCATATGGAAGAAGTCGATCTGTTCTCCCAACCCCCTAGACGACCCAGCTGTCTGGCTTCATTGGAAGGGGGAAGTTGCTGAGGTGGTGGAATACGGTCTCCTTCTGTTTCTGAACAAACGGTCACCTCTATTACTTCTTTGATTATTTCCTCCTCTAAAATTTTCCCTAGGTTGATAACTGACCCGGGCAGCTGGTCCTGTTCCCCTGTAAAACCTTCCTCTCCTAGGTTTCCGAAAGGTCTGAGGACTCCTGGGGACATTAATATTAATAGTATTCTCAAAGATGATCTATAATTAATCAATTATTGCTCACCAAGCAAAGCAGGAGAAAGAGGAGAAGAACGTATCAACAAATAAGCGCTGCCACTTGAAGCATTATTTGTTGCTTGTTTCCTTAGCTGGACTTTCAGTCTTAGGGCTTTCAACAAATGATCTAAAAATGAGTTGTACAGGGAATATGGGATTCATTGTAGAGCAGCAGCAAAACATTTGTCCACTTCTGAATTTTCTTCATAGTCCAGCACAAACTTAGTTAATAACTGACACATCATAATTGCAGACCAAACATCTGCTGCCAATTTCCTAATTTTAAATTCTTCAACCAGCAGTGCATGGTAACTGGTTTCAATTTTTTTTCATAACTTAAACCAACATTTTTTTTGAAGCTGACAAATATTGGGAAAGATCATATAAGGAACTCTTTTCGTCATTAAATTGGAACTTCAAAAAACTAAACTTGTGAGCATTCCTGTCTGTGGGAATGAATGTTAAGTCTGTCAATAAATCAGCCCAGACTTCGTCTATTTCAGTCATCTTTGGGCATATATCAGGCCAAGAAAGTGTAGTATCACCCTCCAAAAACAAAGAATGATGACCCAAAGTTGCTTGTCCTTCCTCTCTCTTTGTAGTTGCTGAGATATCAGGAAGCTTAGAGACATTTTCATAAAATATCTTGAATAAGGAATCCACAGATTCAGATGGATTAGTGAACAAAGAAGACTTAGCTCTTACCAATGTTATCCATGGCCTGTTAGAATCAACCTTACACTCAATATTATCCAGCAACTGCGTGTCACTCGACAGCAGCCTGTTTCCACTCGCAGTAACCAACACTTTTGTCCCAGGTGGAAGGATAGGATGAAGTCAGTCTCAACAGGTTCTTCCTGCTCAAGAGACTGGATACTATGATTAGAACCAGGCTCATCGTCCTGATCCTGGAATCCACTGAAATCAGATTGAGTAGATAGAGGTTTTTGTACACTTCCTACTGCCCCACTGTCTGGAGGGTCCAATAACTTATTTTTCTTAGCAAAAGCAGTCTTCTCTAAGTGGGGACTAAGTCTTTTACCTAATACCAATAAACCTAAACTTTCTGCCAACTTGGGATCTTTCCATTGTTGTACTTTCAAAACCTTACTCTTCAAGACCTTATTCCACCTATTTTTAATTTGTAATTGCAATAAATCTTTCTTATCACCTGTAGCTTGATGAAATTGAAAAATTTGATTATAACAAACTGCACAATCCATTGGTGAAAATAGGTTATTTGAGACACAGCTGCCATGAATTATGCAAGGCACATGAGGATCTATCTTAGTAATCCAAGTCGCTTTACATTTTTTTATAATTACATGTAGTATGGCCCCCTTGGGTCTTGGGTGAAACTACTACTACTGAATTCAAATTCTCTACTGACAGACAATTCCTTGAATGTAGTGCCTGAGCTGAACTTTCTAGTCCTTGTAGCTCATCACTCAATAGTATCTCCTCAGGGACAGTTCCATAGTCTCCTCCATTATCCATAGGCCCGGACTCCTGACCTTCATCCTCCAGTTGCATATCACTCATCTGAACTAGGAGGATACCATGAGTCACATTATATCATTATAACACAAAACAATAATAATAATTAATAAGGGAAAAGCATTTTCTCCCAAATTAATCAATATGACTCCTAAATGTTATATTATTTGTAAGTTAATGCATTAAGGTCTCTTATTGTTATACAAGTCACTCATATGACAAATATAAGCAATAACTCACTATTTCGTATCTGTCTCCCGACTATTATATCAAGTATCCCTTAGCTCAATGAAACTTATTTATTTAAATTTCTTTTATAAAATAATTTCATTCAGAACATTTATTAAGAGGGATCATCAAGATCTTTATTTGTTGCCAATCAGGGACACAGACATTATCCCCCAAGTAAACACTTTAAGGGAAAATTCCTAAGTGCGCACTATCACCCGGCAGGGATGACAGTGCTGAGACGCTAACATAGCGCTCTATTGGCAGCAACGTTCACTGTTACTCTAGCAATATTTATTGGGTTGAGAATTCCACCCTGAATTGGTCTCATATAACCCATAGAAGGTGTAAAGTCCATTTCAACATAACTCTAGATTGCTAGGAAGACCGGAAGGTCAGCATTCCGGAAGGAACGCTAAGTCTAGCAGCCTCGCTAAAGTTCGCCTGAACCCGCTACTGAGGACATCAAAAATAAAGTTATGAAGAGACAAACTCAACTCTGGCCTTTTTGCTGAGAACAAATAGAAACCCAAGGGCGGAAGCCCAAAGGTTTGTGTGAATGAACATAGAGTAGGGAGAGAGATAGTCATGGTATTCATATTAGCACGTGAATAATTGGGACTAAGAGATCGTAAACAATATATATGTATATATAAATAGATATATTCACATATTCTCTTTTAGTGAAGATGAGCCCGGGAGGGCGCAGCAACATTCACTGAGTGACTTAAAGGCAAGGGATAGTCACAACGATCTAAACAACTCACAAAGAAAATGTGTTTTGGTCGCCATGCTGACCCAAGGTCGTATAAGAAAATGTTCCAAATACAATAAATGAGAGACATAACAAAATAAAAGTCACTCTACTTCATCACTGTGCTATTAAGTACAAATACCGTATATAATATCCTTGCGGAGGTGAGTATTTCAGCAATTAGAACACAAATTCGCGGAACTTCCCTTTGTGTGTATTGTAGCTGAATCGCCAGGCAAGCGATGAGGTTCGTGATGCGCATAGTGTGGGGGTGAACGAGGGGCTTTGAGAATTCCAATTAAATACCAGGTAGCGACGTGTCCTCCTAATATTACTTATTAAGTAATTATTAGATGTTTTTTATTGCCTGTATGGTGGCCTGGCGAATTGGCTAGGAATTAACATACCTAGGTAGCATTTGCTGACGTTGCATTCAGCTTGAACAAAAAGCTCTGGTGATCATCATCTCTGGGGTATCAACAAGACTTGCGGGGTGTTTCCCCTATATGTAATAGTAAGTCATGTGAAGCGGCTGTTGACGGGGCATAGGTTTTTGAGTACACCTGTACAGTATAGTGTTTGCTAATTTGTATAACATAGACTTAAGATATCATAAATACTTACTTTAATTTTTTTTATTCTACCCCTACTGTCAGATATTAATACCAATTATTCTTTTCACATTTAATGAAGAATTGACACTCTTTGGGAATGCAGCTTGGAAATAAAATTTGTATCCAAATGGGTGAACACTAGGGATCACGGATGACAAACATTAAATCAAAGTTTTGAAAAATTAATTGAAAGTCCATTTGTAGGGATAAGAGTTTCATGTACAGTATAAGGATTCTCTAAAGACTGACAATTGACTGATAAAAAAAGGGTAGACTAAGATCCATATATTACTGGGAGCTAAAACAAGGCACAAAGTATTAAAAAAAAAATACTATATATATTACGAATGTGTGTGTGTAATATGATACAGTAATATCAAAACTTACCGCTTCCCCAAATGGTGAATAACATCTAACACTGACAGCTTCACCAAGATGGACCCAGACCAATCCTAGAAAATTTAGAAATACTGTAAAATGAAAACCTAACTCAAGACAATCTTTGATGGGACTGAAGTTAGAAAGCTTTAATCGAGAAACTAATTTAAAATATTTCTAAAGAAAATACAGTATGAAGAACAGTGGTAAGTACATGAATACAGATTATAGTAATATTCCTACTTATCCATGAACAACATACATTTAATTTCACTAACATTGTCCCTTTCTTAAGAAACAGCTCAAGTTACTGTACCTTCAAAGACATGCAGAAATATAGAGAACTTATTCACTGACATCCTTGTGCTAAAAGCAATAAAAACTATAATTCTCTATTTATTGCTTAACTATATACCATTATTTTTTACATTGGTTGGAATAGGAATGGTAATTACCACCAAGAAAAGAGTACTGTACCGTAAAATTTAGACTTTTCATTCTAAGTTATTTCCCACTGTATGCCTGGTGGCTTGGGTCAAGTATAAAATATACTTTTGTTCACTGTCAATCACTCCATCTTACAGCTGTAATAGGTGAGCTGTTCTGTGACTTTCCATCCACAATATATCCTCATATACTGTATTTATCTGGTTTACCCATCACTTCACATATACCTAGCAGTACCCATCAGCAGAAAGCCTAAGTAAAGATATAGAGAATTATATACTGTATCAGTTAATAAGTACTGTAATAAGTCAAACTAAATTCACTTATAACCTGAGTTTATATTAAATCTTAATTGAATCACAGTATTTCAGTATCACACTTGAGTACCTTTACTATATCTTCTTTACCACTAATTGGCACTCTAGCCAATTCTGCTGTCAGTCATTTCTGTTATGCACTGTTGGTAATTACTGGGCATACACTGGCTCCAGAATGTACTCCTACTACTATTACTACTACTACTACTATTACTACTATGACTACTACTACTACTACTATTACTACTATGACTTCTACTATTACTACTATGACTACTACTATTACTATTATGACTACTACTACTACTACTATTACTATTACGACTACTACTACTACTACTACTATTACTACTATGACTACTACTACTACTATTACTACTATGACTACTACTACTACTATTACTACTATGACTACTACTACTACTATTACTACTATGACTACTACTACTACTAATAATAATAAAAGCTGGTCTCTTGTTTCTCAAAAGCGAATTCAATAGACCTCAAACATTACAAAATCAAGCATTTGGGAATTAAAAGAAATACTGTACTACAATAAGAAAATCACAAATGTGCCGGTTTGACTGCTATCATTCATATACCCTTAAATTTTAATATTTCCTAAATCCTGACCCTGTAATTCTCCATCACCATACCCTGTTCAGGGTCATAAGCCTTCAATAAAGAAAGGTCTTAAGTTGTTTCTAAAATGCCCCCACAGAAGTCAGCTCCTCCATGGATGTAGGCAACCAATTGTACAATCTGGGTGCTGTATAGGAAAAGGATCGGGCAGCAAAAGAACATTCCCATATTGCTGTAGGCTCCTCACGGTGTAAAGGATCATCACTACTAGGCAAAATCATTACAGAATGTGTGGTCAGTGGAATTAGTAGGTTGGTCAAATACTCAGGCTCACCAATATTAGTGTTTTAAAAGTCATTAGACAGTTTGAACTCTATCTTAGCTTTAATTCAAAGCCAATGTAATTCGATCAAGAATGGGGTAGTGGGAGTCCTTGGTGGAAGGGGAATATTAAGCCTGACAACCCTCTTTAACATTGTTTGAAATTTCTTCAGTACATAATTAGGTAGGCAGACCCATAAAGTGTTAAGATGGTCAACACCGAGACAAAATAAGTAAATGTACGTGTCACAAGACTGTCTACCCCAAAATTGTTTAACGGCATATAGATTTTGACTATGAAAGTTACAACTCTTAACTACCGAATTTATATGGTCTTTAAAATTCAGTTTTAATTCATAGTAAAATTCAAGATTACAAACAGAATCAACAGGATTAAGCTGTACTTCCCCCAAATTTAAAGAACCAAAATCATCTGTGCTGTCTACACCTCCTATTTCCTAAGGTGTGACGATAATCTCAGTGTTGCCATCATTCAGCTTAAGTTTTCTCCTAACCATCCAAATCTTAATATCAGACATCAAGGATTTCATTACCACCTCATTGTCCTCAATAATTTATTATTTTCACATAAAGCTGTGTATCATCTGCATATATATGGTAGGCAACACCATGAACATCCAGCAGAGATGGAAGACTACTGGTATAGACTGTAAACAGAAGTGACTCCAAAACTGATCCCTGTGGGACTCAAAACTGCTAAGGTACCAGGTCTGAAATGGTTCAACCATCCATCACCCACTGAGATTGAGATCACTTTGACAAATAAGATTCACGGAGTGAGAATGCACTCTCATGGACCACCAAACAACGGAAGATCCTGAAGCCTCAGATGTGATCCACCATGTTGAAAGCTGCAGAGAGATCCAGCAAGACCAGGAGGGAGGACTTTCCTGTACAAGTGTTTATTACCAAATTGTTAGGAATTTTACAATAGGCAGTTTCAGTTGAATGATGCTTCCTATAGGCTTACTAGATCAGATGATCAATCCATTTCTCTCTAACACAGGAAGTAACTGATTCAGCATAGCAAATGATAGCATGCTCTATGATCTTTGATAAGAATGAGAGGCTGGAGGCCGGATGATAATTTGACATATTTTCAGTATCAAGACCAGGTTTCTTAAAATGAGTACACAATAAAGCCTGTTTCTTGGATCACACAAAATTGCCCTCTGCACAGCATTTATTTATAATTCTACAAATAAAGACTGCAGCATATTCATAAGTGAGTGGTACTTTAGATATATTTACAGGATCAAGAAGACTAAAGACTTCTTTGAGTCCTTGATATGGCACAGAATGATTTTTCACACCTACAGGACAAAACAATGAAAGAGTGAGGTTTCTGGCATATCTTGTTTGAAATTCAACTGAAAATTCCACAATTAAAGAGACACCATCAAGGTCATTTCTTATTCTTGATATCTTTGTCATAAAAAAACATTCATAACGGCATAAAAATGTTTTCTGACCACTGCCACAAGAGGCTACTTGACTTTTGTAGTATTCAACTTTGCGTGCCCTCACTGAACAAACAACAGCCCTACGCACAGTCATACACTCTGATCTAGTTCAGTCTGTTCTCCACCTACGCCAATCTTGCTCAGTACTTCTACGATTCCTACGAGGAGAATTTATAGAGGAGTTACACCATGGACAGTCATTTCGTACTGTAATTCTCTCTGTGATTTCTAGAAAATAACGGTCTGAAATGAACTGAAAGACATCATTAAGTTATTTAACCATCTCATCAGAGAATAAAACAGAGGAGTCAATCCAGTTCAAAGAATCATTAACTTCCTGATCAATTATGGTCTTGTCAATGTTTCTATAGTTACTGAAAGTAAATGTTTTAATATAAGAAGGGGGTCTCGAGACATAAAAATCAAAAGTAACCAAAGCATGGTCATAAACTGCTGGATCAATCAGGTCAACTGCAACATCTAATACATGATTACAGTCAAGAGGAGACAAAACTAGGCTTAGTGTGTGTCCAGAAAGATGTGTTGGACACAACAAACAATTGAAAATTTTTTTACGATCTTGAATTTCCAAGAACTCAGAGGAAAAAGGTTTCAGAGATGGGTTGTCAACTTAATAATTAAAGTCACAGTACATCAACCGTTGCCCATTCCTTCCTAAGGAAAGTCTCAAGAAACAAGCTGAATTGATCCATGAACTCCTTATCTGTACCTGGGTGAACAGGACGATATACAAGAACAATTCTAATAACTAGGCAATGAAGATTTATTAATGCCTGTTGTCACCATTGTAATCTATGAACCTTGATGTGCTCTCATCATGTACTAAGTAACAGTTGGCTCGTGCCAACAGGAGCTAAATTTTCTAAGGTTATTCATATTTTTCTGTACTGTATTTCACTACGGTAGTTCTAAGGCTACACCTACTAATATTAGTTTTATGGAAAATACTTTTTTATGGACTGAATTCAGTCTTAAGCCACTTCATAAAAACGTGATTTTATTGTGTGTTTATACAGTTCTTAAATCCGTGGATACCTTTATTACTACTGTACCTCTTTTTTTAAATTGTGCAATTAAATATTCACAATTTGTGGCCAAACACTGGCTGCTGCAGTGTTTATTTACATAAGAAGCCATGAAAGTTGTGGAAATATAATTTCAATGCTCTATTGTTACTTATAAATAAATAAAATAAAATATAAAACTATAAAATTAGAAAAGAAAGAGTGGAAAGTTGTAGCGCGCATGTTGACAACAACAAACATGTGTGCCGCCAAGCAGCTAACCAGTGCACTACAGTAACAAGCTAAGTTCCATGATAATCGCTCATGGCCGCGATCGTGTAACTCAATGATTATTATCGGCAGTATCGATGTAATTTTTTTTTTTTTTTATATACCTTACAGTGAGAGGACATCACTAACATTCACGGTGGATTATTTACATTGTAAATAGGGAGGTGGTCTAAATACATCACTATCGTTAAACCGTAATTTTGTAGATGGGGAGACCGCAGATTGGGGGATACCTGTATATAAAGAGGGACTAAGAATATTAAATTCATTACAGTACCTTCAACATAAAGTGTGAAGTTTTTCCAGTATATTTCTATTTCATTAAGAGCCAACTGACAGGTATACAAGCCAGAGTGTGTAAGACTGGCATTAGTCATTGTCAGTAAATAAGAGTTCTGCAAAACACTGACAGTGTAGCCATCTGCCTTAGCTAGGTTTATGTTTCCTTGGGTCAGGAGAGAAGGTCCTGGGTAATGCCACCAACTAACCTGAAATAATGCAATTAATGTTACTCTTTTGAAGGAATAATGCAAATTAATTAAATAATTTCATATCTGTATCATCACCTGATATAATATGCACATAAGAGTTGACATTACAGCTTGACCAATTAATCATTCTTTATCAACATTTCCTGGATCAAATTTGCATATATCAGTAATAATATTCTAGACCTCATAATCTGACAATGGAAATGAAGATAGCTTTAGTTTTAAAAGCGAAGTTGTCCATTTTGATTACCTACAATGTCTGATATGACAGATTACACCATGATAAGATTAAAGTTCAGAATAAACCTAAGTAAAATATAAGTATTTTAAGTCTATACTGGGCACAAGACTTTGGTTGTGATGATATTAGATATTGTTGGATAAAGTTTCTAAGATCTAAGACAAAAATTTACATGTATTATTAAATTATTACATTTATTATTAAATGTCTACCCAAGGGGAATTGGGAAGGTGTGGGGAGGGGGAGCATATGTAACTGGATAAATTTTAAGAATATCACTATAAAACTCCACCTACATACAGCCCTAGGCACCACCTATGCCCAGGAAAATTTTTACATTTTGATTTTGTTTTCATTTTACATCGATCTAAGCCACACAATCCTCTTAAACAGTTCAGATAAGCAGTGTTATTGCCACCTCTCTCCCATATATTCACTTTTTGGGTACTTTCGCATTTTTTGGACTGGAGTCTGTCTCAATTAGTCCTATTTATCGAGGTTCTACTGTATATTAATATTGTTACACTCCTAGCTAGAAACAAAAGCATAATACAATTAACTTTAGTCTTCAGGAAATATATTTGTCACTCCTTTACCCACCACTGACCCCTCAGTTAGTCTTACCCATCATTATATCATTGTTTATAATAACCTGACAGAGTATATGAAAGGAAATGTATGTCTTTTATAATTGAACTAACAAGGTTTAATAGGGATGTTCCTCTTTGACTCAACCTTCAAAAGAATGGACATTAGGACCTATATTGCATATAAAGGAAGAAACCTGGATATAATCCAATTCGATTTTCTTATAAGTTTTAGGGCTACACCCCAACAATGATTGCTACTAAAGTTGGAAGGATATGCTATGGCTGGTAAAATGATGTTATGAATTAGGCCTCTCTGGCGACTGGGGACAGTACGTTATCAAAGTTGCAGCTTTTAATGAAGACTTCAAAATGCTCTTATCATGGGACTAATACATTAGTAAGAGCCTCGCTATCGACTAGTTATTTTGAATATTGTATTATAACAACAGTACCAATAAATAGTCAATATACACATGTTTAGAGACTAGTACATTTACTTAAAAGTTCACAACAGAAAAACAATGCCCTAATAAAATACATTCTACTTTAAGGACACATAAAATAAGAAAAATATGACACTGCCATAATGCTATGCAGTATCTGCAAAGGTGGGCACGCGCAACTTTTTTTTTCGCGCCGCAACCGTAACTCTGCTGAAATAGCTGCGCTGCAAAAGCAACCATTTTCAAAAAGTTTCGCCGCAACTGCAACTTTAAAAAAATATAAATAAACAAACATTAAAATAAAAAAAGCCGTTTTTTTTCTAAAACACCAGTTTTTGTGATATGACCCAGAATGCGAAGCTTAGCTTTAACCTAGGTATGTTAATGCCTTGCAATAACTCGCTGGGCCAACATACAGGCAATTAAAACATCTAATAATTACTTAATAAGTAATATTAGGAGGACAAAAATAGCCTATTTACAAGTAAAACAAAATATAATTGATACAAAAAAGTTAATATAATCAATATTTTATTACAAAATTAAAAAAAAATGCCTCACTGCCACTGGCCTCAGTCTCAGTGGACTGGCTGTCAACAGTCTCAGTCACTTCAACTTCCGTGTTCATGTCCTGGTCAGCAGGATCACTGCTGCCGGCCACAGACTCCTTCTCCTTCCTCCTCGTCACAAAATGATCCATAATATTAGTAATAACAAGAAACAAAACAACAAGAAACTGATGCCTTAACTGCAGTGCTACTGACTGCCTGACTGGTCATGATATGAATCATTCCTCCCTCCCCTTCCCTCGCTGTGGAAACTAGAGTTAATGTGAAAGATGAAATCTGGCAACTACAGTGAGGGAAGGAGAGTAAGGGAGCGACGGAGGCGGGAGGGGGGGGGGGAGGAGGGCAGTGAGGGTCTCATTTGGTTTACAGTTCAGAAATATGCTGCTCGACCTGTATCATTTGTATGCTGAATCATTCCATCAAAAACAGAAATTTTCACAATGCGCGGTTCTAGGGATGCCCGTTTGTTTATGCGGTTGTATTTCAATTTTCAATTATTGTCGAAAAATTTTGCGCGTTGCGCTTGAAAATGCTTGTAAAAGTTGTGCCGCAACTCTCTTGAAATATGTGTTACGCAACTGCACGAGCAACCGAAAAAGTTGCAGCACAAGTTGCGCCACAACTGCCCACCTTTGAGTATCTGTATATGTTTTTGAAGTATGACACATTCAAAATTCACATTAAATACTCTATTTAACTCTTACTTTCAAAAACTAATACAGTATTATCTAATGTATACTGACAGTGCATCATAAATTACTAAAGTAGCTTACCACAGCAGATGACATGTTGCCACTGAGGGAACAGTCTAATGTTACTGAATCTCCTTTATCAACTTGCAACCTGGTATCAGTTTCTTTAAAGTACTCCTGTGTATCTGCAACAATAAAATAAGACTCCCTAATATCAAAAGTAGAAGAAATACATGATTATTAAACCAAAAATTCTCAGAAACTTTTGGTGATTTTCTTTTGTTTAAGTCCAATCTTTTAAACCCTACATAGGTTTTTTACACATCAATTACAAGCACACACACTTGTATGTATACATGTGCACAAACAAACACACACAGACACAAAAGAAGTAATATGAGTAAGTTCAGTTGTTCACAAGTCCAACTTTACTCTTGCAAATACCGAGTATATTATAAAAAATGAAAAAATAAAGGATGTACCATACAGCTATACACCAATAATAAATATAGCACATTACTCTACAGAAATGATATATCTAGCCAGCCTTTAACAGTATTTCAATGTACTATATAAAATATTAATTTGAAGGCAATACAGTACTGTATAGTTAATTGGATACAGAGACAGGAATGTTCGTATCTTTGAAATTTCAGTTGAATGTTCCTATGTAGAAGAGCACCTGTATATGAGCCTTTTCATTGACACAAACTCAACACTAATACTGACAGATATACACAAATTCATTCATTTCAGAACCAGCAGACAAACACAATATGATAACAGACACACAGGCAAGCTAAAAGAATAACTAATTCATCTCCATATCCTTTATGTTATGGGGAAAAATATCATGTACAGGTTAGTACACTCTAAGAAGAGTGTACTAATGCAACAGCATGATTTAATTGACAACTTAAAGAATTTGTTGCAGTCTTTGACTAACCTAGAGAATCCTCTCCAAGCAAGTATCGTGGAAGGATAACTAAAGTTGTATTTCCCAACTTTACTCCATCCACTGAGCAGCCATAAGTGGTGTCAAGGAAGCTCTTGGTTATCATCAGACCTAGAAGTCCATCTTTCATATATGGATGGTAGTTGGAATCCTGAGTTAATGTTTCATTTCCAGAGGTTATTTTGAGAGCGAGATCTGCATCATACCAATCCATCTGAGAAAATAGTCAATTAATTCCCAAGATGATATTTTTTATTTGTAATATTCTCTTTATCATCAAAACTACAAAAGAATAGCTGAGCTGACAATCCTGTACAGGTGTGAGGCATGAACTCGGTGCAAGAGAGAGATGCAAGTTGGAAGAAGTGGAAATAAAGTGCTTGAGAGCAATGTGTGAACTAAAGGCAAAGAATAGGGAACATACAGATATACAAAGAGGTACAGGTATTATGGAAGTGAAAAAGGGTGTAAAATAGTGAGCTAGCCTGAATTTGCTAAGATGGAATGGATACATATTCTGAAAAGATGGAAAACAAGATTGGTAGAATGAGGAAAGTACATGATTCAAATGTTGATATTAGGAGAGAAAAAGGAAAAATCAGAGAAGGTGAACGGGAGATGTGATGGAAGTATTGGATGAGAGGGGGATGGATATCAAGGAAGCAGCTGTGTAAGCGCATGATTGGAGAACACGGTGTTTAGTTATTTATGGGAATAGCTACTCTATGTATGTGCGACCTTGCAGTAACACATCTGTTACTGCAGTGAGAGAAAATGGCAGTAAATGGAAAGTGTGTAATGCTCTTGGCCACCATGCACCAGCAACAAGAACACCTTACAAATGTCAAAAAATACATGAAAATATTCTTCTATGGTGTTAGTCAATCTTCTGTATCAATTTTAGCCAAATTTAAACATATCTCAAACTACAAATATTTCAGAGGGATACCAAATAGTTGTACCTTAAGATCTTGACAAAAATCATAATAAGTTAAAGGAACTAAATGATGTTACTTTATCCAGTAAGAGGAAACCTGTATTGCTGGGTCTGATGGTATTAATTAATCCAGTTTAAATGTGCAATGACTAACAGAGAAAAGTGAGGTACAAATTTAAATATTAGTGTTAAGTGTTTGCCATAAGAATGTTTAGTGATAATTTCAAGTATACAGTAACTAACCTTACTGCTCTTCTACTTAGATTTCACCTACAATGTAATATCTCCCACTCCATGAAAATGGCTGGGTCTAATTGAAATTACTGGTATGTTAAAACTGAACAAGTCATCAACAATGACACTACCACCACCAAAACAGGGTGCACTACATCAATTTACAAAACAAAATGACGTGCACATATGGAAAAGAACGTTTCATGTACCGTAAGACTGAGTTTGAAGGAAATCCATCTGTACATGTATGAGAGGTAGTTTATGACATATTAACTGATGGGGTCCACATAACAGGGATTGACATGAAAATTTTCATAAGGTTAAAGGTGTTTTGATGTGGTAGCATGTTGAAACATTGGAAAAAGAAGGATACATAAGGAGGAGCAGGGGAAAGAAGAAAAGCAAGATAAAAAATAAAAAATAAGTGAGATGGACAAGTAGGCTGGTGAAAAAAGCATGTGTCTGGATAATTCAGTTGGCACACACACACACACACACACACACACAGTATTACCCCGCTTTACACGGCTTCACTTTCCGCGATTTGTTCATTTACGCGGTACCTTGCCAGAACCGAACTTTCACTTTCTGCGGTGCATCTACTCATATACGCGGTGAAGTATAATCTTCAGTAAATAAACAAAGAAATATTCTTCAAGGACACTATCTGTCAATCAAAATACTCCGCCCTAGCTGGGTCGGTCCCTCCCTCCCTCCCTCCCCACCCCCACCTTCCCTCCCTACCAGAGAAGCGTTTGGGAAAAAATAGTATATTTACATTTTTAGTAATAAATAATAACTCAGACTAAAGTTAGGATAATATAATTGACATTTCTGGATTCCTTGCAGGTCAGGGAATATTTTGAATGTAAACTTCATATATTCTGCACAAACGATAAAATATTTGCTTTGTGTAAACCAAATTATTACATTAGATCTAAAATTTGTATGTCTAATGCAAAATCCATGATGTTTATATTCAAAATGATCATCATATTGTAAGAATTCCAGCAATGTAAAGTATATTCTGGCCGGGTAATTTGTATGAATTTTATGAGCTAAATAAAAATAAAAATAAAAAATTATACTTCACCACGTATATGAGTAGATGCACCGCGGAAAGTGAAAGTCCGGTTCTGGCAAGGTACCGTGTAAATGAGAAATTGCGGAAAGTGAAACCGTGTAAAGCGGGGTAATACTGTGTGTGTTATATATATATATATATATATATATATATATATATATATATATATATATATATATATATATATATATATATATATATATATATATATATATATATATATATATATATATATATATATATATATATATATATATATATATATATATATATATATATATATATATATATATATATATATATATACAATGACTACCGTATCCTCTATAGCAGTAACTGAGAAACCCCATTTTAACTAGTTCACTGTTGAAATTTCACATACTGTACAGTACGAGTATATCATAAAAAATAAGTAACGATGCTATTTCTACCTTCCATGACAGAACTACTTACTAAAACAACTGATTCAAAAAGATAACTCACTCAAGACAATATTGTCATACCTGAAGGTCAACTAGGGAGGTTTGAGCACAGGGCAAAAAAACTGTCTGGTCCTCCACTACCACTACTTGCGACAACATAATGTTTGTAAAATCTGAAATCAACTTAATACTTTAGTTTCACAATCAAACCTCTAATAATAATTCTCATAAGCAATTAAATGGAATGATTTACCTTAAAAGTTTGTTTTAATTAAAGAAAATTATTATATTTTCAACACATTATATATTTTAAGGGTTCCCTTATATAAAGTAGAACCCTCCAGTTATTCCTCCACAATCAGCTAGAATTGCAAGCTTGAATATTGCATGCAACAGGAGTGAGCTGCCATATTTACTGCTATGTTAAACAATAAAATTGATGAATTGCATATCATAAAATACAATAACACATATTTTATGTCGGTGAAACCCAGACATGATCCTGAACACTGTCATCCAGAAGATTATCCCTAATCCCCACCTTTCCTCATCTCAGGAGACGGGTCATATGACCTGATTCCTTTGTTCTATGTCTTTCACCCTTAATTTGTTCTGTTAGTTGGCTCAAGAGGGTCCTAGTATACTAGCTCCAAGATTGCGTCTATTATTTCAACACTGTGGGTTTTTACTTCATTTACCAGTGTGACCATTACACTTTTGGATTATCACCTACATAATATCAGCTCACCTCACAATGTAAATGTTACATTTATTCATTACTGTGTTATTTACTTAATTATTACTGTACGTACAGTTGTGGACTCTTTCACGTTGAACACCCAGCCAGACGACCAGAGAGGTAGAATCAGCTGACAATCAGGTAACAGTGTGTGTGTGTGTGTGTGTGTGTGTGTGTGTGTGTGTGTGAGGGGGAGTGGGAAAGATGGAGAAGTACTTGAGTTCCTTGTAGCATAGTATAATCACATATTATTTTGCACACAGGAGAGTGATGGAAGTGGAAGAGGTGATTATGGTATAGGAATATGTATTTACAGTAGCATTACGTTGTTTGATTTATTGGAGGGTAATTGGTTATCTCTAATCTAAGGCTCCAAAGTCAGAGACACACGTAGCCTTTACCTCCCCGCACTACTGCTACCCTTCTTTGGGTAAGGACAGTATGGGAAAACAGGTGCCAGTCAATGACTAATGTCGACCAATTTCTTGGTTATAATTATTTTCCAAATCCGACATATAACTTTAAGCCGATACACAATTTTAGGTGATTCAACTGCTCTTATATGCACATTACATTTCATGAAAGCATTAATAGCGTATAATAAAACCATATGCTGTCGTAAGTCATGTTTAGACCTAGCCTTGCACCGGGTAAACCAAAATGACCTCTTTACACTTATCATTTTAATATGGTGATTCTAGTGGTATGGTGCTACGAAAGATACTGACAAGTAGCTGCCAATGAAGTGTAGGTGCGTATTGCTATTCTTTATAATGTTAGGAAGTCACCTTGTGGCGCTGGGCCATCTGTAGTGCACACGCACGCATGCACACACACACCTTATCCTTTATTTTCACAAGTAATGAAATTAATAATGACATATAACATAAAAAAAAAGCCAGATGAGGATCTAACTTGGTAATCCAAGTTGCTCTACATCCTTGATAATTATATGTAGTATGGTCCTCTTTGGGTCCTGGGTGAAACTACTACTACTGACAGACAATTCCTTGTATGTAATGTATGAGCTGACCTCTCCAATCCTTGTAGCTCCTCACTCAACACTAGTTCCCCAGGGACAGTTCCATGGTCTCCTCCATCATCTAGAAGTTCAGACAACTGTCCTTCATCCTCCAGTTGCACATCACTGATCTAAACTAGGAGGAACGCCATGAGTCACATTGTATCATACTAATAATACAAGGGAGAAAACATTTTCTCCCAAACATAATCAACATGACTCGTAAGTGTGATATTTTAGTAAGTTATTTCATTTAATATCTCTTATTGTTATACAAGTCACCAATGTGACAATCATAAACAACTAACTCACTATATCATACACCTCTCCCTTTTCTTATCTCAATTATCCCTCAGCTTGATGAACTTATTTCTTGAAGAGCTAACTTAATTTTAGAGCACTTATATTTTGAGGGATCATCAAGTTCTGTATTTGTTGCCAATCAGGGTGCACAGACATCATCGCTTCAATTAATTAGCTTGAGCGATAATGCCTGAGTGAGCATCAAGTCACCCGGGAGGGTTGACAGTGCTGAGCTGCTACATAGCGCTCCATTGGATGATATCGTTCACCATTACTCCAGCGAGATGTATTGGGCTGAGAATTCCACCACGAATGGTTCTCATATAACCCATACTAAGGATACAAGGTTCATTCCAACGTAACTCTAGATTGCTAGTAAGACCGGAAGGTCAGCGTCCGGAAGGATCACTAAGACTAGCAGCCTCACTAAAGTTCACCTGGAAAGGCTGAACCCGCTACTGAGGACATGAATAAAATAGAGTTATGAAGAGAAAAATTTAACTCTAGCCTGCATGCTGCGAGCAATTAGAAAACCGAGGGCGGAAGCCCGAAAAGTTTTGTGAACGAACATGAGAAGAGGGAGAGGGGATGGTATTCATACTTGCATGTGTATAATTGGGACAAAGAAAAAATTTATATACGGTATACATATATATAAATATACATATATATATAGTAAAAATTCGATTAACAGACCGTCGATTAACCGACTTTCGTATACTAAAGTGAAGAATTTACGTCCGTGAAAACAAGTCTTTTCCATAAGTTCAGTGCCTAATGCCAACAAACCAAGACAAGTCTGCTGGCACGGTGTTTCACTGTCGAGGATTTCTGATGCCCAAGTCCAACCTCATATTGTCATTTATTAGGAATTTGTCGCTACCTTTCTTGAGGACTGGAAATAGGCGAGACATGAAACTTTTCTCTGACTGCAACGGTTCTATGACACCTCTGTTTAGTAGTTGACTTACAAATTTTGTAAGTAATGGGGATGGTTTTTGACCCTTCTTTGGGAATGCTAGGGGAGGGCACCTCAACCAAGTCCAAGTGAGACCCCCTTTGATTGTCTTGTAAGCCCATATGGAAGAAGTCCATCTGTTCTCCCAACCCCCTAGACGACCCAGCTGTCTGGCTTCATTGTAAGGGGGAAGTTGCTGAGGTGGTGGAATAAGGTCTCCTTCCGTTTCTGAACAAACGGCCACCTCTATTACTTTTTTGATTATTTCCTCCTCTAAAATTTCCCCTTGGTTGATAACTGACCCGGGCAGCTGGTCCTGTTCCCCTATAAAACCTTCCTCTCCTAGGTTTCCGAAAGGTCTGAGGACTCCTGGAAACATTAATATTAATAGTATTCTCCAAAGATGATCTATAATTAATCAATGATTGATCACCAAACAAAGCAGGAGAAAAGAGGAGACGAACGTATCAACAAATAAGCGCTACCACTTGAAGCATTATTTGTTGCTTGTTTCCTTAGCTGGACTTTCAGTCTTAGGGCTTTCAACAAATGATCTAAGAATGAATTGTACAGGGAATATGGGATTCCTTGCAGAGCAGCAGCAAAACATTTCTCCACTTCTGAATTTTCTTCATAGTCCAGCACAAACTTAGTTAATAACTGACACATCATAATTGCAGACCAAACATCTGCTGCCAATTTCCAAACTTTAAATTCTTCAAGCAGCAGTGCAGGGGCAACTGGTTTCAAATTTTTTTCATAACTTATATCAACACATTTTGAAGCCGACAAATATTGGGAAAGATCATATAAGGAACTCTTTTCGTCATTAAATTGGAACTTCAAAAACTAAACTTGTGAGCATTCCTGTCAGCGGGAATGAATGTTAAGTCTTTCAATAAATTAGCCCAGACTTCGTCTATTTCAGAGATCATCTTTGGGCAAATATCAGGCCAAGAAAGTGTAGTATCACCCTCCAAAAACAAAGAATGATGACCCAAAGTTGCATGTCCTTCCTCTCTCTTTGTAGTTGCTGAGATATCAGGAAGCTTAGAGACATTTTCATAAAATATCTTGAATAAGGAATCCACAGATTCAGATGGATTAGTGAACAAAGAAGACTTAGCTCTTACCAATGTTATCCATGGCCTGTTAGAATCAACCTTACACTCAATATTATCCAGCAACTGAGTTTCAGTCGACAGCAGCCTGTTTCCACTCGCAGTAACCAACACTTTTGTCCCAGGTGGAAGTGGTTGCCAAGATGTGGATAGGATGAAATCAGTCTCAACAGGTTCTTCCCTCAAGAGACTGAATACTATGATTAGAACCAGGCTCATCGTCCTGATCCTGGATTCCACTGAAATCAGATTGAGTAGATAGAGGTTTCTGTGGACTTCCTACTGCCCCATTGTCTGGAGGGTCCAATAACTTATTTTTCTTAGGAGGAGCAGTCTTGTCTAAGTGGGGATTAAGTCTTTTACCTAACACCAAGAATCCTAAACTTTCTGCCAACTTGGGATCTTTCCATTGTTGTACATTCAAAAATTTACTCTTCAAGGACTTATTCCACCTATTTTTAATTTGCAATTGCAATAAATCTTTTCTTATCACCTGTAGCTTGATGAAATGAAAATTTGATCATAACAAACTGCACAATCCATTGGTGAAAATAAGTTATTTGAGACACAGCTGCCATGAAGTATGCAAGCCACATGAGGATCTATCTTAGTAATCCAAGTCTCTACATTTTTTATAATTACATGTAGTATGGCCCCCTTGAGTCTTGGGTGAAACTACTACTTCTGAATTCAAATTCTCTACTGACAGACGATTCCTTGAATGTATTGCCTGAGCTGAACTTTCTAGTCCTTGTGGCTCAGCACTCAATTGGAGGTGAGTATTTCAGCAATTAGAACACAAATTCGCGGAACTTCCCTTTGTATGTTTTATCGCTGAATCGTCAGGCAAGAGATGAGCTTCGCAGCACGCACGGAGGCTGATTGAGGGAGGGACTTTCAAAATAGCAATTAAATGCCAGGTAGCGACGTGTCCTCCTAATATTACTTATTTAGTAATATTAGATGTTTTAATTGCCTGTATGTTGGCCTGGCGAATTGGCTAGGAATTAACATACCTAGGTAGCATTTGCTGATCATCGCATTCGAGCTATATCACAAAAACTGGTTTTTAGAAAAAAACGGCTTTTCTCATTAATAATAAGTGACTTTTATTTTCCGTTATGATAATCACTACAGTTTTACCCCGCCTAACGCGGTTTCACTTAACGCGTTTTCGCATATACGCGGTGCCTTGCCAAAGCTGAACTTTCACTTAACGCGGATTTTTTCCACATATACGCGGTGAGTGTCCGAGACGCTATTTTTAGATTTGCCCCACCCGCCACCCTGCCTGACTGCCTGTTTTAGCTCATAAAATTCATACAAATTACCAGGCCAGAATATAATTTACATTGCTGGAATTCTTATAATTTGGTGATCATTTTGAATATAAACATCATATATTTTGCTTTAAACTTACAATTTTTAGATAAAAATTTTTCTCAAGCTAACTATGGTATCTTTTGTGCAAAATATATGACATTTATATTCAAAATATTCCTGGTCTTACAAGGAATCCAGCAATGTCAATTATATTATCCTAACTTTAGTTTGAGGTATTATTTATTAAAATTTAGTGGTTATCCCACACATCTCCTTGGGACGGTTGGTGGGGGGTGGGGGGGAGGGAGGGACCAACCGACCATCTGTTACCCTGTGAAGAATTATTATTTTTTTTTATTAACTAAAGATATTTGTTTTAGCTCATAAAATTCATACAAATTACCCGGTCAGAATATAATTTACATTGCTGGAATTCTTATAATTTGGTGATCATTTTGAATATAAACATCATAGATTTTGCTTTAAACTTACAATTTTTAGATAAAATTTTTTCTCTAGGTAACTATGGTATCTTTTGTGCAAAATATATGACATTTATATTCAAAATATTCCTGGTCTTACAAGGAATCCAGCAATGTCAATTATATAATCCTAACTTTAATCTGAGGTATTATTTAATACTAAATGTTAAAAACCCTGGAAGGGAGGATTGGTGGGGGGTGGGGGGGAGGGTTGGGACTGACCGCGCGGTTGGAAGAGGGGGGGAGGCAAGGTGGGGTACTTTGATTGACAGATAGTGTCGTGAAGATTATTTTTTTTTTTATTAACTGAAGATATTTGTTTTAGCTCATAAAATTCATACAAATTACCCGGTCAGAATATAATTTACATTGCTGGAATTCTTATAATTTGGTGATCATTTTGAATATAAACATCATATATTTTGCTTTAAACTTACAATTTTTAGATAAAAATTTTTCTCTAGGTAACTATGTTATCTTTTGTGCAAAATATATGACATTTATATTCAAAAGTCCAGCAATGTCAATTATATTTCCTAACTGAGGTTATCCCATCATGGGGCCGGTTGGTGGGGGGTGGGGGGGGGACCGACCGACCATCTGTAGCCGGCTGTGTAGTGTGAGAGGGAGGTTGGTCCATTATTTGAATGGACATTAGCAAGCGACTGTATTCTCTATTTCTCTTAGATATTAATTGTGTGCATGTACCATCATAAAATTAAGATGTTATTTTACTACAACATGGTGTGTGCCTTCAAAAGTGGGTTTGGGGGTGGGCCGGTTTCTATTGAATTATCCCATATGTTTTGTTGTTCACTTGACAGATTTTCCTTAAGGGACCCTCTGGGTTCAAATTAAGTTAATTCTTTCTTGTTTCATTTACACTTTTTCATTGCAATACTCAAATAAGTTTATTATAAAAATGGGTATTGTAACTAAATATTTGGTGAACATCAACCATTGACTGGCACCTGTTCTCCCAGGCTATTCTTAGTAAGAATTGGTGCGGGAAGGTTAAGACCGCGCATTTCTCTGGTCTCGAACTTTAGATAAAAAATGACCATTTGCAATGCAAAAAATCAAACATTGTACTACAGTGGTCCCTCGGTTAACGAAATTTTGGTTAATGAATTACCTTCCATAAGAATATTCAATTCGGTTAACGAAAAAAAATCGGTTAACGAATTCCTCTCAACATGTTTTTGCTTGCTCACCAGCTGGAATATTAGTCCGCCAATACAGTAATACCCTGCTTTACGCGTTTCTACATTTACACGGTACCCTGCCAGAACCGGAATTCCCGCTTTATGCGGTGCATCTACTCATATACGTGGAGAGCGGCTTGCGGTCTTCTCGTGAGGCGCCATTTTTGGATTCAAACCTCCCGCCATCACTGCCGCCATGTTGGGTAAGCGGCGCGAGTAGGTTGCACAGCGTATGTCTTTGTTGCGTTATCGGTGACGTCATATGACGTATCGGACTGTGATTGGGCCACGCATCCTTACTTCCCTCCCCGCTAGCTGTGATTGGTTTAATGTAATATGACATGCCCTGCCGCGGGAGGGATGAAGCCCCTTGACCTACCCGCGTCAGTTACACCCCTCCTGGCCACACAGTGTATATCAGTATCTATTGTTCCATAAGAATGGCTGCCACCGGACCACCACCACCACAGAAAAACCTTGCATTACCTGGACCCAGCCGCCCTAAGCCAAAGAAGATACGACGTGCCCTAAGCTACGAGGTGAAGTACAAGATCATCCAAGAGTTGGAGAAAGGAACAAGACAGGTTGATTTGGCGCGCCAGCATGGTGTGAACGAATCTACGATCCTGATGATAAAGAAGGATGCAGCCAAGATAAAAGAACACATGAACATCACAAAGTCTGCAGGTGCTTCAATGATCAAGCGTTCCTAAATTGAATAATCCATTCTACTTCCATTACTTTTGTAATGTATAAAACAAAATATTATTATATTATGCAACATGCAACTCAAGAACTCCCCCATCTTTCCCCTCCCCCCTCCCCAAACCCTCTCACACACACTGTTCCCAGATCGTCAGCTGATTCAACCTCTCTGGTCGTCTGGCTGGGCGTTCAATGTGGAAAAGTCCATACATTCAAAAATATTTTTATATTTGCACAGTATGGGTTGACAACCCTTTATCCAAAAACCGAAAAGCTCTGAAAACCTAAAGTTTTTTTTTGTGGGGCAATTTTTTTTTTTACAGGGATTAGCCCACCCGGGCATAAATCACTGACCCACATCAGGGCCTGGGGGGCGAAAATGTAATAGTAATAATAATTATAATAATAATAATTATGCATAGTAAATAAAAATTTTAATAAAAATACACCAAAATAAAATAATATGATAATAATAATAATAATAATAATAATAATAATAATAATAATAATAATAATAATAATAATATATAATAATAAAATTAATAAAAATAACAATAATACAGGAGTACTGTAATAATAAAATAATAATAATAATATTAATAATAATAATAATAATAATAATAATAATAATAATAATAATAATAATAATAATAATCATAATAATAAAGAAATACAAGAATGAAAAAAAGATCAAAAGTGAGAAACACAACCTAGACCTATGAATTATTATTATTATTATAATAATTGTTATTATATTTTCGCCCCCCCCCAGGCCCTGATGTGGGTCAATGATCTATGCCCGGGTGGGCTAATACACATAATAATAATAATAATAAAAATAAAAAAATAAAAAAAACTAACCATTCTGAAAACCGAAAAATTCCGAAATCCCAAATTCCTGTGGCCCCAAGGATTTTGGATAAGGGATTGTCAACCTGTAATATAATTATAAATAGAATATTTTAAGTGGCAGCAAAGGCAACTTTTCGGTTATTTCAGATTCATTCCGAATTCAAATCTTTTTATTAATTTTTTAAAAAACATATGAATTAAGCTGAAATCCAAATTATAATTACACAAATTAATGGAGGTGGCTTAGAAATAAAGAGCTTGTTTGCTCCGACACCATCCCACCTGCGTTGCCAACTCAAGCGGATGAGAGCTCTTATTACTGGCTTCATATCAGAGACAGGTAGAGGAGAAAGAAGTGCCACAAGGTGAGAAGCAGCTGCTTTCGCCACAGCATCAGCACGCTCATGGGTCGGAACCCAGCAAAAACTGACTTTCCAACCCAACGTTGGATGAGAAACAGCCACTGTAAAATATCTATAACTAAGCAATGGGGTAATGAGACACTAGCTAAGGCCTGGGGAGCATTATGAGAATTGCAAAAAAAAATTAAAATCGAGAAAGGCTGGGTAAAAATAATCTTGATGGCAAGTAAAATACCCAAAAGCTCTGCAGTAAGAATAGATGCCATAGTGGGGAGACTACCGTCCCAACAAAATTCAGGAAATGCCACCCTAAAACCCACCCCCGGTATCCAGCTTTGAGCCGATGGTGTAAACATGGATAGTCTCTCTGTGAGAGGAGGCATGCTTTAAAAAGAGAGAAAGAGAAACTGAACGTGTGTGTAGGAGGTGGGCTATGACTACGTTGCCGACTCGCCATTCCAGCCGCCATGTTTATTGTTACATGTAATGAAACTGTAAAAGTTATTGAAAAATCATTACAATACTCTAATATGGCTTTGAAGTAAAGAAAACACAATATAAAACAAGAAAAATGAAGAACAAGTGTATGTGTGAGAAGTAAATGTGTGTGGAGGCAGTTATAGCCAAGGCCTTGGCTACAACTACAGTATTGTATAACCTCAGATATCTGGAATGCATAGGGAATTGAGTGTGCTGGATAATAATTTTTTCTGGATGCTTGAGAGTTACACTTAGAGATACTGTATGCATCTCAAACTCAAGAGCATAGTCATAGTAAATATTACAAAAGGACATAGTAATTATATTATAAAAAGAATAAAAGGACAGTACAGTATATACAGTATATTACAAAAGGATTATAAGAGCTGTACTCACTCGTTATATACCACTGCAGTGGTGTATAATCCTATGTATCGATTTAATGTTTATCAAAGCAATAAATATGGCAGCTCATCCCAGTTGCGTGCGGTATTCAAACTTATGATACTAGCTGATTTTGGAGTTAAATCTACCGATTCCCCGGATACTAGATAACTGGGATTCTACTGTATAAAGAATCTGAATGTAAATAATGGACATAACAGATGTAGATGAATCAATAAAATAATAAATGAAATACATGTAGCTGAATCACTAATGAGTTTTATACACACAAATAATTTAACCTTACTCAAAATGCAGTCTTGATGGCAGACACAGAACAAATAAAATTGTGGCTGTGAACAAGGCATAAATAATATAAGTGGACTTGGCAGTGAAAAAAGGTTGTAATGGAGGAGTGATAAATCATCATTAACCCTTTTGACAGATATGAATATAATGTAGACCAGTGCAGGTACTCCTTTAAAACATAGATGCAGTGTGCAACTTTATGTGTTTTGAATTTCCTGGACTTATTTGCTATGTATGAAATTATTCCCTGCCCCTTTCAGACCCTCTCTCTGACTTTATTAACAAACAAGAATTAGAAAAGGATATATGAAACCTTACCTATCCCACCTGTGCCCAGTCTTACTCCCAAATAGATTTGTGCTTGTGGACTTAGATCACATTCAAATAGGTTGGTCTAGCTTGTGAAAACAGTACAGCATAGTGACTACAGTAGGATCTCGCCAAAAATGACTTCCACAATAACGTTTTCGACATTAACGGTAAGTTACAATAGATACCCATTTTCAATAATAACGTCTGGATTCTCTTGAATAACGGAAATTAGATTTCGCGGGAAGCGTCCGAGGGCATGAATGATAGCGTTTGTTTGGCCGCCATGTTGATGACGTAGTTGTCTGCTCTGCCTCACTCTCTCACACACGCTCTGTGGAATACAGCGCTGCACCCACGTGTGAGACTTTCGCCTCTATAACCAGTGGTTGCGAGGGTTGATGATCAACAATGGCTTCCGTGTTTTTGCCTGTGGGGGCTGGGGGAGGTGGTGGAGGGAGTGATTTATTACCTGAATGCCCGGGAACTTTTAAGGTGAATGAGAAAAAAGACCCCAAAGCTAAGAGACAAAGCCACAAGAAGTGTGCCTACTCAGTCAAGGATAAAGAACAGATTGTTGAGCTCATTGAAAGTGGTGCATGGAACATTGATATTGTGAGGAAATTGAACTGTCCTGAGTCTACAGTGCGAAATATTAAGAGGAACTTAGAGGAGACCAAGAAGAGTATTGCACTGGCTAAGAAATATTTCGATAGTGATGGAAATGCAAGGCGAGCTATGAATGATAAAAGTGATAGAAACAGGTTGATAGTGATAACAGAGCATTTTCTTGTGAAATGGTTAGCTTGTAGAATGAAAGACAATGCAAGTGTTAGCGGCCCTCAGATACGAGATGAAGCAAGGGTATTGTACGCTGCTGTAGCTCGAAAGAAAAACATTAAGTCTCCCCCTCCTTTCAATGCCTCAGTAGGGTGGCTGCATAAGTTTAAGATTAGAAGTGGCACAAAGCATGCAAAGTATCAGGGTGAGGCTTTGTCTGCTGACTTAGTGGCTGCAGATTCCTTCCCTGAAATTGCCAATCAAATCATTCAAGAGGGAGGTTATACCCTGGATCAGATTTTTAACTGTGACGAGACCGGGTTGTTTTGGAAAAAATCCCCTAAAGCAACATTTATTTCTAAGAAAGAAAAACAGGCAAAAGGTGTGAAAATGGCAAAGGATCGCTTTAGTGTCCTCTTAACCTGTAATGCTTCAGGTGACTGCCTCATGAAGCCTCTGGTGATCTACAAATATAAAAGACCAAGAGCTTACAAGGGATGTGATATGTCCATACTGAATGTCTACTGGGAAAAGACAAATAAAGGCTACATGTCCACAGAGTTATCAAAGAAGTGGTTTGATGATTGTTTTGTTAAGGATGCCAAAGAATACTGTCGGAAGAAGAATGTATCCTTCAAAGTGGTGCTCTTTCTAGACAATGCCCCCAGTCATGCACGATTTCTAGTAGGACGTCACCCTAGCGTTGAGGTTGTGTTTCTTCCACCAAATACAACCTCCAAAATACAGCCACTAGACCAAGAAGTCATAGCGAATGTAAAGTTGCTGTACTTCAAATATGTCCATGACAAGATGAGGAAGGAAACTGATAAGCAAGAAGAATTGAAGGAAATTGCTGAAACTGTGAGCAGTAGCGAGGAGGAGGAGGAGGAGGAGGAGGAGGAGGAGGAGGAGGAGGAAGAGGGTCCACCCCTCGCCGCCTCCGCTACTCCGCCTGGCTCACACACCGCCTCCACTACTCTGCATGACTCACCCACCGCCTCCTTTACTCCGCCTGCCTCACTCACAGCTTCCGCCTCTACTCCTCCTCCTCCTGGCATACCTTCAACCTCCACAGTGACTGTTACTGCCTCCTGGAAAAATTATAACATTCGCCAGGCAGTCAATTTCTTTGTAAAAGCCTGGGGAAATACTAGGAAAGTAACTGTTAGGCATGCCTGGTCGGCACTCCTGCCACAACTCAGAGAGAGATTGAAGTTGATGAAGACATAGATGATATTGGGGAAATGCCTGAAAATTTTGACTTTGCGGGGTTTGATGAAGTGTTAGCGGAAGTGGGTGAACCGGGTGCGAGAGGCCAGCACGGGGACGGAGGTTCGACGCAGTAGCCTCCATGCCCAGCCACGGAACAATAAACACACCAAGCACCTCAAAAACTCCCCCAAGCTACGGGTAAGTGTTATATTACTCAAATTCTTTATTCTGATGATTGAATAACAAATCTTTTTATTTCAGCTAACAAAAAGTGTTAGGCAGGGCTTCAAAGGGGAACAAATGGGTGAAATTCTTGGGGCGGCGGCACCAATAAACCCTTTTTACATGTATTTCAATATCACACAAATAACGTTTTCGCTAATAACGGCGTTTTTCAGGCACCTATTAGACGTTATTGGCGAGAGCCTACTGTAGGCACATTTACTGTGTTTAACCATGAGTGATTTGTCTTTCCACTGCCCATCAACCTAGTCTTCACCCCGTACTCCCTGTTGCCAAAGGTACAGGACATGACACAGCACACCATGAATTTTGGATCTTGATCAACAGGAATAGGTACTTAGCTCTAATGATGATATTACACCTTTATTCCTACCTAGTCACATCAATTCCAACTGTTCTCTTTTACTGCTTATCCTTTCCACTTAGTTTATTGCCTTTATTTAATGGTTTAAGGCATTTGCCTATTACTTTCTTGTATGTAATATGAATGTACGTACATGTATTCAAAACAAAACCACCCAAAAATAAATAAATTATGATATAATTTCTGTCTCCTATGAGAATACAGTACAGTACAGTACATACTTTTGCGGAACGTAAGTACAGTAGTTGTGTTGCGTGGGATGGTTGTGGCGAAGTTGGAAGCTTCACAGCGGTACTCTGCTTCCCTGTCTGATTCTGTTACCACAATGTCTAAGTAGGCCCTGGAACTTTCCTTCTCTTGTTGAGTTTCTGAAGACAGCTCTTCATTATCTCTAAACCACTTCAATATTGCAGGAGGAAACCCACTATCGCTAGTACAGGTCATTCTTATGGTATCCCCAACCTCTACTTGTGTATTACTTTCATTTTCTTCAATAACTGGTGGGTCAGGTGCTGTAAGGATGTAAAAATTTTAATAAAAATAATAATTTGATTTAAAGAATTTTACAGTACATATAATTATGGTACTCCCATTTAATCCTGAGTTATCTACATTATAGAGCTTGAGATGTCAAGAGGTTCTGCCTGTCATTATAATGCAAGGAAAAAACCCAGGAATCCAAAGCTCTGTTTGTTCATTTGAGGGATAATAAGCATTGCATTGACTGGGATAATGCCTCCTCAATATTACCTTGCAATTCAATTGACAGTAGGAACATTATAGAATCCAGTCTCATTAAACATACTGAATCCGTCAACATGAATTTGAGTAATGGTATGTACAAACTGGATAATTTCGTAATTAAGATGATTTGTAACCAGGTGAGAAGGCTGGGTCATCTTACCCGTTGACTTGACTTCCGACTGCTGCGGTGCTTTTTGAAGATTAGTAGGGTCACTACCTAAGAACCTGACTATTGTGGACTTGATCTCACCTTCCTCTACTGTATATATATTTGCCTTGTTATGTATTTCTCCTTAGTCTGTACTCACCCCTGAAGATGTGAATTACACGAAAGCGCTTGGGAACTTCGTGTTTTCTTTTTCCTTGTGGTTATCAGCATATACCTGGATCACGTGCACCTACAGTGCTTTACTTGCATATATATATATATATATATATATATATATATATATATATATATATATATATATATATATATATATATATATATTATTTATATTTATATATATATATATATATATATGTGTATGTAGTATGTATGTATGTGTTTACTTGTATATATATATATATATATATATATATATATATATATATATATATATATATATATATATATATATATATATATATATATATATATATATATATATATATATATATATATATATATATATATATATATATATAGACAGTGGGGTATGCTATAACGACATTGGTTCTAGAACCTCGTTCGTTATAGCATTCGTTCGTTATAGGATTAATCCGTCCCAGGCCCCCAAATAGAACCACTTAACACTGAAAATTTTCTGTGGAAAATGTAAAAAATACGGTACTTTATCTTACCTTAGTGTTGTTCAGCATGCAGGACAGGAGGGGGAGGGGGGAGGAGAGAATTATGGAGAAGAGGTGGAATGAGAGGAGTCATCCTTCCTAGCCTTCTTTGGTGACTGTCTTACAGGCACTTTGTCTGTAGGGTCTTTTGCTACTTTTTTAAAGAAGGAATCCATGGTTGGCTGCTTCAACCTTGATTTCTGGACCTTCCAAAAGTAGTTCATCACATTGTCATTAAACACACTGATGGCCTTTTGCACAGAACCAACATCAGGATGATAATCCTCAGCAAGCTTAGACGTTTGCATCCTTGAGATCTTTGGCTGGAATGATGCAGCTTTCCTCCTTGTCCTCATCCTCCCCTGATTCATCAGAAGTTAAGCTCCGCTTCAGTGTCTCATTTTCTTCTTTGTGAAGCTCAAGCAGCTCCTCAGTGGACAGCTCCTTACTGTGCTTTTCCACCAACTCCTTAACATCATCATCATCCACTTCCAGGCCCATGGAATTGCCCAGAGACACAATTTCATGTACAACAGCCTCTTCCTCTAACTCTTCGAAGCCTTCAAAGTCTCTTTGAAGCACACATTCAGGCCACAATGGCCTCCAAGTAGCACAAAGACACTTCATAGTAACCTCTTTCCTGGCTGACGCAATTAAAAACACAGCGTCTGCTATATTGAAGTGATTATTCCAAAATTCCTTCAAACTAACATCACTGGAAGACATGGATGCAAAACATTTTCTAAACAGTGCCTTTGTGTACAGCTTCTTAAAGTTAGAAATTACCTGTTGATCCATGGGCTGGATGAGAGGTGTTGTGTTGGGTGGCAAGAAGTGCACAGTGATGAAGTTCAACTCCTCTGGCAATTCAACCATCAAATTAGGAGGGTGGGCTGGTGCATTGTCCATCACCAACAAAGCTTTCAGTGTAAGATTATTCTCCCTGAGGTATTCCCGAACACTGGGTCCAAACACCTCAATCACCCACTCAGAGAATAAATTCCTGGTCACCCAAGCCTTTGGGTTTGACCGCCACATAACACCAAGGCGGGTCTTCCTAGTGTTTTTTAAAGCTCTGGGGTTTTCTGCATGGTACACAAGGAGTGGCTTTATTTTGCAGTCACCAGAAGCATTAGCACAAAGAAGGAGGGTAAGCCTGTCTTTCATTGGCTTATGGCCAGGGACAGAAGTTTCCTCCTTGGTAATGTATGTACGGCGAGGCATTTTTTCCAAAAAAGTCCAGTTTCATCACAGTTGAATACCTGCTGAGAAACAAAGCCTCCCTCTTTAATAACATTCAAAAAAATATCATGGTGTTCCTTAGCTGCTTCCTTATCTGCACTAGCAGCATCACCATGTCTTACAACACTATGTAATTTATTTCTCCTTCTCAAACCAGTAAACCACCCCTTGGTACCCCTAAACACTGGCACATCACTATCACTTGCACTGGGAGTCTTGGCTTTAAGGTCCTCAAACAATTGTCTGGCCTTCTCACAAATTATAGCTTCACTAATGCTGTCACCTGCCATTTCTTTCTCCTTTATCCACACTAAGAGTAAATTTTCCATCTCCTCAATAACATTACACCTTGCTTTGCTAAGTCTAGAGATTCCCTTAGCCACTTGCACTGTTTTCAACTCCTCTTTATTCTTTAAAATCGTACATATAGTCGATTTAGCCATCCCATACTCTTCACTAAGTTTCGCAATGCTTGTTCCATCCTCACGTTTCTTTATGATTTCTTTCTTAGTTTCAAGAGTTATGAGCTTTCTCACTCGCTTTGAACGATTCATTGTCACAATTGTACACTTGTATAACAAAATATTTATACAAATAACTCTATTTCCACATCAAAAGACGAAATTTCAACAATAACAGTGGTGCGCTGGCTACACAATGAGACAAAGATGGCGCCTGACGCTCTTGTTGTGGGTCGCGGTACAACAATATTCATGCACCAGGCGAAATAGTCCCATATTCATCCGCGTTCGTTGTAGGAGTTGCGTTCGTTATAGCATTCTCAATTTTATAGGTAAAACCGTTCGTTATAGGAATATTCGTAGTAGGATCCGTTCGTTATAGCATACCCCACTGTATATGCAGTGAACCCTCACTTTACGCGGTTAATTCAACCCACGGCGCCCGCGTAAAGTGAACAACATAACATATGGGATTAATTGAAATAGAGACCGGGCCGACCCCCAAACTCCACTTTCTCCCGACATAATACGTACGGTTTACTAAAAATAACATCTTAACTTTATGATGGTATTCACCCACACATAATATAGAAGGGAACAGTCAATAAACTGGAGGTTAGGTTAGAAAAAAACAAGGTTGGGGTTAACACTTATGTTAGTAGAAGAGATGGGTCGGCGTACGGGAATGGAGGCTGGTTCCGAGGCAGAGGGCAGGCTACTGGCCCTCAGGTGAGTCACCATCACTGTTATCCACACTTGTCAGGGCCTCCCTGACAGATCTCTCAAAGTCATCATCACTGTCTCTACCTCTGTCACTATCACTGGCTTGGGCTGGCTGTGGTGGGTTGCGGGCGAAGAACTCTGTTATGCTTTGCTGACGGCTGGTGTTTATGTTGTCGTGATAAACCTTGATGTAGGGCTCCATAGTCTGCAACAGCTGGGTAGTGAAGACTTCATACCTGTTTGCATCAGGGTCGTCGGAAAGGAGGAGCTTGGCTTTCTCGATACACTCGATGGCACCCCTAACATTACTATGGGATAAGCGGCGCTCTTCTTGGGATGACGCACCACCTGCCTCTTCACTGACGTCATCATCATCTACCATCTCGTCGGTAGTCACATCAGGATCCCTTATCACCTCCAGGATGTCGTCGTTGGTGGTCTCGGAGAAGCCTGCAGCTGTAACACTCTGCACAGCTTCTCTGGCAAGGTTCACTACTACTGCAACAGTCTGAACCTCACCAGTCACAGATTGACTCTGCCTAGCGGCCGGAATGCCTTGCAACACATGTCTCCATATGTGACGAACAGTTGGTACAGACAGCTGATCCCATGACTCCACCAAGAAGTCCACAGCTTTCTTGACGTTAAATATTCTTCAGAATTGTTTTAAAAGTACTTCTTGCTCTGCCATCTGTTGATCCTCGTCATCTTCGCTCTTGCTATCGGTGTTGGTGTCACTCAGGTTACGCAACTCTTCCCTGGTGTTGGTGTAGTAGTTCAGGAGCTTGAATTTTTCAGTAGAGAATGCAGCTTTTACATTACAGATTAACTCTTGGTCCATGGGCTGTAATATAGACGTAGTGTTGGGAGGAAGGAAGACCACTTTTACGTTGGGGTGACGATCTAACAGTAGGGGCGAGTGTCCTGGTGCGTTGTCCAGCAGCAACAAAATCTTGAATGGCATATTCTGTTGCTAACAGAATTTCTTCACATCGGGAACGAAACAGTCATCAAACCAGGAGAGGGACAGTGTAGAGAACATCCACGCCCTACGTGCGGTCAGCCAGTGGACATTTAGCTTGGTCATGTGCATGGTTTTGTAGGCGTGCGGCTTGCGTGCTGTGTGGATCACCGATAACTTGAGCTTACAGGTACCGGAGGCATTAGTGGTAAACAGGACGGTGATGCGCTCCTTCTGCAACTTCCGGCCCCGAATCTTGCTGGCATTCTTCACAACGAAGGTCCTGGAAGGTAGCTTTTTCCAAAAAAGACCAGATTCGTCAATGTTAAACACCTGGTCATCGGTGTACTGTCCTTCCTCCATAATCTCACGTAAAAACGACCATGTGGTCACCACTTTAAAATGAGCAATCAAACTGTGACAACATATGTAATTTTGAGTCCTACTCTTTCCATTTACAGAGTACTGTACAAGCCCATAATAATGGCTCCTAAAGTAGATAAACTTCGTTGTGTGAAGAGAAAGAAGAACACGTTGAAATTGAGTGACAAACTTGAAATAATTAAGAAACTAGAACGTGGTGTGAGCAATACTGTTCTAATGGAAACATACGACATTGGAAAGTCTACAATTTATGATATAAAAATGGCAAAGAATAAAATTCTAGAATTCACAGCTTTTTTTTTTAAAACTGCTCGTTTTGATAAATGAAGCAAGCTATATTTGCTAATGAATAAACTATCAAAATGTACCTGTTAATCTCTTCTTTATTCCTCCTTAAATTTGAATTTTAAAAGTACTGTCTGAGAATCCGGAAAATCTGAAAATCCGGACTGACCCAATCCCCAAGCAGTCCGGATTTTTGGACTTCTACTGTACTGTACTCTTATTGTATGAGAAAGACTACATTTGTTTCCATAAGCATGATTTTTCTTATTTAAATGTTAATCAAGATTGTTTTTGTTTTTTTCTATTTTGAGGGAAACTTTAATTCATAAATTACAACCACATGTTTTAATATGTCTGATAATATTTGAATATTTTCTTACAAATACAGGCATTCAGGTTATGGACGTTTGCCCTTACAAAATTTGGAAATTATGACCACTAAATTTGGAATTTAAAACACCTTTGTTACCAGCATGTATGCCAGTCTTGTTTGCATCTGTAAGATTGTGTAACATGTAATTCTTACACTATCGATTCCTAAACCTCCTTATTATTGACTTGACCTTTGGATTCAAATTGTTTTACCCATTTGTGGGATTCCAGGTTGATCTGACATGCTGCTTGTACAGTACTGCCAATATGTAGAGCATCTCATGTATTTAACAGGGATTCTCTCCATCTTTTCCCTCTGCATATTTGCTGCCATGCATTTTTAGCGAGTTAAATTGAAGTTTTGTTTGCACAGGTAATCCCTGGTTAACACCAGAAATATGCTCCAAATGAGTTTCCTGTTATGTAAATTCAGGCTATATTAATCCAAAAAAGCTATTGAAAACCATGTAAAATATGACATGTGTGTTGGAGGGTAAGGCCAATGTGTGAGAGCAGGGTACGGGACAGCAGCCCCAAACATTCCTTAAGACACAACTTTTTCTCACTTCAACACTAATTCTATTATTTAAAAAAACACTCTTCAGTAAATTATAACTCAACTTTTGTCTGAATAACTACTTTTTGGTCTGTAGTTATTACAGCTCAGGGTAACTAATGAAGCAATAGAACTCCGAGTGCCATGAATCGCATCTACTACATACAGTCTGCCACAGGAATAAGTACAGTATACACCTATGGTTCGTGTTTGGAACAAAATGTCCGGTAAGACTGTCCTGAACAGAACTTAAATTAATTACAAAATGACCAGTAATTTAGGTTTTATATTTACATATACCTGTACAGTACTGCACAGTATTCTAAAACAAATAATAATAATAATTTGATGTGAATAATTTAGTAATGTCTTGTGTTTATATTACAAGCATTACATTGTATCCATTGATATTAAGCTCATTGCTGAATGGGATTGCATTTGTCATACGACTGACTCCCTCCCTCACTATCTTGATCTCCCTCCCTCTTCCACTTCTATCTGCCCCCCTCTCTCCCTCCTTAACCACTCACCCTCCCTTCCCTCATCCCTTTTTCCCACATCCTCTTTCCTTTTACATACCTCCAAACAAAATTGGACACAGAGGAAAAGTTTTTTGGGGGCAAATTTTTTAACATTCAATGACATGATTCACATCACCAATGCAAATAATGGTACCCCATGATATGATATGACATGATTCACATAATGATGCGTGACTGGGCTAGCGCATCACAAAGAAGTCCACTTAATTATTTATTATGGGTAATGCCTGGTGAATAGGGTTGTTTCAGAGTCAACCACAGTTCCGACCAAGTATGACTCTAAACCTCCCCATGTCATGCCTTCCCCTCTTCCCAACCTGCCACTCCCTATCCTCCATACTCCATATTACCCATCCCTACTCAATCCCAACACATTTATTGTTTTGACTGACTGAACAGTCCTATACAGCAATGGATGGCTCAAACTTTATAAATTATGGCTGGATACAGCAATGACCTAAGAGACTCACAGTATTCCATCCTTTAAAAACAATTTTTAATAAATTATAAGTCACCTTGTGTCTGATCAACTGTTTCCTAGATAGCAGCTGTTTAGGCTCAAGGTGACTAATGTAGCAAAAGAACTTATGAATCATGTACAGTGGGGTATGCTATAACGAACGGATCCTACTACGAATATTCCTATAACGAACGGTTTTACCTATAAAATTGAGAATGCTATAACGAACGTAACTCCTACAACGAACGCGGATGAATACGGGACTATTTCGCCTGGCGCATGAATATTGTTGTACCGCGACCCACAACAAGAGCGTCAGGCGCCATCTTTGTCTCATTGTGTAGCCAGTGCACCACTGTTATTGTTGAAATTTCGTCTTTTGATGTGGAAATTCGCGTCATTTGTATAACTATTTTGTTATACAAGTATACAATTGTAACAATGAGTCATCCAAAGCGAGTGAGAAAGCTAATAACCCTTGAAACTAAGAAAGAAATTATAAAGAAACGTGAGAATGGAAGAAGCATTGCGAAACTTAGTGATGAATATGGGATGGCTAAATCGACTATATGTACGATTTTGAAGAATAAAGAAGAGTTAAAAACTGTGCAAGTGGCAAAGGGAATCTTTAGACTTAGCAAAGCAAAGTGTAATGTGATTGAAGAGATGGAAAATTTACTCTTAGTGTGGATAAAGGAGAAAGAAATGGCAGGTGGTAACATTAGTGAAGCTATAATTTGTGAGAAGGCCAGACAATTGTTTGAGGACCTTAAAGCCAAGACTCCCAGTGGAAGTGATAGTGATGTGCCAGTGTTTAGGGGTACCTGCATGCTGAATAACACTAAGGTAAGATAAAGTACTGTATTTTTTACATTTTTCACAGAATTTTTTCAGTGTTAGGTGGTTGTATTTGGGGGCCTGGAACGGATTAATCCTATAACGAACGAATGCTATAACGAACGAGGTTCTGGAACCAATTACGTTCGTTATAGCATACCCCACTGTATATACAGTACTTGCTGCAGGCTGCCCATGCAGGAGGAACTTTACTCAACTGATAGATTGTCTTTGATTGATATTTATTAATTCAAAAACATATTCAAGGACACATATTAAATTATTTAACGTTTCTCAAATAAATAAAATTTCAAAGACGTATTTAATGGTCTTCTCACTCTAGAGTTCGTAGCAACGCTTTAAATAAGCCAGAAAATTTTCTTGGTTGTGAATTGTTGTACAGTACACCCTTTCTTGAGTATTCGTGAGGAATATGTTCTTAAATGGCAGTGGACATGAATTTTCCTGAATACAATTACTTTTCGTAATTACCTGTACAGTACTGTATGCAACAACCATAGCACATGGGCTATCAGCTCTTTTATATCACCCAGTACATTCCAACATCAGTACAATGTAGGTCATTTATTTTCAAACCTAGAAAGGTTAATACTGTATTTCACTGCATCGATAATATCGATGACAGGCTGATATTGTGGATACTGCAACCGTGTTATATGTTCTAAGTCAGTTACTCTCAAGATATTATCGATGGACGACAATGCATTTTGTATACAGTAGTACACATATTACTACAGTATACTCTCGATTTAACGGAATCTGATACAATGAACTCTCAATTTAGCAGAAGGCTTTTTTTTTTAATTTTCCACCCAATTTACTGAATCAGTTCGCAAAATCAAGATTAATTCCGTTAATATGCTCACACCTATGGAGACATCTCAGACATATGATACAGTAAAACCTACACATACAGAACACATTATTTTGTTTATTTATAATACATTGTACATGTCCAGAGGTGTTTGCATAAATAAATAAATACAGCTCTGTGCATGATGTGTCTTTTAGACTTGGGGAAAACTTTCCCCAATGCAGGATGGAAAATCCCTGTCTTACGTGACACACAGCTCCATTCATGCCTCGCACATCCGTATCATATAGATTTTTTTTTTAATGTATTTAAGGAAACTATTACATAAATTATTCAGATTATTTTGGTAAAAAAAAAAAATTCTTACTTAATTAGAACTGTTTTATAGACTTCTGTATCAACATTTCTTATGTGTTTTCATAAAAAAATCGAATCCCCATCATTACAACATGTCAAAATATTTTGCTTAAGATCTTTTAATGGAGCAGTCTTGTACAGAATTTATTCAGGATCATTCTGGTACCCAATTCATCTCCAACATAGTAGAGAAGATGTTGTGCATAAAAGTTAATGGGGTTTTGAGAATTGCAATTAAATGCCAGGTAGCGACGTGTCCTAATATTACTTATCAAGTAATTATTAGATGTTTTAATTGCCTGTAAGTTGGCCTGGCGTGTTATTGCTAGGCAGCAAATATTTTTGCTCGTTCCCGCGGAATAACTGTAACGGGAGAGTGTTTGTCCGTGGGAGATGAGATACATAGTTTAGACTCTCGGCAAACTTTCCCAGCACCGAGAAACATTCCAGGGATGTATGATAGTGTCTGTCCATGCAAGAAGCACAGCTTAGACTCACAGAAACTTTTTCCAGTTTACCCAGAAAAATTCCGAGATGTAGGATTTTTTCTGAGTTTGAAAGATTCATCTCATTATCCAGAAATCTCTCATCCCTGGAAGAGCTGTGCACTAATTGTTCTGACTAATGGGGATATCACTTATATCAATCATCACTTAAGCATATTATGTAGTTTTGATATTTCACACCATACCAACATTTTCACAAATTCTTAATAAACAACACTTGACAAACAAAGTTTTCTTATAATTCCTGCTAGGTTATTGATGCTAATCGTCATTATTGTTCTATTACATAATTATACACTTATTTCTAAAAAATCACAGGTCTACCATACCTTGAGATTCACCGTACACTTTGTATGTTGTACCAGAATTTCCCTCCAAAGCTCCACATATTTCAGATGCTGTCTGTCTCATACGATAGATATAATCTTCATTATTCTCTTCCTTGTATGTGTAACAGATGTACTTCTCTCTTGTGTTTAGTAACCCTTCAAGCCTCCCCATGAAGAAATTAGTGGATCCTTCACTCCATTGAGCCACACAACCAACACTTTTAGCTGTAACATAAGTACAGTAATTGTAACAAAGTGTCTATCAACATTAATTCATAGAATACAAATCAATATATATATAGACAGACAGACAGACAGACAGACAGACAGACAGACACACACACACACACAAATATATATATATATATATATATATATATATATATATATATATATATATATATATATATATATATATATATATATATATATATATATATATATATATATATATATATATATATATATATATTCCTAGACCTCCACTTACGACGGGGTTAGGGCTCAAATCCAGGTCGTAAGTCCATATAGATAATTTTTTTTTTTTAATAAAAAATCTACAATGAAATACAGTACAGTAAAAGTAATGAATAATGATGAATGGATACAGTACAGTGAAAGTAATAAATAATAAGGAATGGATACAGTGTGACTGAGCACTTAACCTTTAATGTAGTCAGCTGAATGCACATGGGGCCCCCATAATTTTCTAATTATACATGGAGACTACATTAACTGGAAACGTTTCGGTATAGAAAATGCGTGTGTCATTTAAAAATTTTTTTTTTTTATCTATATCTGAGGCGGTCGTAAGTCCCGACGGTCGTAAGTCCACGTAGTCTCTATATATATATATATATATATATATATATATATATATATATATATATATATATATATATATACAGGTGACAACCCTTTATACGAAAAAAAAACGAAAAGCTCTGAAAACCGAAAGTTTTTTAAAGTTTTTTTTTTTTTTTTTTTTTTAGCCCACCGGCATAGATCACTGACCCACATCAGGGCCTGGGGGGGCGAAAATGTAATAGTAATAATAATTATAATAATAATAATCATTCATAGTAAATAAAAATTTTAATAAAAATACACCAAAATAAAATAATATAACATTAATAATAATAATAATAATAATAATAATAATAATAATAATAAAATATAATAATAAAATTAATAAAAATAACAATAATACAGGAGTACTGTAAACGTGGGTTTTTTACGCGTTTCTACATTTACGCGGTACCCTGCCAGAAACGGAATTCCCACTTTACGCAGTGCATCTACTTATATACACGGGTGAACTATAATTTTTTTTATTTAGTTCATAAAATTCACACAAATTCCCCGGCCAGAATATAATTTACATTGCTGGAATTCTTACAATTTGATGGTCATTTTGAATATAAACATCATAGATTTTGCATTAGACATACAAATTTTAGATCTAATGCAAGTATTTTGTTTACTCGGAGCAAATATGTTATCTTTTGCGCAAAATATATGACGTGTATATTCAAAATATTCCTGGTTTTGCAAGGAATCCAGCAATGTCAATTATATTATCCTAACTTTAGTCTGAGGTATTATTTATTACAAAAAAATGTAAATATACCGTTTTAACCCAAACACTTCTCTGGTAGGGAGGGAAGGTGGGGGGTGGGGGGTGGGGTAGGGTAGGGAGGGAGGGAGGGACCGACCCAGCGATCAGGGGGGAGCTGGAGGTGGGGTATTTTGATTGAAGATATTGAAGATATGTGTTTTAGCTCATAAAATTCATACAAATTACCCGGCCAGAATATAATTTACATTGCTGGAATTCTTACAATTTGATGATCATTTTGAATATAAACATCATAGATTTTGCATTAGACATACAAATTTTAGATCTAATGTAAGTATTTTGTTTACTCAGAGCATATATGTTATCTTTTGTGCAAAATATATGACATGTATATTCAAAATATTCCTGGTCTTGCAAGGAATCCAGCAATGTCAATTATATTATCCTAACTTTAGTTTGAGGTGTTATTTATTACTATACCTTAAAATCTAGTGTTTTCCCCCAAACATTTCTCAGAGAGGGAGGAGCCAGCGAGTGTGAGAAGAGGAGGGGGGCAGGAGTTGAGTCCATTATTTGAATGGACATTAACTTGGCGAATGTATTTCTCTTAAATATTAATGGTGTGTGCGTACCATCATAAAATTAAGATGTTATTTTTACTAGAACACAGGTATTGTGTCGGGAAAAAGTGGAGTTTGGGGGTCGGCCCGGTCTCTATTTCAATTAATCCCATATGTTATGTTGTTCACTTTCCGCGTTTCTCGCTTTACGCGGGCCGCCGTGGGTTCAGTTGACCGAGTAAAGCGAGGGTTCACTGTAATAAAATAATAATAATAATAATAATAATAATAATAATAAAGAAATACAAGAATGAAAAAAGGATCAAAAGTGAGAAACACGATCTAGACCTATGAATTATTATTATTATTATTATTATAATAATTTTTATTATATTTTTGCCCCCCAGGCCCTGATGTGGGTCAGTGATCTATGCCCGGGTGGGCTAAAAAAAAAAAAAAAAAAAAAAAATAACCATTCTGAAAACCGAAATGTTCCGAAATCCGAAATGCCTCTAGCCCCAAGGATTTCGGATAAGGGATTGTCAACCTGTACCTCTCTAGTCTGGCATTCTGTGGTCCGGAAACTCCCGTGGTCTGGAATGATTTTAGTTTGCCCAATAGGTAGATAGGCAGCTAATCCCCTTAAAAAAAAAAAAAGCGGGAAATTAAGGTTTGTTTACATCCGGCAGTTTGGCGCTCTCTCTCTCTGTTTGTCTATACAGTACAGAGTACAACATTTAACCCTTCAATATATATGAACAGTAAATAAGTGTTGCTTTCATATTCTTATGTAGAGTAATGACTATATATTTTCATCTGTGCTCACTTACATACGAGCATAATCACTTTTTTTCTTTAAAATTAATGGTTAGCTACTTATATTGTTCCATTTATTAACATTAAATAACATTACTTCAAACAACCATATTAATTCTTACATTAATTTTACTACAGCTACAACCAGGGTCTTATTTTCTTGTTTTATATGTAGAACCAATCAGTCACTGGTTTTGTAAACATTAATGAAAACAATGCCGGCAGCCGTCCCGTCTCGTCTCGTCTCGTCTCGTCTCGTGTGTATTAATATTCCATGAATTATTAATGAATTGTATTGTTCATTTTGCGCACAT
Organism: Homarus americanus; assembly: GCF_018991925.1. Classification (NCBI taxonomy): domain Eukaryota; kingdom Metazoa; phylum Arthropoda; class Malacostraca; order Decapoda; family Nephropidae; genus Homarus; species Homarus americanus. Next base: position 4,791,431 of record NW_024732440.1, on the reverse strand, counting down.
AAACATTAATTCACTAAAAAAAAAAATCAGAAACATTAATTAAATCATATATGAACAGTAAATAAGTGTTCCTTTCATATTCTTATGTAGAGTAATGACGATATGTTTTTCACATGTGCTCACTTACATACGCGCAGTCTCACTTTTTTCTTTAACATTAATGGTTTGTTACTTTTATTGTTCTATTTATTAACAATAAATAACATTACTTAAAACAACCATATTAATTTTTTACATTAATTTTGCTACAGCTACAACCAGGGTCATACTTTCTTGTTTTATATGTAGAGCCACTCAGTCACTGGTTTTGTAATCAACGAAAACAATGCTCTCTCATTTCCTCGTGTGTTTTAATATTCTACGTAATATTAATGAATTGTATTGCTCATTTTGCACATATAAACATTAATTCAATAAAAAAGACATTCAGTAATAAACAATAATGAATCTTTTGTACATAAGAGAAATGACGCTGTTTACACGATTGCGCACGTCGTCTGAACGTTGGCGGGCCGTTGAAACCCGTCGAAATTCGAGTTTCCTTCGTCAAAATTTTAAATTATGTAGTGTTTTTTTTTTGTGTCCAAATAAAAAACGCTGAATTAAAAACTTGCGAAATTTGAGAAGCTACTGTAAGATATTTACCGTATATCTAGACTTATAAGACGGAATTTGAACATTAAAAAAATCTGCCCAAAGTTAGGGGGTCGTCTAAACCACCAAGTATAAAATTCTTACCTCTTAAATATTGTGGTTTAGTGTGTCAAGAGTGGTGATGGAAACATCGTAAGCCACTCACAAGGTCTTCCCACTAATTATTTTATACTGAAACTTACGTTTGGCAAGCTGGATTCAAATTAAGATTACCGGTATATTAAAATAATAAAAATGTATTATAAACCTCCCCAAGCCCCCCCCATTTGCCAGTGAGGAGACAAGAAAGGGAAAGTGACCGCGAGATTGGGCTATTTTTAGCCGTGGAGGTGGTCAGTAATGCATATCGGTATATTTACTGATAATAATACTTATCTCCTATAAATAATTAATTTAAAATTTATTTTTTTACAAGGAATATTCAGTAAATGACTGCATTAATTCTTGAAACGACTGACAGTTAAATACAGACGCTTAAGTGACGTCACTAGTGTTTACACTACACCAGCTGGTAACATTTGATGCCATTACTTGAAGTGAATTGGCCTTATTTTAAGTAACTAACCATAAATAAATACAAAAAGTAAAAAAAAAGATCATAAGTGAGAAATAATATACTGTATGTATGTTGTGTTGTCAAAGTTAGAGGAACAATTGAAACTGCAATTGTGTGTAAATGAGGCAGAAAGTCAGGTCAGCGCTGAACCTGGGACTTGGTCACAATTTTCGTGATGCCATATGGCAGCAGGGTCTACCATTAGACAACACATTATGCTTCCAATATCTTCCCAGGCGGTAGTATCTACCTGTTTGGTAGCTGCCTACTACCTACACAATTTTTAGTAATATTACTTTGATACATGATAAATTAGACAATGAAAATAAACATCAAATTTAATTACCAAGACGCTTCCCATTGGCAGCTGTAAGAAGAGGGGGAGATGGGCTATTTTTATCCCGTCTTTGTGTCTGAAGTGGCCAGTAATACCATATATTTACTGATCATAATATTTATCTCCTATAAATAATTAATTTAAAATTTATTTTTTACATAGAATATTCAGTCAATGACTTAAATAAATAAACAAATAATTCGGTAAATCTATTTCAAGTAAATGGAAAATAAGCAAACAAATGTTATTTACCATGACCCTTCCCTCTCGCTCAGGGTGAGATGGAGGGGAGATAAAGAAGGCTATTTATAACCCGTCTTTGTGTCTGAAGTGACCAGTATCCTAATGCACCATAAATAATTCATTTAACATATATTTTGTTGTATATATATATAAATATGTATGTATATATATATATATATATATATATATATATATATATATATATATATATATATATATATATATATATATATATATATATATATATATATATATATATATATATAAATATATATATATATACAGTATTACCCCGCCTAACGCGGTTTCACTTAACGCGTTTTATCATATACGCGGTGCCTCGCCAGAGCTGAACTTTCACTTAACGTGGAATTTTTCATCATATACGCGGGAAGCGGCACGGGCACGATGCGCACAAGGTCGCCCAGTCATCAAAACATTACCGAGTTCTTCACCCGCCACCCACCACAGCCGGCCCAAGTCAGTGATAGTGATAATTATAGTGAGGATATGGACTTATATGGCCTTTGAGGGGTTTGACAAAGAGGCCCTGCAAGCCTCTGTGGTGGATAGTGATACAATTGATACAAGTGATACAGGTGAGGGCCAATAATCTGCCCTCTGCCTCGGAACCAACCCCCCATCCCCGTGTGCCCAGCCATCTTTTCTACTAATGCAAGTGTTAAAAAACCTAATATTATTGATATTTCTCTTAATTATTAATTGTGTGTGCATACCATCATAAAGTTAAGATGAAATTTTTACTACAACATAGTTGTGTGTCGTCAAAAAGTGGAGTTTGGGGGTCGGGCCAGTCTCTATTGGAATTAATCCCATATGTTCTGTTGTTCACTTAACGCGGTTTTCACTTAACGCGGTACCCTGTGGGTTCAATTGACCGCGTTAATTGTGTGTGCATATCATTATAAAATTAAGATGTTATTTTTACTACAATGTACGTATTGTGTCGGAAAAAGGGTAGTCTGGCGGTCGGCCCAGTCTCTATTTCAATTAATCCCATATGTTCTGTGATTTCGTTTATGCGTTTCGCGTTAAACGCGTACCTCCATAGGTTTAATTGACCGCGTAAAACGAGACTATACTGTGTGTGTGTGTGTGTATATATATATATATATATATATATATATATATATATATATATATATATATATATATATATATATATATATATATATATATATATATATATATATATATATATATATATATATATATATATATATATTTCAAGTAAATGGACAAATTTTACTAGACACAGACATTAGTTCCAGTTACCGGTAAATAGCAGATGCTTCAGTGACGTCACTAGTGTTTACACTACACCAGCGGGTAACATTTGATGACATTACTTGAAGTGAATTGGCCTTATTTTAAAAAATCAAGGAAAGTTGGTAAAGGACTACTGAGTCAGTGGGTAAGTGTCACATTTGGGGTACTGGTCTTATACATTGAATAGAGCTCAAAAGCTACTTTTTAAATGGAAATTTGGGGGGGGCCGTCTTATGCACCCCGACGCCTTATAGGCTGAGATATACGGTAACCCTTCAATATGTCTTCAAAGAGACCACGAAGCAGTGAAAGTGGTGCTAACTTAAGCGCAAGTCACTATCTGTCCAGGAAAAGGGTGAATTTCCATGGTCCGGCACCGGTCAGGTCCCGAGGTTGCCGGGACAGTATAGTCTCAGTTTACGTGGATTCTTTTATACGCGGTTGGTCATTTACGCGGCACCTGTCCAGACGCGCCAAGTACAGTATTAGTTACGCGGTACATTCTTGAATTTACGCGGGAGGTGATGCGGACAAGCTGCGCGCTAGGTCGCTCTTACGTCACCGCTGACGTCAGATGATGTTTCAGACTGTCAATGGGCCACGCATCCCCTCCGCCGCGAGCTGTGATTGGTCTATTTAACCTTGCTTGTCCAGTCAACAAAACATTACCAAGTTCTTCACCCGCCACCTACCACAGCCAGCCCAAATCAGTGATAGTGATGATATGGACTTTGAGGGGTTTGACAAGGAGGCCCTGCTAGCCTCTGTGGTGGATATTGATACAGGTGATACAAGTGATACAGGTGAGGGCCAATAATTTGCCCTCTGCCTTGGAACCAACCCCCCATCCTCGTGTGCCCAGCCATCTCTTCTACTAACGTAAGTGTTAAAAACCTAATATTATTGATATTTCTCTTAAATATTAATTGTGTGTGCATATCATTATAAAATTAAGATGTTATTTTTACTACAATGTACGTATTGTGTCGGAAAAAGGGTAGTCTGGCGGTCGGCCCAGTCTCTATTTCAATTAATCCCATATGTTCTGTGATTTCGTTTATGCGTTTCGCGTTAAACGCGTACCTCCATAGGTTTAATTGACCGCGTAAAACGAGACTATACTGTGTGTGTGTGTATATATATATATATATATATATATATATATATATATATATATATATATATATATATATATATATATATATATATACACACAAACAGGGGACCCCGACTTATGAACGTCAGACTTACGCAGGCCCACCCGCAGATACGAACGAGGTCCCATAAGGTCAATTATATTAAAAATCCGACATAAGTACAACGAGTTGTAGCAGTTACGTACGAGAACTACTTTGCAAGGCATAGAGGGGAGGCGGAGCGGCGCATCGGGACTGATGCATCACACCCAGTTACACACCTTCAGGGAGAAAGATATCAGTAGGCTTTATCCTCACTGCTATAACGTGTGGGATCTAGAGCAAACTGTTGTTATTTGCTTATTAACTCTCTTTTTCTTATATCCTCGGCCCTCATTATGGCTCCCAAATGCAAACCTGATGCAAATGATATTAGTGAATCCAAGAAAAAGAAAACATTTACAATGGTAGTGAAAGTTGATGTAATTAAACGTTCTGAAAAAGGCAAAACACTCTCAGTGATTGGTAAGGCGTTGGGCTGTAGTGGATTCCTCCCCTACAAACGCTTTTGTCGCGAGTAGCCGACCTCACGAATTTCACCAGCCTGCCCTCGTGTCTAGGTTAGCAACCAGCGCCGCCTTACACAACTGAGGTCACCTATTAAGCCACGCCTACCTCGTGGTGACCTACCTCTTTCTACCTACAGCCAGTCTTCAAGTAACACCTCCTCCTCCACTCCTGCCTGGTGGCCCTCGCTCCGGCCGGTGACCATGCCGACCCACAAGCTGTGTGTCCTCCTCTGAGCACCCTCACCAACCAGCTCTCTACTCAACGCTTGTAACCATGCTGCCTTCCCAGCACCAAGCTGCATTGTACATCCAATACAACACGTATACAGAGAGCACATTGTGAGTTTCCTTTCCCCATCCCATCCTGAGTGTAAACCAATATCTCATAACCCCACAAATGGTGACCCCCGGAGATTCGCACTCACACAGGATGGAGGAGAAACCGATCGCTCTCCCAGTTTTCAAGCAACATGGAAGACTGGCTTAACCATGCAGAGGCAGCTCTCATCGGCTCTACAGCTACTGTCTCTACACCGCAGGTTAGACACCCTAGAGCAGCAATGCTTCTCTAAGCAGACACCAGCTCCTCTTCCTGCCCCAAGCACCACGTCCTACCGACCCCAGCAGGCGCATCTGGGGAGTCTGTACCTGCCGAGAGGGAAGCTTAGCATTCATCGTGCTGCTCTAGGGTGTCTAACCTGCGGTGTAGAGACATCCGCAAATAATAGAGGACCGCAAAATAAAAATCCGCGAACTTGGGGGGGCCCCCTGTGTATATATATATATAAATTACTGCACATGAAACACCTGTATCATCACACTTTGTAAGCCATAATACTTATAAAATCTTCTGTAAAATCAAATTATAATTTTTTTTTAAATCCATGTATTGTACTTACGGTATGGAAAAATATTTGGGTTAGTCTGATCTGGGCAAGGATTATATAAGAATAAAAGTTCTGTATCATTTTTCTCAGATAAGAGCATGGATTTTCTTTCACTGCATCTCCCATGTTCCAACTGATAGATGAAAGACCGGGATCTAGTGAATGGGCAAGCGGCTACAGCATTCTTGCGTATCATTACAGCATGATGATCATTGTTTTCTACCATGGAGCAGACTGCTTTCAAATCCAAATATCTTGAACACGGAGCTGTAAAAAAAGTATCAATAACCAATCATATAAATAAGGATACCTAAACGATCTTACTAATTTTTCTATTTAATTACTATCACAAATGTACAGTAATGTACACACAATTCAGTTATCAGAACTCTTTGAAGGTCAAAATGTGAAACACTATACAGTATATTAAACAGGATCTGGAAAATTTAAACTTAAGTTAAGTAGGTTAGGTTAGTTTCTTAAAACTAAGAGGAGCATTGTTGCTGATTTGATAATACAGCTCCTCCCCAACTTACGAAGGGGTTAGGGACCCAAATCCAGGTCCTAAGTTGAAATGTGGTCGTAAGTCTAAACTGCTTAAATAATACACAGAAAATCTAAAATGGGTGTCTCTTTTTCTTCTTAGCACCACAAAACTCTCACTTTTAAGCTTGCCAGTCATTTTAAAGTGAATTACAAACAAAAATTTTGTCTGTGTACTGAAGTTGGGACTCAAAAATATGTAATTTGACAAAATTTTGGTACGACTGAGGCAGGTCATAAGTGCGGGTGGTCGTAAGTCGAGTAGGTCATAAGTCGGGGAGTACCTGTATATATATGTGTGTGTGTGTGTGTGTGTGTGTGTCTTTATATATATATATATATATATATATATATATATATATATATATATATATATATATATATATATATATATATATATATATATATATATATATATATATATATATATATATATATATATATATATATATATATATATATATATTAGGTCATAAGTCAGGGAGGAGCTGTATATATGTGTGTGTGTGTGTCTGTGAGGCAGTTTGGTAAGGTTGGCAGTACAATATACAAAACACTGATGTGTAGGCATGTGAGGTACACAATACTGGTTTTACTAAGTCATTACTATTTATACTATTTACAATAATTATTACTGTCTCCAGTAATTGATCATGAATCTGCAATGGTCCGTACCCCTACTACACTTGTGCTCGGGGGATAGAAACATGTGGCGAGGCACGTGAAGTCAAGCGAGATCTCTACACCACAAAAGCTGAAATGCTATATTGTACAGAGAGGGGAGGCTGAGACATTTGCATGCATTAGTGGGCAAAAGATAAATGCCTACTTTGCAACATAATCCACCCAGGTGTGTGTGGTGATGCAAACAGTACAGCGAAATACTAATCCGTCACATGACAGGAACCAAAGCCCTCTGTAAGCATTCGTTATATGACGGGATCAAAGCCTGGGGTTAAAAATATAAGGAGGTCACATCTGAAACTTTAGTAAGAGACATTATATCAGGAGTTAAACAACTGAAGAGAAGTGGTTGTGCTACAGAACACGAACTGATGAATAGAGGAACAAAGATGCTGATACAAAGAGGACGGTAAAGACTGGAGACAAATCCAACTACTGTACATAAAGATAAAATCTGGAACTTCGAAAATACCCAATGGACAGGAATGAGAAGAAAATGGGAGAAACTTTTATTCAATAGTGAAATAATGGGACACATAACACAAACGTATTTTTCTTATCAATAATACTGTAATACAAATAACTTACATCTCTGGTAATTAATTACATTGTGATGCTTCTCAGTCATGATAAAGCAGCTGTAACAGCCATTGTTCCTGAAAATACAAACCACCTTTAAAATTTTGTAATACACTTAGATAGTTTTTAATCAGTTCATAAATCGTAACAGATTCCTATACACCCCAGTACTCTCTCTCTCTCTCTCACGCATGCACGCACACACATTAATATAATAGGTTTATATTGAATATTTTATTTAGAGAATATACCAATATTAAATTGTTTTAAAACATCTGTTTCAAGGAAATACTAGTGCATTTAATCTACACTCAGTGTGTTGTTGTTAGGCATCTTCCTTTAAACACTGTCACTGAGATCTATGAGCATATTATCCTCAATATCTCTGTGTTCTGTGTTACACTGCCATTTTAATGCCAAGCTCACGTAAGGAAAGAAGTGCATGTATACAGCTCATGTAATTAAGGTACCATATAAGAAGTGCATTTTGATGGTCAGGAATGGGAAGAAAAAACTCCCATTCACAGAAACCTCCCAATGATGGACAGGGCTTGCACAAATTAGTCCAATATTGGGAGGGTTTACTGTACATGATTAAAATCTGCTTAACTATTACCTCACTAAATGTTATTTAGCCCAAAAGCTCTTGATTTACTAGAACAATAGGAATACTGATGACGGTAATCTCAAGTCTTGCTATTTATAATGTCACTACCGGGTACTTTAAAAATAAAGATTATAAAAATACCTTCATGATAATACTTACTCTTTCATGAGGAACTTGTTACCAGAGGATGTTGTGCAGATATTGTCTCCAAAGTTGTTACCACTGATGGTATAAACTTTGCTGGCAGTCCACCAGTCCCCAGCCCAATGGTCAGGAAGTTCACAGCTGTCTAACCATCAGGATTATGCCAGTGAATAGAACAAGAACAATTTGTGATATACACATTTGATGATAGGTCAATGAAGATGATAATTAATAATTTAAATGAAGGAGAAGATGTAATACTAGATACTACAATCATAAAAAAAAAAAAAAAAGAATCATATCACCATAATTGGGAAGGGCAACCTGTAGAAAGGAACATGGGCTACTGGAAGTGGCCAAGGAAATATTTAAATGTGGGTACACTAAACTTTATTTCTGCTTATAATTTTCGAAATTGACATGAGTCATGTATTATCTGCATTACTTAATATTATGCATAATTGATTACTTTATTACATCGTGGTAATTCAATTAAAGTTTCTAGCCCAAAATACCAAATTCCCACTGCAGACTTAGATAGGAGTTAATGGAAATCACAAACGATGTTTGGGGAAAGGTGCAACAAGATATTTCAATTGTTTTTTTTTAGTAATGTTTCACAATGTTGTTAATAAAGTCACTTTAAATTAGAAACAGAAATATCTATGGGCAGCAACAAATCTAATGTAGAAAACAGCTGTGTGCAGCACAGATTTTATCACAGTACAGTAGATGATCATTTTACCGTGCTTGAGAGGTGGTTCACTTGTACAATTAAGCCCTAAGTATGATTGGGTCTCACCCCCCCCCCTCCCCCTGAGAAAAAATTGAGATAAGCTTGTAACACAACTAAATGCAAATGGTTGTGTATCGCTACCACTATTATTCTATTCCTGCTTGTTTAGTGGCTAACTATAATACCTTTCAGGGATGTAGAGTAGACCCTTGCCATTCGCAGGTTTGCAATTCACGATTTCAGCGATTGGCGGTAAGCATATGATGACTAGCTTGCGAGCCTTTTCCCACAGCACAACGAGTCACCCCATGCAGCATCTCATATTGTACTCTCAAAACTTTAGTTTCTTTTGTGTAAAATGGCCCCTAAAAGACTGCCTAGTATCAGCGTTAGTGATGCTAGTGGAGTGAAATGTAAAAGGCAGAAGTCAGTGATGACCCTGACAATGAAAGTTGAATTATTAGATAAAAGATGGGATGAGTGCTACCGTGGCTGGTTGGTTGTTTGGTATAGGTTTACAGTAGTGCATTAAGGTAGTTTAAGTTGCTATTTGTGTTTTTGCCAATTCACACCATTCCATGGAACCTATCCCTTGTGAATAACAAGGGTTTACTGGGTAACTTAATAAATGTCTGGCAAGCTTCATGAGAGCTGTGTGACTGGGTCATGTGTGCTCAGTTATAAATGGTGACATGTACCCTACTTACAAATATTTATGGCACTTGATACAGCTCTTAACTCTTGGTATTTATAATAAATACAGGCATACTGTATACTGTTTTCATGATGGTAGGTTTTAAAATACATAAATTCAGTAGTTGCATCAAGTACCATAAATATTTATGTAAAAGTATAAGAAAAATAAATTTCTCCATTCACAGTCCATGCAGCTGGCCACCGACAGCCAAGTTGCCACATTTCTTTACAGTATTTTACTTGTATGCAGTGGAGGACTGGGTAAAAAATTTCTACCGGAAAAACTTGTAAAAGGGCCCACTCAAAAGGGTCCAAAAGGGCCCACTTAATCCCAAAACATAGTCAAGGGAATCAAATAAAAGTACCGGTAAAGGTTTTAAGCATTCGGTCACATCAGGGCGGATTGAGTTAACATCTCATAAACCTCATATCTCTTTTTTACGTTATTTCCAAAGTGATGGACAATCACTTTGGGGCCCACCGGGAAATTTCCCGGTATCCCAGTGGGCCAGTCCGCCACTGCTTGCACGTATCTACCAAATAACTCAATAAAAATAGTGTGACTAAAAACTAAAAACTTAATAATGAAAAATGATATGCACAAAACAAATGTTAATTTGCCAAGCCAACCCATATAAAGCAATCTATTACATTAAAGTGTGTGGTTGTGAACTTAACAGCTGACTCACCCTGTGTGGGTGATAGTAGCTCACAGAATGTAAGGAGTTCAATCTCCCAATCTCAAGGTAGAATCTTGGAATTACTGTACATACAGTACTTGTAATTTTGAAAATTTATTGATTTTTTAGTTTAAATAGATAGATTTATTGAGCTAAATTATCATACTTTTTCACACTGGTTAACTTGTATCAAGTCAAATCATACAATACACAATAACCTTACATAACTCGTAACCTATAAAATCATGAAACAATACGCAATAGTACGCTACAAGATTATAGCAAGTAGCCTAGATCTGCATACATTAATGGACAGTGAGACACTTGAGTCTGGTAGCCTCGCAGCATTGCTTCCACCCCTTGCCTGCCAATTCCCGCATGGACTGCGGCGGGAAATTTGAAAATTAATTATCTTCCAAATGTGGTTAAGTGTTGTTTGGTGTGATTAAATAATAGCATCGGTTTCAATGAATAAAGCACGGTAAACCCCTGGCTCGCATAATCGATCGATGGTAAAATGATCGTCAACTACATTGCCAAGTATTAATACATTTTCCCCAAGATTTCAAATTTGCTTCCACTATAAAGCAAGATAGCTGAGCAGGTATAGAAAACATTTGTTTTTTCTACGCCTTGAGAACTTATCGTATACCCTTCACTGGAAGAACAGATGAGAAAATTATTACCGTATTGTGGTGCTCCACTCACAGATAGGCTGATTTCACGGGTCAGGACTGTATCATTATTATCCAAGGTGCATGTGTAAACCCCAGTATCATTAACTTGCACAGGACTGATTATCAAATCATATCTGGTACCATTTCCATCCATGTCAAGTTCTAGAGAAATTCTGGGTGAGTCACTATGAAGCACATGTTCATCATAAGTAATCTCTTCAACTTCATTATCAATTTTACGTTCCCATTTCAAAGCCTGTGGAAGAAAATGTGATACACATAAAAACTATTTCTATCAAATAAAATGTGTGATAATATCAATATCCCAACTTTATCTCATCCTCTTTCTAATACAGTCTATACAGGCAGATTACTGTTTCATCACTGAACCTCAGCTTATAGAGTTCAATGACTGTTGGATGGTAAACCTACTTGGTTCATTAATATTTAGGACTCATGGTGAAATGTATGGGACCACTATGTTATCTTGTACATTGGAATGTACATTGTCTAAATTGAAATATGCAATTCTGTTCAACTTCTTTTTAAATTCAAATTCTTTATTTCATTTCAGTGTACCATGATGTCACTTACAACTGCCAGTGTCATTTTATTGTCAATGACATGTAAGTTCAGGTGAAACTGTCATTTCATAGTTATAATAGTCATTTCAATTTTGGTGGAAGTCCTTTCTAATTGACAAACAGTCTATTCGAGCCGGCAAATGGTGTAAATTAATGAACAAAGAGTGATTAAAATACTGCTTCTTGAAATTAATTTGCTTTTTAGTACTGTATCTATACTCTATGTACAGTACAGTACAGTAGTAGGTAGTGACTGTGGATGCCATCCCAAACAAATGCATGGCCATGCACTGTGATGCAATAGCTCCAATTTTTATATCTGGGATAGAATTACTTTCATCCACAGAAAAAAAATGAAAAAACAACATGAAAAACTTATTCTTGCCTATCTTTTGGAGCTTTTCATGAGGTGAGAATGTATTTACTTTTTACTGGAAAATTTGCTCACATTACTAATTCATAAGCATAACTACCATCCATTTTTATCACACACTGTATTCTATGGAACACTGCTTCAGTAGAAGGAAGCACGACAATTTTGTAGAGTACTCTTTTTATTTCCATGGTGTATCATACTACTGTACATTTCTTTCTCATGTATATTAAAATAAACCTTTTAAGCCCTGGTAAAATTTTTGGACCTTTTGTCCATAGTCTCTTAGTTTGTATTGAATTACATGTACAGGGCAGGTATTTTTATACTGTATTGTGAATTTTTATTTCACAAATGTTCTCAGTCTCTTTCTTGACAAAGCAACCCAAGGCTACTGTATAATGTACTATACAGTATAATGACTCAACTATTCAGTAATAAAAATTTTATGTAACAATACATTAACATAAAAAATTTAGCATAAAAAAATAGATCAAGAAAATTTGAGAACATAAAACTATCATTTTCTTAAAGAACAGAATAAGTACTCACAATATCTCTGTAGATGTTATTTACATACTGTAAAAAAAGAAAAAAAATTAAGGTACTACTCTACAGTACAGTACTGTATACCGGTATGTTTACTTATTAAATGATAATACAGTGAACCCTCACTTTACGCAGTTAATTCAACCCACGGCGGCCCGCGTAAAGTGAGAAATGCGTAAAGTGAACAACATAACATATGGGATTAATTGAAATAGTGACCGGGCCGACCCCCAAACTCCACTTTTTAGACACAATACCTACGTTGTAGTAAAAATAACTTCTTAATTTTATGATGGTATGCACACACAATTAATAATTAAGAGAAATATCAATAATATTAGGTTTTTTAACACTTACATTAGTAGAAAAGATGGCTGGGCACACGGGGATGGGGGGTTGGTTCCGAGGCAGAGGGCAGATTATTGGCCCTCACCTTTATCACTTGTATCAATTGTATCACTATCCACCACAGAGGCTTGCAGGGCCTCTTTGTCAAACCCCTCAAAGTCCATATAAGTCCATATCCTCACTATCATTATCACTATCACTGACTTGGGCCGGCTGTGGTGGGTGGCGGGTGAAGAACTCGGTAATGTTTTGCTGACTGGGCGACCATGTGCGTACCCTGCTCGTGCCGCTCTCCGCGTAAAAGGGTACACACACCGCGGAAAGTGAGCATTCCAGTTTCGGCAGGGTACCGTGTAAACGTGGAAACGCGTAAAGTGGGACCACGTAAAGCGAGGGTTGCCTGTAATGTATCCTGTCTGATACCTGGAAGACTTTAGTAGAATTAAATTATTTTGTGAGGGGGAGGAGAGCTAAATTGGTGGGTTACAACCTACAAAACAAAGTAAACAAGATAAATGCTAAACACAGTATACATCTCACTCACAGTTCTTGAATATCTTTCGTGACATCACAGACTTTCACAATTTGTGTGGTTATAGTGACTAGCAACCACTCGGATATACGACCGCCTCAGTTGTACCAAAATTTTGTCAAATTACGTATTTTCGAGTCCTGACGTTAGTGATTGTGCTGTGTACTGACAAAATTTTTGTCTGCAATTCACTTTAAAATGGCTGGCAAGCTTAAAAGTGAGAGTTTTGTGGTGATGAGAAGAAAAAGAGACACCCATTTTAGATTATATATATATATATATATATATATATATATATATATATATATATATATATATATATATATATATATATATATATATATATATATATATATATATATATATATATATATATATATATACAGTACTACAGTGAACCCTCGCTTTACGTGGTTTCACTTTACGCACTTTTTACGTGTTTTTACATTTACGGGGTACCCTGCCAGAACCGGAATTCCCACTTTACGTGGTGCATCTACTCATATACACGGGTGAAGTATAATTTTTTTATTTGGCTCATAAAATTACCCGGCCAGAATACAATTTACATTGCTGGAATTCTTACAATTTGATGATCATTTTGAATATAAGCATCATAGATTTTGCATTAGACATACAAAATTTAGATCTAATGCAAGTATTTTGTTTACTCAGAGCAAATATGTTATCTTTTGAGCAAAATATATGACGTGCATATTCAAAATATTCCTGGTCTTGCAAGGAATCCAGGAATGTGAACTATATTATCCTAACTTTAGTCTGAGGTATTATTTATTACTAAAAAGGTAAATATTCTGGTTTCTCCCAAACATTTCTCTGGTAGGGAGGGAAGGTGGGGGGTGAGGGGGAGGGAGGGACCGACCGACCCAGCTGGCATGGTGGGAAGAGGGGGGGGAGGCAAGGTGGGGTATTTTGATTGACAGATAGTGTCGTGAAGAATATATTTTTTTTTTTATTAACTGAAGATATTTGTTTTAGCTCATAAAATTCATACAAATTACCCGGCCAGAATATAATTTTCATTGCTGAAATTCTTACAATTTGATGATCATTTTGAATATAAACATCATAGATTTTGCATGAGACATACAAATTTTAGATCTAATGTAAGTACAGGTTGTACCTCTCTAGTCCGGCATTCTGTGGTCCGGAAACTCCCGTGGTCCGGACCGATTTTAGTTTGTCCAATAGGTAGATAGGCATTTTTTTTTTTTTTTTTTATCTGAATTATTATTATTATTATTATTACAGGAGTATTAAATTTTTGCCCCTCAGGCCCCAATGTGGGTCAGTGACCTATGCCCGGGTGGGCTAATCCCCTTAAAAAAAAAAAGCCGCGGGAAATTAAGGTTTGTTTACATCCGGCAGTTCGGCTGCTCTCTCTCTCTCTCTCTGCTTGTCTATACAGAGTACAACATTTAACCCTTCAATATATATGAGCAGTAAATAAGTGTTGCTTTCATATTCTTATGTAGAGTAATGATGATATATTTTCACATGTGCGCACTTACATACGAGCAGTCTCACTTTTTTTTTACCATTAATGGTTAGCTACTTATATTGTTCCATTTATTAACATTAAATAACATTACAGGTACTTCAAGCAACCATATTCATTTTTTTACATTAATTTTACTACAGCTAAACTCAGGGTCTTATTTTCTTCAGTTTTATATGTAGAACCAATCAGTCACTGGTTTCGTAAGCTTTAACATAAACAATGCCGGCAGCCGTCTCGTCTCCTCTAATATTCCACGTATTATTAATAAATTGTATTGTTAATTTTGCACACACGTACATTAATTCAATAAAAACAAATTCAGAAACATTAATTAAAATATATATGAACAGTAAATAAGTGTTGCTTTCATATTCTTATGTAAAGTAATGATGATATGTTTTCACGTGTGCGCATGCGCACTTACATATGCGATCTCTCTTTTTTCTTTACCATTATCGTTAGCTACTTCTATTGTTCCATTTATTAACATTAAATAACATTACTTAAAACAACCATATTAATTTTACTACAGCTACAACCAAGGTCTTATTTTCTTCAGTTTTATATGTAGAACCAGTCAGTCACTGGTTTTGTAATCAACGAATACAATGCTGTGTCATTTCCTCGTGTGTTTTAATATTCTACGTATTATTAATGAATTGTATTGCTCATTTTGCACACATAAACATTAATTCAATAAAAAAGACATTCAGTAATAAACAATAATGAATCTTTTGTACATAAGAGAAATGACGCTGTTTACACGATTATGCACGTCGTCTGCACGTTGGCGGGCCGTTCAAACCCGTCGAAATTCAAGTTTCCGCCGTCAAAATTTTTATTTATTTATTTTTTGTGTTCCAATAAAATACATTAAGAATTAAAAACTCGCGAAATTTGAGAAGCTACTATACGACATTTAACCCTTCAATATGTCTTCAAAGAGACCATGATGCAGAGAAAGTGGTGCTAGTGCTTCCAGGCATAAGCACAAGTCACTATCTATCCAGGAAAAGGGTGAATTTCCATGGTCCGGCACCGGTCAGGTCCCGAGGTTGCCGGACTAGAGAGGTACAACCTGTATTACCATTTCACAAAAATTTCTCTCAAATTCCTTTACAACTAAAAATGTGGAACGTCAATGTGGCATTTAAAAACTCATGCACTGTTAAACAAATGTTAATCAAGAACTCCCCCAACAATACAGGTGGCTGCATTTAAAAGGTTCCTTGCAATGAATGTAATATGTTGTATTTAGGCCAGACAGGTAAAGGTCTTGTAACTAGACTTAAACAGTTGGTTGAAAATGTTCAAAGGAGGGCCACCAGACTGGTGCCTGCACTTCGGCACCTCAGCTACCCTGAGAGGAGATTGGAGCGCCTGAACTTGCCTAGCTTATACTACAGACGGGCAAGGGGGACCTACTTGAGGTGTATAAGCATCTCAGGGAACACTACTCAGTTGAGTGTCCTTACTTGGAGCTGGCGGACGCTCGCCCCACAAGGGGTCACAGCTCAAGATTGAAGAAGCCGCAAGTCCAGAAAACTGTGAGGGCAAAAATTTTCGGAGTGAGGGTTATAAACTCTTGGAACAATCTACCAGAGAGTGTTGTGACAGCACCGAGTGTGAGCTCTTTCAAGATAAGACTTGACCAACACTGGAGCAGGTTCAGGTACATTGAGGAGCCGGTGCATGCCCAGTATTTGCCAACAGTGCGTGACAGAGACGTGACCGATCGCCCAAGCGGCTAACAAGCCGATCAGTGGCGAAGAAGATAAAAGTAAAAGTAACATAAATATAGTGTTAGGACAGGCCAGGAATCCAATGCTCTGTTTGTTCATATGAGGGATAATAAGCATTGCATTGACTGCGATAATGCCACCTCAATATTACCTTGTAATTCAATTGACAGTAGGAACATTATAGAATCCAATCTCATTAAACATACCGAATCCGTCAGAATCAAACAACATAAGTACAATATCAGAACAGCATCTGAAAGCAGTGCCTTGTTCGTTCATGTTAGGAATAATAATCATCCCATTGGTTGGGAAAAAAGCTTAGAAGTATTTAAATCATCTTGTGTCACAGAAAGACTTCTGGTTGAAGCTAGTTTGATTAAGGAATTAAAATCAATAACCCTTAGTGATGGTCAGTTCAAAACTGATAAGATGTTACATAAATTTATTTGTCAGTGGCCCAAGGTTAAAAATGCTTTGAAAACCTTTGATCTAGATGTATGATAGTTATTTAGTGGGTCCCTTATTTTTGACCTGACCTGACTAGTCACGTCACCCCCCTTCTCTTAAGCTCCTCTACGTGTGTTGGTGTGGGTATTAGTGGATGACATCATTATGACCTGACCTCATGTTTTTAAGGTCACCCTGTATATTTAAGCCTCTCTCTGTCCATGTAATCCAGTTGCCTCTGAAGATGTCTTGAATAAAGACGAAAGCTAAGGTGCTCCGTTGTTTCCCTTTTTCCGTGTGATTTTATCAAGATTTATCTTATCCACTTTTTCATTGTGGATCTACATGAAATATATATATATATATATATATATATATATATATATATATATATATATATATATATATATATATATATATATATATATCTATATCTATATCTATATCTATATCTATATCTATATCTATATCTATATATATATATATATATATATATATATATCTATATATCTATATATCTATATCTATATCTATATCTATATATTTCTATATATATATATATATATATATATATCTATATATATATATATATCTATATATATCTATATATTATATATATATTCTATATGATTTATATAGTATTTAATCTTTTAACGCGGGTTTCTTCTGACGTGATGGAACTTTCACTTAACACGGATTTTTCACATATACGAGTGTCCGGCTCGAGACGCTATTTTTAGATTTGCCCCCCGCCACCCTGCCTGACTGGCTGTTTTAGCTCATAAAATTCATACAAATTTATTTTAATAATGTGGATTCTTAAATTTTATGGTGATTTATTTAATATAAACATCATATATTTTGCATTAGACATACAAATTTTAGATAAAAATTTTTCTAGTAACTATGTTATCTTTTGTGCAAAAATATATGACATATTCAAAATATTCTGTCTACTGAACTAGTCAATGTCAATTATATTATCCTAACTTTAGTTTAGGTATTATTATTAAAATTTAGTGGTTAACATCTCCTTACGGTTGGTGGAGGTGGAGGGGGACCGACCGACCATCTGTTACCCCGTGAAGAATTATTTTTTTTATTAACTGAAGATATTTGTTTTAAAATATTTATTCTGAATATAATTTACATTGCTGGAATTTATAATTTGATGATCATTTTGAATATAAACATCATATATTTTGCATTAGACATACAAATTTTAGATAAAAATTTTTCTCAAATTAATTTGTTATCTTTTAAAAAATATGACATTTATATTCAAAATATTCCTGGTCTTACAAGGAATCCAGCAATGTCAATTATATTATCCTAACTTTAATCTGAGGTATTATTTAATACTAAATAAAACCTGGAGATTGTGGGGGGTGGGGGAGGGTTGGGACTGACCGCGGTTGGAAGAGGGGAGGCAAGGTGGGTACTTTGATTGACAGATAGTGTCGTGAAGA
The DNA here is from genome assembly GCF_018991925.1 of Homarus americanus. Lineage (NCBI taxonomy): Eukaryota > Metazoa > Arthropoda > Malacostraca > Decapoda > Nephropidae > Homarus > Homarus americanus. The sequence continues at coordinate 4,772,847 of NW_024732440.1, read as the reverse complement.
TTATTTTTTTTTTATTAACTGAAGATATTTGTTTTAGCTCATAAAATTCATACAAATTACTCGGTCAGAATATAATTTACATTGCTGGAATTCTTATAATGGAATATTTTGAATATAAACATCATATTTTGCATTAAACATACAAATTTTAGATAAAAATTTTTTCAGGTAACTATGTTATCTTTGTGCAAAATATATGACATTTATATTCAAAATATTCCTGGTCTACAGGAATCCAGCAATGTCAATTGTATTATCCTAACTTTAGTTTGAGGTATTATTTATTAAAATTTAGTGGTTTTCCCCAAAATTTCTGAGAGGGAAGAGCCGCAGTGTAGTGTGAGAGGGGAGGGAGTTGTCCATTATTTGAATGGACATTAACTTGCATCACTGTATTTCTATTTCTTAAGTATTAATTGTGTGCATGTACCATCATAAATTAAGATGTTATTTTACTACAACATAGGTATGTGCCTTCAAAAGTGGAGTTTGGGGTCACGGTTTCTATTGGAATTAATCCCATATGTTCTGTTGTTCACTTATCTGAGTTTCACTTAACGCGACCCTCTGGGTTCAATTGACCGCTAGCGGGGAATAACTGTGTGTATATATATATATATATATATATATATATATATATATATATATATATATATATATATATATATATATATATATACATATATATATATATATATATATATATATATATATATATATATATATATATATATATATATATATATATATATATATATATATATATATATATATATATACTGTATATATATATATATACAGGTTGACAATCCCTGATAACTTGACCTTTTACTGTTGAATGTTTCTTTCATAAATTAGTCCAAAACTTTGCTATGTCATCACAGACGTCAAAATTCACCCTTGCCTCATTGTCAGCTTGTAATTTTGACATTTTTAAAGCATAAGAGCCACACTGTTTTACATCTGTCTTGAACAGAAACTGAACAAAATCAATCAAAAGACTCTGTAAGCAACTCGGGGAATCTTTCATTGAAGTTTGCAGTCAGGTTCTGTAAATCATGTTTCTCCTCAGTGAGATCTAGTGTTTCATCAAAATCAACATCTATCGTAGCTGTGATTTCCAAGTAGTGATGGTTAAAGACAAAAATTGTCAGCTTCAGCTTGTTCTTGAAGCATCTGCAGTTTGCTTACAAAAGCCCTTATTGCACACTGAAGATCAAAAACCCATTTACCTTTTCCTTGAAGTTCAGTATTGAGTTTATTGACATGATCAAACGTGTCTGTCAGAGGTGCAAGGAGAGCTAGTTCACTTCGAAGAAGGAAAATCCTTTCCAAGGCCTTTCCCCGTGATAGTCATCTGACAGCAGTGTGCATTAGCAGTGTCTGGTGTTCACTATTTCCAGCAATGCACAACTGCTTGAAGATGCGGGTTTTCAGGTCCCGAGCCTTGGCGCCTTATAGCAGGAGGCTACTCCTTAAGAGGATTAAGTCCTTGACATGTCTGATCGCCGCAAGACACAAGTGATTCCAGTGATCTCAAGAGCTCTATGCGACCCCATGACCACTATGCGACCCTTTATGATGAGTCCTGCTACCCCATTTGGGGTCACGACCCAGTGTGAGGGAACCATTGCTCTATGGGCTTAATGCTCAAAGCAAAATGTTAGCTCAACTCCACTTAAATTCAAGGACAGGTACAAGAGTTTAGGAAATAAAAGTATAAGAATAAAGAATGGAAGGATGAGGAACTGGCTGAATTATTGAAAGAGAAAATGTGCATAGTGTAACATTAATATTACCATACACATACAAAACAGTCCTGAGACAAAGATGAATATGAACTAAGGATATATGAGAAGAAAAAAATTAAACTCCTAATAAACACAGGATCAAAATATATGAAGCTCACATGAATGTTGATAAGAGTAGAAACTATATGGGAAAAAATCAACAACTATAATAATAAAAAAAAAAACAATCTGGGATGTATACTTACAAAATTTAAGGAGACCCCGGCCCTACATGTCAAGATGACAGTGTCAAAAGGCTTTGCAGTAAGATGAGTCTCCCCAGGTCCACTCAGTGAGAATGATTGCTCTGTAAGTATTGAAATGCTATAGCCCATTTATGCATCTGTATTATGGTTGATAAAATATTTCTAAACAAAACAAATGGATATTTAATTGTGTCAGACCTTATAATGACACCGTCTGTAAACAAGTGATCTGTTAAAAGAAGAAAAAAAATTCTTTTAAGCAAAACAGCTCCAAAATCTGGGATGTCATAATCCCATTATTGCTGTCAAACTGTTATACCAATCCATTTGATAAATATCATTCTTTGTGAAGGCATGGTATTAAAAAGTTAAAACTACCATTCAGTTACGGAGGATAACACCATCCCTCAAAACTGCAGTACATTGCATGGATATATATATACAGTAGTACCCCGCTTAACGCGGTCAATTGAACCCACAGGGTACCGCGTTAAGTGAAAACCGCGTTAAGTGAACAACAGAACATATGGGATTAATTCCAATAGAGACTGGCCCGACCCCCAAACTCCACTTTTTGACGACACACAACTATGTTGTAGTAAAAATTTTATCTTAACTTTATGATGGTATGCACACACAATTAATAATTAAGAGAAATATCAATAATATTAGGTTTTTTAACACTTGCATTAGTAGAAAAGATGGCTGGGCACACGGGGATGGGGGGTTGGTTCCGAGGCAGAGGGCAGATTATTGGCCCTCACCTGTATCACTTGTATCAATTGTATCACTAACCACCACAGAGGCTTGCAGGGCCTCTTTGTCAAACCCCTCAAAGGCCATATAAGTCCATATCCTCACTATCACTGACTTGGGCCGGCTGTGGTGGGTGGTGGGTGAAGAACTCGGTAATGTTTTGATGACTGGGCGACCTTGTGCGCATCGTGCCCGCGCCGCTTCCCGCGTATATGATGAAAAATTCCGCGTTAAGTGAAAGTTCAGCTCTGGCGAGGCACCGCGTATATGATAAAACGCGTTAAGTGAAACCGCGTTAGGCGGGGTAATACTGTGTGTGTATATATATATATATATATATATATATATATATATATATATATATATATATATATATATATATATATATATATATATATATATATATATATATATATATATATATATATATATATATATATATATATATATATATATATATATATATATATACTTCATTTTTAGTCCATATAACACGCGGACTTTGAACATATAATCAATGACCTCACCAGCAAGGAATCGAACCCTCGACCTACTGGGTCGAGGGTTCGATTCCTTGCTGGTGAGGTCGTTGATTATATGTTCAAAGTCCGCGTGTTATATGGACTAAAAATGAAGTGTATATATATATATATATATATATATATATATATATATATATATATATATATATATATATATATGTATATATATATGTATATATATGTGTATATATATGTATATATATATGTACTGTATATATATATTTATATATATGCAAGTAAATCACTGTAGGTGCGCGTGATCTAGGTATATGCTGATAACCACAAGGAAAGACGAAAACACGAAGTTCCCAAGCGCTTTTGTGTAATTCACATCTTCAGGGGTGAGTACAGACTAGAGAGAGAAATACAAACCAAGGTGTATATATACAGAGGAGGGTGAGACCAGGTCCACAATGGTCAGGTATTAGGTAATGACCCTACTAATCTTTAAATAGCACACAACGGTTGGTGGTCAGGTCAGATGGTCAGGTGACCCGGCCTTCTCACCTGGTTACAAATCTTCTTAATTACAAAATTGTCCAGCTTGTACATGCCGTTACTCAAATTCATGTTGAATGCTTCGGTATGTTTAATACGACTAGATTCTATGATGTTCCTACTATCAATTGAATTACATGGTAATATTGAGGAGGCATTGCATTGACTGGGATAATGCCTCCTCAATATTACCATGTAACTAAAAGTTATGTGGAACACTTACGTTAGTAGAAGAGATGGGTCGGCGTACGGGGATGGAGGCTGGTTCTGAGGCAGAGGGCAGGCTACTGGCCCTCAGGTGAATCACCATTACTAGGTGCATCACCATCACTGTCACTTACAGTTGTCAGGGCTTCCCTGACAAATCCCTCAAAGTCATCTTCACTGTCACTATCACTGGCTTGGGCTGGCTGTGGTGGGTTGCGGGCGAAGAAATCTGTTATGCTTTGCTGACGGCTGGTGTTGATGTTATCGTGATACACCTAGATGTAGGGCTCCATAGTCTGCAACAGCTGGGTAGTGAACATTTCATACCTGTTTGGGTCAGGGTCGTCGGAAAGGAGGAGCTTGGCTTTCTCGATACACTCGATGGCACCACCTAACATTACTATGGGATAAGTGTTGTTCTTCTTGGGATGACGCACCACCTGCCTCTTCACTGACGTCGTCATCATCATCGACCATCTCGTCGGTAGTCACAGCAGGTTCCATTATCACCTCCAGGATGTCGTCGTTGGTGGTCTCGGAGAAGCCTGGAACTGTATAAGTCTGCGCAGCTTCTCTGGCAAGGTCCACTGCTACTGCAACAGTCTGAACCTCACCAGTCACAGATTGACTCCTCCTCTCACCTGGTATTCCATGCAACACATGTCTCCATGTGTGACGAATTGTAGCAATAGACAGCTGATCCCATGACTCCACCAAGAAGTCCACAGCTTTCTTGATGTTAAATACTCGCCAGAATTGTTTGAACAGTATTTTTTGCTGTGCCAACTGTTGATCCTCATCTTCTTCGCTCTTGCTATCGGTGGTGGTGTCACTCAGGTTACGCAACTCTTCCCTGGTGTTGGTGTAGTCGTTCAGAAGTTTGAATTTTTTCGTAGAGAATGCAGCTTTTACATTACAGATTAACTCTTGGTCCATGGGCTGTAATATAGACGTAGTGTTGGGAGGAAGGAAGACCACTTTAACGTTGGGGTGACGATCTAACAGTAGGGGCGAGTGTCCTGGTGCGTTGTCCAGCAGCAACAAAATCTTGAATGGCACATTCTGTCGCTCACAGAATTTCTTTACATCGGGAACAAAACAGTCATCAAACCAGGAGAGGGACAGTGTAGAGAACATCCACGCCTTACGTGCGGTCAGCCAGTGGACATTTAGCTTGGTCATGTCCATGGTTTTGTAGGCGTGCGGCTTGCGTGCTGTGTGGATCACCGATATCTTGAGCTTACTGGTACCGGAGGCATTGGTGGTAAATAGGACGGTGATGCGTTCCTTCTGTATCTTCCGGCCCCGAATCTTGCTGGCATTCTTTACAACGAAGGACTTGGAAGGTAGCTTTTTCCAGAAAAGACCAGATTCGTCCATGTTAAACACCTGGTCGTCACCGTACTGTCCTTCCTCCATAATCTCACGTAAAAACGGAGGAAATTCCCTAGCCGCAGCACGGTCAGCACTAGCTTCTTCACCACCAATGTTTACATTGGTGATCTTGTTCCGGATCTTAAACCTCTGTAACCACCCAGAGGAAGCATTAAGGGGTTTGGGCTCTGTAATTCCCATCTTTCGTGCTACTGCAATGTACAGTTCACGTGCATAGTCCTTAACAGAGCGCGTGTCGACCGCCATGTTCCGTCGCGCCTGACGCACCAAGTACCTCACAAGTAATTTTTCTGTCTTGAGAAGCACCTGGTTGTGAAAATACTTGATCATAGAAGCACCTGTAGACTTTGTGATCTTCATGTGCTCCTTTATCTTGGCTGCATCCTTCTTTATTGTTCGAATCATAGATTCATTCACACCATGCTGGCACGCCAAATCAACCTGCCTTGTTCCTTTCTCCAACTCTTGGATGATGGTATACTTCACCTCGTAGCTTAAGGAACGTCGTGTCTTCTTTGGCTTAGTGCCGCTGGGTCCAGGTAAGGAAAGGTCTCTCTCTGGGGGTGGTGGTCCAGCGGAAGCCATTTTAGAGAACAATGGATGCACATTTACACGCTCTGGCGTGGAGGGATGAAACTGCCGCGGCTAGGTCAAGGATCGTCTTTCCTCCCTCCCTCCCTCCCCCGGGTGGACACGTCATAATACTTTAAGCCAATTACAGCTAGCAGCAGAGGGGGGGTAGGGATGCATGGCCAATCACAGTCCGATACGTCATATGACGTCAGTGATAACGCAACAAAGACACACACTGCGCAACCTTACCGCGCGGCTAGCCCAAGCGGAGGGAGGAGGAGGGAGAGGCAAGAGCACAGGCAGGCAGGCAGGCGGGTGGGGCGAATCTAAAAATAGCGTCGCGCCGGACACTCTCCGCGTAATGGGGCTCGCGCACCGCGTAATGAGAGCACGTTAGGTTCTGGCACGGCACCGCGTTAACGTGGAAACGGAATGTGGGACCGCGTAAAGTGTTGACTGTATATATATATATATATATATATATATATATATATATATATATATATATATATATATATATATATATATATATATATATATATATATATATATATATATATATATATATATATATATATACAGTGGGTATGCTATAACGAACGGATCCTACTACGAATATTCCTATAACGAACGGTTTTACCTATAAAATTGAGAATGCTATAACGAACGAAACTCCTACAACGAACATTATTTAATTTTTTTTTTTTCTAATTTATTGTTTTTTTATTACAAATATTAATGATATTCTTTATTTCAGGGGTTTAGATGCATATTTATGCACTTTTTTACAATTTTTACAATTTTATATATATTTTTCAGTGTTAAGTGGTTGTATTTGGGGGCCTGGAACGGATTAATCCTATAACGAACGAATGCTATAACGAACAAGGTTCTAGAACCAATTAGATTCGTTATAATTTCATATATATATATATATATATATATATATATATATATATATATATATATATATATATATATATATATATATATATATATATATATATATATATATATATATATATATATATATACACATACACACACACAGTAATATCCCGCTTAACACGGTTTCGCTTAGTGCGATTTCACGTATACGCGGTGCCTCGCCAGAGCCAAACTTTCACTTAACGCGGGTTTTTTCGACGTATACGCGCAGAGTGTCTGGCTGGAGACGCTATTTTTAGATTCGCCCCACCCTGCTTGACTGCCTGCCTGCCTGTTTTAGCTCATAAAATTCATACAAATTACCCGGCCAGAATATAACTTACATTGCTGGAATTCTTACAATATGATGATCATTTTGAATATAAACATCATAGATTTTGCATTAGACATACAAATTTTAGATATAATGTTTACTCAGTAAATATGTTATCTTTTGTGTAAAATATATGACATTTATATTCAAAATATTCCAGGTCTTACAAGGAATCCAGCAATGTCAATTATATTATCCTAACTTTAGTTTGAGGTATTATTTATTACTAAAAAGGTAAATATTCTGGTTTTCCCACACATCTGGTAGGGAGGGTTGGTGGGTGGTGGGGGGGAGGGAGGGACCGACCGACCATCTGTTACCGTGTGAAGAATATTTTTTTTATTATTAACTGAAGATATTTGTTTTAGCTCATAAAATTCATACAAATTACCCGGTCAGAATATAATTTACATTGCTAGAATTCTTATAATTTGATGATCATTTTGAATATAAACATCATAGATTTTGCATTAGACATACAAATTTTAGATGTAATGTTTACTCTGAGTAAATATGTTATCTTTTGTGCAAAATATATGACATTCATATTCAAAATATTCCTGGTCTTACAAGGAATCCAGCAATGTCAATTATATTATCCTATCTTTAATCTGAGGTATTATTTAATACTAAATGTTAAAATTTAGTTTTTTCACCCAACATCTCTTGAAGGGAGGATTGGTGGGGGGTGGGGGGGAGGGTTGGGACGGACCACGCGGTTGGAAGAGGGGGGGAGGCAAGGTGGGGTACTTTGATTGACATATAGTGTTGTGAAGAATATTTTTTTTTTATTAACTGAAGATATTTGTTTTAGCTCATTAAATTCATACAAATTACCCGGTCAGAATATAATTTACATTGCTGGAATTCTTACAATTTGGTGATCATTTTGAATATAAACATCATAGATTTTGCATTAGACAGACAAATTTTAGATATAATGTTTACTCTGAGTAAATATGTTATCTTATGTGCAAAATATATGACATTTATATTCAAAATATTCCTGGTCTTACAAGGAATCCAGCAATGTCAATTGTATTATCCTAACTTTAGTTTGAGGAATTATTTATTAAAATTTAGTGGTTTTCCGCCCAAAATTTCTCAGAGGGAAGAGCCAGTGAGTGTAGTGTGAGAAGAGGGGGAGGGAGTTGAGTCCATTATTTGAATGGACATTAACTTGGCGACTGTATTTCTCTATTTCTCTTAAGTATTAATTGTGTGCATGTACCATCATAACATTAAGATGTTATTTTTACTAGAACATAGGTATTGTGTTGGAAAAAGTGGAGTTTGGGGGTCGGGCCAGTCTCTATTGGAATTAATCCCATATGTTCTGTTGTTCACTTAACGCGGTACCCTGTGGGTTCAATTGACCGCGTAAAGCGGGGTACAACTGTATATGCATATGTACAGTATATATATATATATATATATATATATATATATATATATATATATATATATATATATATATATATATATATATATATATATATATATATATATATATATATATATATATGCAAGTAAATCACTGTAGGTGCGCGTGATCTAGGTATATGCTGATAACCACAAAGAAAGAAGAAAACACGAAGTTCCCAAGCGCTTTCGTGAAATTCACATCTTCAGGGGTGAGTACAGACTGAAGATGTGAATTACACAGCAAGGCTGTTTTATATATATATATATATATATATATATATATATATATATATATATATATATATATATATATATATATATAAATATATATATATATATATATATATATATATATATATATATATATATATATATATATATATATATATACAATCAACACCTCAACCCGCCAGGATTCGAACCCACGGCCCACAAGCCTATGACTGTGACCGGGGAACGCTAACCGCTGGACCACCAGGATACTAAAAGCAGTCCTAGACTTTGTTATATTTCACACAAAGCCTGTTCAACGAGCTTATGGCGCCGTGAACCTCTAATGGGGACCACCCGTATCACTTAGGTGGTCAGAGTAACGTTTTACCAAATCCGGCTTCGAAACACGAGGATCCATATATATTTCATTAGCCCAATAAAGCACGCGGACTTCTACATACAATCAACACCTCAACCCGCCAGGATTCGAACCCACGGCACAAGCCTATGACTGTGACCGGGAACGCTAACCGCTGGACCACCAGGATACTAAAAGCAGTCCTAGACTTTGTTATATTTCACACAAAGCCTGTTCAACGAGCTTATGGCGCCGTGAACCTCCTAATGGGGACCACCCTATGATATATATATATATATATATATATATATATATATATATATATATATATATATATATACAGTCATCGTCAGGTTAACGTCCAACGAACAATGTCCAATCGCATATACGTCCGTGCCCCCCCCCCCACCCCCCAAAAAAATTTCCGTGACGCCTGCTGGACCACCACTCCACGACCCCCTAACGGAGACACGAAGATCCTTCCCATACTGGCCAGATATTATGTATTAAAGGAATATCCTTTCCGTCCTTAGGCTTTAGTAAGCATTTGCCTCCAGGTGTAATGTTAACCTACATCTATTGAGGATAAAATCTTTCACCTACGAATTGACAATAACACATTTGCTGTAATCAGACACATCTAGTTGCCTCAACAATTGCAACCACAGTTGCAATTGGGGTTGCAATTTCAAATTCTGTGTCATTACTAAGGAATAACGAAGTCTCTGGTGCACTCTAAGAATGAGAGAAAACGGAGGACTCAGGCGTCCTGAAGCGAGAGAAAACGGACTCCTATGATAGGGGACAAGCACTCACACGTGCCACTCATACTGACAGACTTGACACTCACTTACTTGACAAGTTTTACCAACTTCCCGCTTCCCCCACACCCCAACGCTCCCTCGCGTGGGGGGTTTTAGGCCTTAAGTTTTTCATATAATATCTCAGACTATAGGAGAATATAATTTGCATTACTGAAATCCTTACAAGACAGCGATTAATTTGAATATAAACGTCATATATTTTGCTCAAGAGATAAAATTGTAGTACATTAGTGTATATTTTATAATATAAAGTTTTTCAACTGTATTTTTGGGTAGATTTACATAAAATTCTTCATTTATTTTCGTCCATTTACATGCACACACTATACTAAAAGAAACGTAAAAGAAATAAATGACCTTAGTGCAAAGCTGGAGTGCACGTGTACTAATTTGATTACGGTACTAAAATTGTTATGTCTAGTGCAAATTATAGCTTGTTTATATTTAAAATAATCACCATCTTACAAGAATCCCAGCAATGTAAATTATATTCACCCAGGACATTTCACTGGCTTTTTATAAGAGAGAAGCTTAGTCACTTAAGAATTGATAAATAAACACGCGTTAGACCTTGGGTCGGTGCCAACTGTCCAACGTACCACCTCACTTCCCGCTCCCCTCCCCCCGTCGCTCACTCGCTCCCTCTCCCCCATCTGCCCAGCATTGCTGGAATCCTTGTAAGACAGCAAATAATTTTAATATAAACGTCATGTATTTTGCACAAGAGATAAAAATTAATCACCTGTATCACATTACAGTAGTGATTTAAGAGTAAGAGTGTATATGTACGTATATAGTATTCCACATACACGTAAGTATATAGACAAAGTTTATGTGATGATCGGACAACGTCCATTTCGGTTAACGTCACGTTTCCAAGAACGTAACTAGGACGTTAACCTGCGCATGACTGTATATATAAAATGTAGGCACTTAGGGTTAAGATCTCTTGATTGTATGATAAACTAAGGAGCTGTTGCATACTCATGAATATGATCATTAAGTGAGAGTCCTAAATGTTTAATATGTCCCCTTACCTTCTGTTAAGCTGAAGATTTTATATGTCTTACTGAAGTCTTCACCTAAAACACCACATGTTGCAGTATTTCTATGACTCATGCGATAAAAATCTTCATATTGCTCTTGGATGTATGTAAAACACCGATACCGCTCCTTTAAAGACAGAGAGGGTCCATCTTGCTCTCCAATCAAATAATGAGTAGAACCTTCAGACCAAGTTGCAGTACATTCATATTCTTCAGCTATTGTACACAAAAGACTTGTAATTAGGAGAGTGCTTAATTTATGAAAAAGTCAATTTTTACATACATAATACAGTCTATATCACTGAAAGGTGACTGTACAAAAAGATGGTTGATTGTAAATATGTTCTAAGTACTGTATAATGCTGCCTGTAATTTAAGATAAATAGCACTGTATGAATGACTATCCTAGTAGAAATGAAACAACTACAAGTAAAAAAGAGAGAAGATTACAGCAATGCCTTCGTTGCTATTACTGTAATGGTGTTTTTGTTATTCCTGTATTTTGTTATTACTGGTGGTGGTGACCAAAAAGGAGTTAGAAGGATGGGGTAAAAAATGTACAATAAGTGAGGAGAATGGATTTATTGTACTATACAAGAAGTAAAGATTTGTATGAATGATTGGAGAGCATGGAGTCAAGTGAGTTTGGGAATAGATGTGCTTCTGATGGGCAATGAAAGTCTGCATGAAGCAACAGGGAAACAAGATAGATATTTGGAGCTATAACACTGTGTTGTGGAAGGGAAATAACATACCAAATTATTCTTATTACAGGCATAAGAATAAAGATCCTCTATTTAGCAAATACCTGCTGCTAGTGGATAGGCTTCAATCTCCTACTGTTATTTGCTAATGGAGAGGTATCAAGCAGTAATTCCACCAGTAAGATGTTATAAAAAAAAATGGTCAACACATTTAGCACTTACCTGAGCTTCTGAGCAAACAATGCATGCTGACCCTGTGTAACCTGTTACACAGCATTTGCACTAATACATGTACTGTATTTACAAAATAAGTAAATGTAGTCAAATAAAGTAGGCAATGTGTTATGGAGTACTGTGATAATGTACTGCCAAAATCACGCATAAAGCAATAGTACTATATGACAAAAAGAAAACTTAGCACAAATAAACTTAAAAAGGCTAAAATTCCAATACAGTGGTCCCTTGATTAACGAGCACTAATTCGTTCTAGAAGGTTGCTCGTTAACCAAAACCATTGTTTCAATGGGTTTTTGGGTAATTGGTTCCAGCTCACCGAAAATTGCCTAAAGTCAACAAAAAAGGTAGTAAAGTACACTTACTTTGAGGTGTGTATGTAGAAGGGTCCTGGATGATGATGAGAATTAGAATGGGGGTGGAGGAGAAGGGAGAAGAGAAGGCATTGGGGTGGAAGAGAAGTCACCCCATGGCGCCATTTCACCCATAAAATTTTAGTTCACTTGGTGTAATTCAAGATTATTTTCTTTAAATCAACACTGCACTGCATTATATATTGTCAATATGTAAAATAAATTTCAAAATGACCAATAATTTGATTGGAAACACAGAAAAAAAGCGTTTATGTTGAAGAGTCTGAAGCAAGATGTTACCCCTACTGAAAAGACACAGAAACTGATGCCTGTATGGTGTGTTGACAGGCTGTTTGGCGCGCTAAAAACTAGTTTCCCTGTACTTAAATTATGTTAAATAATTGTTAAAATGACTAAAAATTTTAATATAAGACTTTTAAAATTATTGAATAGTACAAACTTCTTGATATTGACTAAAATAGTAAGGAATTTAAGCCCTAGAACCGATTACTGTATTGACGGACGAATATGACAGCTAGTGCAAGCAAAAACATGTTGAGGGGAGCTCGTAAGGAATTCGTTAATCGAGGGAATGCTCGTTAACCGAAGTTAAGAATCTTATGAAAGGTAATCCGTTAACCGGAATTTCGTTAACCGAGGGATCACTGTATAGGAAACATGATAACTACGCAAATCACCCGATGACAGCAACCAATAATATGGTTATGTGCAACCTGTAGACTGTGCCTGTATCCACAGACAGCAAATAAATGTAAGGGTTTACTTTACTGAATTTAATGTTACATTGCATAATATTGTAGCTCCCCCTCACATAAAACTTTTAACAGAAAACTACCATTACTTACACCTTGCTGAACCAATTAATTATCTACATACTGTATACTACATAATACTGTATATGTTTTGCTTGTAATTGATTGAAAAATATAATAATTACACTATTTTTTTATGTGGCTAAAGGTCCACAAGAGTCCCGGCCCTGACATGGTGCATCCCAGAGTGCTAAGAGAGTTGTGCAATGAGGTTGCCGAGCCCCTGAAGATCCTGTTTTGTAAATGCCTGGATGAACAAAAGGTCCCCAGTGAATGGAAAGTGGCTTATGTGAGTCCTATCTTCAAGAAGGGCGATCGTCACTCCACAAACAACAATAGACCGGTGAGCCGGACCAGCATAATATCTAAAGTACTTGAGAGTATTATCAGAGATGCCGCGATGGAACATCTACTACGAAACAACATTGTAAAAGATTGCCAACACAGTTTTATGCTGGGGCACTCCTACTTAACACAATTGCTCAAGGTATTGGATATCTGGACCCATATTTTGAAACGGGGTGGTAATATCGACAATATTTACCTAGATTTTGCCAAGGCTTTCGACAGTGTACCCCACGAAAGGCTGAAAATCAAACTGGAAGGGTACAGAATTCGGGGAAGTGTCCTAGCGCGGATAGAAGACTTTCTACATGACCGCAAGCAGTGTGTGGTGATTAATGGCATGAAATCATCATCCGTAGCTGTCACAAGCGGGGTACCACAGGGCAGTGTATTGGGCATGATGTTGTTTGTTTGTTTCATAAATGACATGCCTGACGTTGTACACTCCTCCACACAAATGTTTGCCAATGACGCCAAGTTATTTTGGGAAATCAAGAACCAAGCAGACTGTGAAGAGCTGCAGAAGGACCTCTGTGGGCTCCAAGAATGGTCGAAGAAATGGCTGCTGAGATTCAATGTCACGAAGTGTAAGAGGATGCACCAGGGGCGTACCGACAGTAAGGAGGCGTATAATATGTCCTAACGGGATGAAGAAACTGCACTATCTGAGACTGAATGTGAGAAGGACCTAGGTGTGTATGTTGACAATGAGCTGAAGTTGTCAGGCCATTGCGAGAAGAAGGTAAATCAGGCAAATAAATTATTGGTTCTTATAAAAAGGTCGTTCATATATCTAGATGGTCCGTACCTCGTAACGATCTTCAAGAGTGAAGTGCTTCCCCATCTGGAGTACTGTCACCCCGTCTGGTCCCCGAGATATGCTAAGGACTGTCAGTTGGTTGAAAATGTTCAAAGGGCCATCAGACTGCTGCCTGCACTTCGGCACCTCAGCTACCCTGAGAGATTGGAGCGCCTAAACTTGCCTAGCTTATAGTACAGATGGGCAAGGGGTGACCTAATTGAGGTGTATAAGCATCTCTTGGGGCACTACTCAGTTGAGTGTCCTTACTTGGAGCTGGCGGACGCTCGCCCCACAAGGGGTCACAGCTCAAGATTGAAGAAGCTGCAAGTCCAGAAAACTGTGAGGGCAAACTTTTTCGAAGTGAGAGTTGTGAACTCTTGGAACAATCTACCAGAAAGTGTTGTGACGGCACCGAGTGTGAGCTCTTTCAAGACCAGACTTGACCAACACTGGAGCAGGTTCAGGTACATTCAAGAGCCGGTGTATGCCCAGTACTTGCCGACAGTGCGTAACAGAGATGTGATCGATCGCCCAAGCGGCTAACGAGCCAATCAGTGGTGAAGAGGATAAAAGTAAGTGACCATACATCTTACATTAAATTAAAATACCATTTTCTAAAAAATAATACCATTTTCTAAAGAATAATGATTACAATATGATCTTTGACTTTCCAGAATTCAGAATACAAATAGACACTCTAAATAAAAAAAAAAAAAACTATTAACTCTGAAAATCTATGGATTGAGATTCAGAGAGGACAGTAGTGGCAGTAGTTATATGACTCCTGTATTTATGCTAGCCTTGTTGGAATTTTACTTTCTATTATATAAAAAACTATGCTATCTGCTTGAAATTCAATATTCAAAATACAGTACTGTAAAGACACTGAACTAATTTTAAACAAGAAAGACTTAGCTAAAATAACTAGACAATAATGTAAGTTTCTCTATTCAGTTATGAGTAAGCAGAGTCATAAAGATCGAAGTGTGATGAACAAATACTGGAAAACCTAATACAGTACTTAGTTTAAGATAAAAACACTCACTTTCTATTGAAGGATCATATGTGTTCAAAGAGTCTTCACATGCAGCATACCAGAACTTCAGGTTAGTGACTCTGTCAGACATGATTCTTGAGAGACCTTTGGTGGTGCACTCTCCCTGTGGTAATTCATACATGAATTTGCGAGGGCCAGTAAATGGACACTTGGATGATTTACCATTGATACGAATCATAGTGTGAAGGTGGTTATCTTCAGTAATGGTAGAGCACATGGCGTCAATGTCTTGTATTTTCTTGCATTTAGCTGAAGATATTAAAAATACAGGTATTGTAAGCTGAGTACGTACAGATAAAATACAGTATTTCTGATCGGGGATTTATTGATAAGAACAATACACTTTCTCGTCCATTTCCATGATACTCTTCTCTCTGCAATACACAATCCATATGCTAATCATCCATTCTGTTAAATTTTACCCACTTTCTTGTCATTTCAATGGGCATTCATTCATACTTACTTTACAGTAAACCAACGATATAATAGACTAATTGCGGGAAGCCTGGTCCGTTAAAGCTAAAAGTGCATTATACATGGATCTGGAATAATAATGGGCTTGGTTCATTATATACCAACATAGTCCAAAAGAGCCGCCACCCCCACCCCTCCTGCCAACACTCACCATCACGACTTATCACCAACACTCACCACCACCACTCACCCCTACACCCCCATTACTTACAAGCAACCAGTACCATACATGTTACTAATATGTAGAGCCGCTAATGTGACTTTGTTTATTCTGCTAGTTTGGAGGCTGCTACTCCGTTGTCCCAGTTTGAATGCATTCTCATCCTGTAAACACCAGTTGGTGGTGGTGGTGGTAGTGAGTGTTGGTGGTGGTAGTGAGTGTTGGTGGTGGTAGTGAGTGTTGGTGGTGGTGAATGTTAGTGGTGGTGAATATTAGTGGTAGTGGTGGCGAGTGTTGGTGGTGGTAGTAAGTGCTGGTGGTGGTGGTAGTGAGTGCTGTTGGTGGTGGTGGTAGTGAGTGCTGGTGGTAGTGGTGGTGAGTGTTGGTGATTGTGATGGTGAGTACCTAACCCAACCTGACTGGGCAAACGCACCCAGTAAGGTCATCCTTATGAGGTCGAAAACACAATAAAAATCACAGACAAAAACAAACCAAACAACCTCTTATGGTTGCTGCAAGGAATGTCAGGACGCTTCTGAATACTGGCACAAATGAGCATCCTGAAAGAAGAACTGCCCTTGTGGCAAAAAAGCTGACTAGGTATAACATCAACATAGCAGCCATCAGTGAGTCCAAGCTCCCAGATGAGGGCTAACTCACACAACGGGGTCTGGCTACACCTTCTTCTGGAAGGGTAAGCCTGCTGCGGAGAGAAACCGCATTTATGGAGTTGGCTTTGCCATATGCCAACGCATCCTACACAGGCTAACTGAAATGCCTATTGGGATCAACGAACGCCTCATGACGCTTCGAGTCCCACTGAATCACTCATGTCATGCCTTCTACATCAGTGCATATGCCCCAACACCAGATCCAGAGGATGACATCAAGGAGGCCTTTTATGCCAAACTTGACAGAGTGCTAACCTCTATCCCCCGAGAAGATAAGGTTGTGCTCCTTGGTGACTTCATTGCCAGAGTTGGCAGAGATGCTAACATTTGGCAGGAACCATAGGGAGAAATGGACTAGGCAAGTGTAATCCCAATGGCCTACTCCTCCTCAGCAAGTGTGCTGATCACAACCTCACTATCACCAATACTTTGTTTAGGCAGGTCGACACGTTCAAAGGTTTGTGGCAACACCCATGGTCCAAACACTGGCATCTCATTGACTACATCATTGTCAGAGATAGAGATCACCGATATGTCCTCATCACCCATGCCATGCGTGGCTTAGGCCACTGTGACACCGATCATTGACTTGTCAGATCCAAACTCTCACTTCATGTTGCCCCAAAACGGCGAAGGCATCAAGCCTCCAGAAGAGGTTTTAATACAAAGCGTCTGGAGGATCCAGCAGTAGCACATGCTTTCTGGCAGCAGCTCGAACATGGGCTTATAAACAACCCAACAGCAAACAACGTGAATTCTAGTGCCGTATGGGATACTCTTAAGAGTGTTATGACAAAAACCTGTAGAGACCCTCGGCCAGTTCAAAAGAATACACCAGAACTGGTGTGATGAAAATGACCCGACAATCAAAGTACTCATCGATGATAAACGTGCTGCTTTTACTGACTGGCAGAACAACTCTCAGTCTCAGACCATAGCCAATACCTTCCGCAAGAAGAAAGCGGCAGCCCAGCGGGAACTCCGCAATCTAAAGAGCGACTTGCTTAAAATAAAGCAAGTGAAGCAAAAAACTTGCAGATCAGCACAAGATGTGCAAATTTTTCATTTCTACTAAAACTTTTTATGGGCCAAAGTCACTCATGGCGCAGCCCCCCTACGCGCATCTGACGGTAACCAGATAATTAAAGACGACGAAGGCCTCCTTCAGTGTTGGAAATAGCACCACCATTCATTGCTCAACCGAAACACCGATGTGGATGTCCTGACTACCCAGCAGGTCCCTCAGCATTCAGAACTGACCTACCTCAGCTATCCCCCATCCCTGGATGAGGTAGCTACTGCCATCAAACAGATGAAAAATAACAAAGCCTCAGGTACTGATGGAATCCCAGCCGAGGTGTATAAAGCATGAGGACCTCTGCTTACCATCTGTCTCCACTCTCTCCTGGAGAATATATGGGAAAAGGAGGAAATCCCCAAAACTCTTAAAGACGCTTCCATTGTCAATATCTATAAGAACAAGGGAGACCGGTCAGACCGTGGCAATTACCGTGGGATCTCACTGCTCTCCGTAGCTGGCAAGATTATCGCCTAAGTCCTCCTAAACTGATCTTTTCCTGAGGCGGAAAACTTCCTCCCAGAATCTCAATGTGGTTTTAGACCATCACTTGGCACCACTGACATGATCTTTGCTGCCCGTCAGATACAGGAAAAGTGCAGAGAACAGCATCATGACCTGCACATGGCTTTCACCGACCTAACCAAGGCCTTCGACTCAGTCAACAGGGAAGCCCTCTGGTGGACCCTCAGCCGTTTTGGCTGCCCACCAAAATTCATCACCATTGTGAAGCAACTCCATGATGGCATGAACGGCAGTGTCCTGCACAACGGCACCCAGTCAGAGTTCTTCCCCATCCAAACAGGAGTTAAACAAGGGTGTGCACTGGCACCAATTCTTTTTTCCATCTTCTTGGCTGCCTTCCTTACTCGTGCCAGGGCCAATTTAGCCAGCGGGGTGAACATCGAGTACCAGGTGAAGAGAGGTCTTTTCAACATGTGACGACTCCAGGTAAGAACAAAGGTGTCGGCAGCTTCCACTACTGAACTTCTGTATGCAGATGACCTCACCCTTGTTACTCACACTGAACACAACCTACAGGAGGTCCTGAAGACCTACGCAGGCGCATATGCACACTTCGGCCTTGAGGTGAATGTACGTAAGACTCAGATTCTTTCAACCTGACCCTGGTTCAGACACACCTCCACCATTCATCCAGCTTAATGGTATTACCCTCTCTAATGTTGCCCACTTTCAGTATCTCGGCTCCCGCCTGTCCACCACCGCAGACATCGATGAAGAGATTCAGCATCAGATCAGATGTGCATATCAAGCCTTGGGCGGACTCTGAAATCGTGTCTTCAGCTGTAGGGAGCTGAAATTATCCACAAAGTTGCACATATATCGAGCAGTGGTCCTGCCCACTCTATTATATGGCAGTGAGACATGGGTCACAAACAGGAGGCACCTCAAGGCACTAGAAAACTTTCACCAAATTAATCTACGTTCCATCCTCCGAGTTCGCAGGAAAGACAAGAGAACAAATGCCAGTATTCTTGCTGACACCAACTGTAAGAGCATCTAAGCTACCATTATCCATGAACAACTACGTTGGACTGGCCATGTTACCCGCATGGACGACAGTAGACAGCCAAAGCAGCTACTTTACAGTCACCTAATGAATAGTAAACGTAACGCCGGCGGGCAATTGAAAAAGTATAAGGATAGTCTTAAGACAAACCTGAAAAGGTGCCAAATCGACCCCCCTCACCTGAAAGTCAATTACTCCACATCGTAACGCTTGGAGGAGCACCACACGAAAAGGTGACAATATTTTCGAGTTAGCCCAACGGCAAACCGAGGCAGACAAGCGCCAACGTCGGATAGACGCTGCCACCGCCCCTCCCACAGTAGATGGAGCCCTCCACATGTGTAATGAATGTGGACGATAAAGCGGGTCCCGTATTGGCCGTTTTAGTAACCTCAAAACTCACCAATGAAGGTGACATCCCTAATAACGTGTATCATTGTATCATAGCTGGATGATCGTCATACTCTATTCCGAGTGACAGCAAAGTAGTGGTGATGATGATGAGTGTTGGTGGTAATGATGAGTGTTGGCGATGATGAGTGTTGGTGGTAATGATGAGTGTTGGTGATGTTGAGTGTTGGTTGTTAGTGGCAATGGTGAGTGTTGGTCACCACCAACAGGATACAACCTTTTATTTTTCCCACTTCTTATAAATGCTTAGACAGAGATAAAAGTTGTCACATACACACTGTACTATCATTTAAGGAAAATCTTGAATATTAAAGAATAAACTTACATTTCCTGTACTGAAGCACGTTTGGATGTTGCGATGTTACTTGAACACATCGATAACAGTCTTTCCTGCTAAAGGGGAAAGAAAAGTAATTAGTATTAACTGAAAATGCAGAAAGGTATGAGATTATTGTACATATTAAACCACAGAAAAATATCATTATCTAATATACACACAGCTATTTCAAATTTTCTTTGTCAAACAGTTACAGAAGCAGCCATGAGGTCTACTGGAGAAGACTGGTGGTATTGATAATTTTCCGAAAAAGGCTAAACTAGTGTACAGCAGTAATATGCATACATATTTCTCATCAATGTTTCTTGGTTCAATCCCAAGCATGGACAGATGCAAGAAAAGTGTTATCCAGTGTGACCTCACCAAACGTTGCAGGTTTTCTATGCGTATTCTGGTTTCCTTCTATCCTAGCACTGAGCAATAAAAGTCTTAACAATGTAACAAAGAACAGATCAACCACCTGAGTGGCTAGTAAACTGGTACTGTTTATATATACAGTCTCACCTCAACTTACGACGGGGTTCCGTCCGACGACCAGGTAGTAAGTCGAATTGGTCATAAGTCGAAAAAGCGCAAAAAAATACATAGAAATTCTAAATTGAAATACAGTACAGTAAAAGTAATCAATAATGAAAAATGAGTAAAGTGTTACTGTGCATTTACCTTTAATGAAGTGAGCTGAATGCAGATGGGGCCTCAATAACTTTTTAATTAAACATGGAGACTACATTAATTGGATGAAGCAGAGAAGGAGACAGGGCTGGGTGGGTTATCAAGCTTGCTTTCTTCAGACAGGCTAACATACTTGCTTGTTGAAGGTATTGGATCATCTTTAGGGAGTGAAGAGGCAGAGTGGTGAGGCGTGAGGAGACAGCAGTGGTGGACTTCTTGAAAAATATGTCCAATTTAGACTGCACAGTTTGCCTTTTCTTTTCATTGAAAATTTCCCTGTAGCAAGAAAGTGCATCTTGGATCAGTCTGTCAACTTTTGCAAAACGCTCAACATTTTGATCCATTTCTTCAAACATTTGCATCCCCTTATTAATACTGTAGTAGCAAATTCCTCTGCCATTTGTTTCACTGAAAACTTTTTGGGGGTGCAGGTTCTTCTTTTACATTTTGTCTCTCTTCTTCCTCTGCAAATTTCTGTGCCTCCAGTTCAATAAGATCCTCGTTACTTAGCTCTTCTGCTACACTTTCCACCAACTGCTCAACATCTTCATTATCAATTTCTAACTCCAGCTGTTTACCCATCTGCACTATCTTGTAATTAATCTCAGAAATTGCTTCATCTTCAATAAATCCTTTGAAACTGTTCACATATCTTTTCTGGACCTTCTTCCATATCCCATTCATGCACTGACCTGTAACCTCATCCCATGCTGCAGCTATGTTCTTTGTACAATGCAAAATGTTGTAGTCCTTCCAAAATTCTCTGAACGTTTTCTCACCTTCAGTAGCAGCAATAGCCTGAGCAAAGGTCGTACGTAAATAATACACTTTAAAAGCAGCAATAGCACCTTGATCCATGAGTTGAATGATCGAGGTAGTGTTAGGTGGAATGTAGACTACCTTAACATCAGGGTGCAGGTCGTCCAGGTGTGGTGGGTTTCCCGGAGCATGATCTAAAATTAATAAAATCTTGAAGGCAACCCCTTGTTGCAGGCGATACTCCTTGGCTCGTGGAATGAAACAACTCAGGAACCAATCCTCAAACAGTGCTAGGGTCATCCATGCTTTCTTATTACTACGATAAAACACTGGGAGTGTGTGCTTGCTGACATGTTTAAAAGCCCTTGGGGTTCTCTGAATGGTATATCATGAAGGGTTTTACCTTGAAACCAGCTACATTCCCCCCCAACAGAAATGTGATTCGGGTCTTTGAATGACTTGAATCACGGCATGGTTTTTGCCTCTTTGTGGATGTATGACCGTTCTGGCATGCGCTTCCAGAATAAGTCAGTTTCATCCACATTAAATATTTGCTTAGGCAAATAATTTCCCTCCACAATGACACGATCTAGCTCCTCCTTAAAAGTTTCAGCAGCACCCATATCAGCACTTGCTACCTCTCCAATCACCTTTATTCTGTGCAAATTGTAACACTACTTAAACCTTTGGAACCACCCATGACTTGCTGTGAAGTTTTGGTCGCACTCATCTCCTGCCTGCTCTTTCAGGCTTTCGAAAAGGCTTTTTGCCTTAGCCTGTATGGTTAGAAGGTTTAAGGGTACATGCTTTTGCAGCTGATCTTTCATCCACATCACAAGTAATTTCTCCATCTCATGAAAAGGACCTTGTCATTTTATCGTTATTATTGTTCCCTTTATAGGTGCCAATCCTTTCACTACCTCACAAATTTGTTCTTTGTCCTTCAAAAAATTTTATATCGTCGAGTGAGGGAAGCCAAGGTCGCGTGAAATGGTTGCTACCGTTTTTCCATTTTCATATTGCATTATTATTATTATTTTCATTTTCATCTCAAAAGTAATTGACTGTCTCTTTTTTCTCTGCACCACCAGAATTCTCACTTTTACGCTTGCCAGCCATTTTAAAGGGAATTACAAACGAAAATTTTGTCAGTACACAGAGCGATCATGAACACCAATGACGGCCAAACACCAACTGAGCGGGCTACGGCATGGATGCTGTACACCACGAGGCGGCCCAACCCAAGCTATCGTATGGAGTCACATTACGACCAAACGTCGGGACTCGAAAATACGTAATGTGAAATTTTTTTATACAACCATGGCCGTTGTATGTCCGGGATGTCGTAAGTCGAGGAGAGACTGTATATATACAGTATATAAAGTGGGGTCTAATTTTACATGGGTCTCACATGCGCGATTTTCACTTATGCAATTGGTTGAAATGTGACCACAGTTATAGCTTATGTGGAAAGCTATGGGTAGCACGGGCAGTGATAAAATGTTAATTTAGTGATCTTTTGCTTATTTAGCTTCAAATTTAGCAATTTTAATCATTTTAGTTATTGGCCATTACAAATGCACACGGTAAGTAATATACTGTACAGAAATACTGGCCACATACACTATGCTACAATATCTCTGTTAGCCAGAATCCCTCAAACCTGGAATTGAAATTTTCTCGAAAAATTGTTCCCAAAACCGGAATTTTCTGGAAAATTCCGGCTTTGGGAACGACTTTCCGAGGGGCACATATTCCGGAAAATTCCGAGAAAATTTTTCCAGTACCCAGAAAATTCCAGGGACGGGGGATTTTTTTTCCAGGTTCAAGAGATAAAAGTCAGGCGCATATTCTAGAAATTCCGAAAAAAAAATTTCATTACAGTACGCGGAAAACTCCAGAAAATTCAGGTGATGAAGTATTTTTTTTCCGGGTTCGAGAAATGATGTAATGGGCAATTTCTGGAACTTCCGAGAACATTTTTCAGTTACCCGGAAAATTCCGGGGATGATGGATTTTTTTCCAGCTTTGAGGGTCATCTTGTTACCCGGAAATCTCTCATTCCCGAAAGTGCTCTGCACCAATTATTCTGGCTAACGGAGATATCACTGTACAGTAAGTAAGCGCTTAACGATGTTTCGGTACTACGTCGCTAAACTTTAGAGACCAAAAATTCATTTAATGTCCCAGTGATCCGATACTACGTCATTTTGCGTCTTCGCAGACTACTTTCTACGGCGTACCACCCTCTCTCGGCTAGGCGCAGTTTCAGTGACTTACGACCCTCCTCCGCTCCCACCCTCCTCCTCCGCTCTTGCCATACTCCATCCCCTACCACCATCCGAGGCCTCTGCTTCGCTACCCACCACACACTCGCTCTACCACCTCCGCCCATCGGTAAGTACCAATACAAACTTAGTAGTTCTATATGTATGCACTATTTTCTTTAGAAATGGCAATGATTTTCTGTATACAGTGAACCCTCACTTTACGCGGTCAATTGAACCCACGGAGGCCCGCGTAAAGCGAGAAACGCGTAAAGTGAACAACATAACATATGGGATTAAATGAAATAGAGACCGGCTGACCCCCAAACTCCACTTTTTCAGACACAATACCTATGTTCTAGTAAGAATAACATCTTAATTTTATGATGGTACATGCACACAATTAATACTTAAGAGAAATATAGAAATACAGTCGCCAAGTTAATGTCCATTCAAATAATGGACTCAACTCCCTCCCCCTCTTCTCACACTCCTGGCTCTTCCCTCTCTGAGAAATGTTTGGGGGAAAACCACTAGATTTTAAGGTATAGTAATAAATAATACCTCAAACTAAAGTTAGGATAATATAATTGACATTGCTGGATTCCTTGCAAGACCAGGAATACTTTGAATATAAATGTCATATATTTTGCACAAAAGATAACATATTTACTCAGAGTTAACAAAATACTTAAAGTAGATCTAAAATTTGTATGTCTAATGCAAAATCTATGATGTTTATATTCAAAATGATCATCAAATTGTAAGAATTCCAGCAATGTAAATTATATTCTGGCCTGGTAATTTGTATGAATTTTATGAGCTAAAACAAATATCTTCAATAAATAAACAAAATATACTTACCGAAATACTATCTGTCAATCAAAATACCCCACCTCCCCCCCTCTTCCCACCTGCTCCCTGAGTCCCTCCCTCCCTCCCTACCCCTCACCCCCACCTTCCCTCCCTAGCAGAGAAATGATTGGGTTATAACAGTATATTTACATTTTTAGTAATAAATAATACCTCAGACTAAAGTTCGGATAATATAATTGACATTGCTGGATTCCTTGCAAGACCAGGTATATTTTGAATATACACTTCATATATTTTGCACAAAAGATAACATATTTGCTCTGAGTAAACAAAATACTTGCATTAGATCTAAAATTTGTATGTCTAATGCAAAATCTATGATGCTTATATTCAAAATGATCATCAAATTGTAAGAATTCCAGCAATGTAAATTATATTCTGGCCGGATAATTTGTATGAATTTTATGAGCTAAATAAAAAAATTATACTTCACCCACGTATATGAGTACAGTAGATGCACCT
This sequence comes from Homarus americanus, assembly GCF_018991925.1. Classification (NCBI taxonomy): domain Eukaryota; kingdom Metazoa; phylum Arthropoda; class Malacostraca; order Decapoda; family Nephropidae; genus Homarus; species Homarus americanus. The sequence continues at coordinate 4,747,727 of NW_024732440.1, read as the reverse complement.
TGTAAAGTGGGAATTCCGGTTCTGGCAGGGTACCGAGTAAATGTGGAAATGCGTAAAGTGAAACCGCGTAAAGCGAGGGTTCACTGTATTTAATATATTCCATGGGGCAAAGGGAGGCTCAGGAATGTAACCTTCCTATTTTATCTATTTCTTATGGGGAAAATTGATCCGCTTAATGGTATTTCGTATAACTTCTCATTTTTAGGAATGTAACCCCGACATTAAGCGAGGACTTACTATACTGCAGTAGATTGTAGTTCATTAGAAATTAATTAATTTTTTATCAAACATACTGGCTTATTTAACATTAAAATACTGTATTGTCTTTAATGAGCATACTGTATAGTCGTTTAATCAGTTTTGATATTGGCCTAACGAGAGCAAATAAGGACAAGAGATGCAATTCATATGCAAACGTGTTGGAGGTGGCGGGGATGGACTGTTTTTATTTATTCATTATTATCTTCTCACATAATTACACTATAGGGATACCATAATGCACTAGTTCCCTGCAATGTATAAAAAAAGGGACTGAGTTTTCTATACATTATAAATGCACTAATGACGTAAACCTCATACTGTACTTACAAATGCTGAAGCAGATAATGCATGCTAGAAGATGTGATGCAAGTATTTCTGCCAAATTTCTGAGTTGTGATTATCATTTTCTGGTCTACATCAGTCTGGTACCAGTCACCAATCCACTTGGAAGGGAACTCACATCTACCTAAAAAAAAAATTCATCATCCAGCGAGGTAAAATACAAATCTAAAACAAAACTGAGGAGATGGTGCTAAAGTTAACTCTTTTGCAAGAGTAAGAAGTGGTTGGAAGGACTTTAGGGAGGTGTTGCCTTTATTGACAGCAAGCGGACATTCTCTTTCTGTGAAAGGGAAGATGTTTGCAACCAGCATGAGAAATGTGAACTTGCATGGAGGTGAAACAAGGGCAGTTAATGAGGATAACATATGCAGGCATGAGCAAGCTGAAATGAGAACAGGTTTTGTGTTAAAGTAGGATGAGGTGGATTGTACACGTAGAGACAATGAAGGAGACTATAATAATAATAATGGTTACCCCTCGTGTAACGAGGATGGCCGGCCCAAGGGCCACCTAGGCGTGAATTAGTTTAAGGTGTAGAAGCTGTCACCAACACAACAACCACACTTTAAGTTAATGAGTTGTATAACCCAGTGTCAAGGAATAGTCCTAGAAGACCGGACAACTCGCCAACTGCACTGGCTAACCATTACCACGGAACATGATCCGCAAATCGATTAACATCCACTTTCCCAATTACTGCTGGGTAAACAGAGGTAAATGGTGTAAAGAAACTTGCCCATAGTTTCACCCTGCCCAGGGATCAAAACCGGGTCCGCTCGCTTGCGAGGCGAGCATGCTGGCCATTTTACCACAGGTTGCAATAAGGAGACTAACTGTGTCAAGACATACAAGAATCTGAATGTAGTTGGGGAGAGAGTTAGAGGTAGGCCATGAATGACATGGGAAGAGGCTATATGAAATAACCTTAAAAGATTAAAACCTGATAAAGAAGTTACAAGAGACCATGCAGCATGGAAAGCTGCCATTAGGTAATTCTGACTAACTTATGCAAGTGTGTTAAGCCAAATTTGACCTACATTACATCCCCTACATAATTGTGGATAAGCTGTAAGAATGTTCACAATCCTAGTTATAATATTTATATAAGTGGATAATTCATACCCCCCCCCCCCAGTTAAATGCAACTTGATGCACAGGAATTTACAGAATACGTGTGAAATGAATGAGTGAACAAATCAAAAGTAGCAATAAACTTTTAATCTTATAAAAAGTAACCATTTACCTTTGTTAATGGTGAGAACTATTGCTGCCGTGAGTGGTACTGTTGTAACAAAGTTGGATGCTTCACAGTGATATTCTGCTCCATCATCTGACTCTTGCACCTCAATATACAGATCTGCCTCTGATCTGTCCCCTAGGTACCGAGTCTCAGAAGGTAGTTCTTCTGTGTTCTTATACCATTTCAGTGTTGCAAGTGGGAAACCTTCATAACTAATGCATGTCAGCTTTAAATAACTTCCAACTTCCACCTTTTCCCCCTGTATCAGACCTTCAATCACTGGTAGTCCAGGTGCTGTTGAAAGTCATAAATTTTAATATAACACCTTGCAAACTCTCAGCTTCCTAAAATCATTGGGCAGTCTCAGCACTCTGCCTTGTTAATTCTTTTTTTGTCCATTTTAATCAAAACTTTGATATCTATCCTACCCCCTTCTCTCTATCAACAGAAGAAAATATAGAAGTGAAACTCCTTAAACTGCACTAAAAACACACAAAATGCTTCCAAATAATAAAAATAAAATAAATAATAAATAATGCCTCCTTATTTCCAAAACACACTCCCCATTCTATTTCCTCCACTATGTTTTTATTTTATTTTACAGATTGCATCATGTGTAATTTATTTTTATTTCATATGTAACACTTACAGCTGCAAAGTGGTACAATATGGGCATTAATAATTAGATTACCATTCATCAACCCTTACGATGTCTGCTCTACACACATTCCTTAACCCTTGAAACCACAATGTTACCCCTTCATAACGTATCTCACGTTTATACAATTATTTCATTATCCTTATTAAATAATAATAATAATAATAGCTGGTCTTTTGTTTCTCAAAAGTGCCAGTTCTTCTGAAGAATTCACTAGTGCCCGAAACACTACAAAGTCAAAGACTTGAAGATAAAAAGAAATAATGTGCAGTGCAATACTACAATAATAGATCACAAATAGTGAAAGTTCGACTTCTATCATTCATATACCTACAGGTATACCCAGAAAACCAATGTCCCATTAATCGCCAATTCGCATAGCCGATGATTACATATTGAGGACATACGCCGTACGTTTTTGTTGATATTCAGGAGATCCGACGATCAGGGGTTGGAGCGGCAAAGCTCTTTTAAATTTGGTGGGCGGTGGCATGGTGCGAATTCTTGTTACTTACAATGTGTCTCTGATTTTGTGCTTTTATTTCTTATTTCCAACTTTGTGTGTTATGCAATCATGCCTAAATGCCATAGTGACAGTTCCTCTTGTGCTGTCCCTAAGAGGGGCAGCTTGATGTGATAAGGCATAATAAGACAATAAGAGTGGTGATGGACCAGCAATGATTGGTAGAAACTGGGTTTTTCGTTATTTCCAACTTCGTATGTTACGCAATCATGCCTAAATGCCCCAATGATTGTTCCTCTTAGGGGCAAAATGGTTTCACCAACCATCACACACACTGAGATCATCTCTGATAAATAAGACTCAAGCAGTGAGAATGCATTCTCATGGTCATCAAATGACCAAAGATCCTGCCTGACAAACTTACTCATTTTCCTTGAAATGGTAACAGACTACATGGACCAAGGTCTACCAGTAAATGTGTTGTATATAATTTTTCTAGGATAACTGAGAAGGTCCCACATGCATAGCTAGACTCTAAAATCCTAGAGCATGGCATCACAGGCAAAACTTTGAAGTGCTACCAAACAGGGAGACACTACCACCTGGGTCTACCATTAGACAATATATTGTACATTATGTACAGTATATTGTCTAATGGTAGACCCTGCTCCCATATGGCATTATGAAAATTGTAACCAAGTCCCAGGTTGCTGATCTATCTTTCTGCCTCATTTACACACAATTGCAGGGTCTCAATTGTCTCTCTTACTATTGACAACACAACAAATATAACCATACTCATTCTTGATCTGTTTTATTCATTCTATTTTATTCTCATATGTCAGTTGATATTAATATTGAAGCGGGGCCTTCTCGAATGGGTCCCACTGGTCGGGAAGGTTGTGGACCCCAGGGCCGACCTGAATAGGCAACACTTTTAAGTTCAGTATTTATAGAAAACCAACTAATGTGTGTTCATACATTCATTATTATTCTGCCCACCATAATAGAGTCAAACAGTCAGTATTTTCAACAATGTTTTTACGTGCTTTGAGAATTTGCAGTCCGGAATTCATTGATGAGGAATATAAATATATCTATAATATTGGCTCAAACCTTAAATACCCTAGATCTTTCATAGACAAATGCCTAAACATTACTAAGAAAACATTTTATAGAACTGATCCCAAGCCCACCCATGACCATAAGAATATCTTAATATTACCATTTCACAAAAATTTCTCACACATTCCTTTACAACTAAAAACCTGGAAAGTCAATGTGGCATTTAAAAACTCATGCACTGTTAAACAAATGTTAATCAAGAACTCCCACAACAACACAATTGGTTGCATTTATAAAGTTCCTTGCAAGGAATGTAATATGTTTAGCTTAGGCCAGACAGGTAAAGATCTTGTAACTAGACTTAAACAACATAAATATAGTGTTAGGACAGGCCAGGAATCCAATGCTCTGTTTGTTCATTTGAGGGATAACAAGCATTGCATTGACTGGGATAATGCCTCCTCAATATTACCTTGTAATTCAATTGATAGTAGGAACATCATAGAATCTAGTCTCATTAAACATACCGAAGCATTCAACATGAATTTGAGTAATGGCATGTACAAACTGAATAATTTTGTAATTAAGAAGATTTGTAACCAGGTGAGAAGGTTGGGTCACCTTACCCTCTGACCTGATTACCGACCGTTGCCGTGCTATTTAAAGATTAGTAGGGTCATTACCTCATACCTGACCATTGTGGACCTGGTCTCACCCTCCTCTGTATATATACACCTTGTTTTGTACTCCTCCTTAGTCTGTACTCACCCCTGAAGATGTGAATTACACGAAAGCGCTTGGGAACTTCGTGTTTTCTTCTTTCCTTGTGGTTATCAGCATATACCTAGATCATGCGTACCTACAGTGATTTACTTGCATATATATATATATGTGTGTGTGTGTGTGTGTGTGTGTGTGTCTACACACACGCACATATATTTATAATACAGTTAAAGGATAACCGTGGTAACACTATGAGATGTACTTATTACTACCATGCTATTGTACTATTCCAGATGATACTAAATGTTACATAATACTTCCTTGAGATAAATGTATAGTATATATCAGGTGCCTCAAAGAGTGCTCAGGTTCTCAACTGGCTCAGCCATGTTAATATTGTTATTACTATCCACTCTGTATCTGCATTTTTCTGGCTAAATATACTGTTACAATTCAATACAATTCAATTCTATAACGAATGGCTCCCTGTCCCAGCCGCGAAATGCCAGCAACTTTAAAATTACCCGCAGACATTCTTGGGTACATCCAGTGTGTCACCCGTTCATAATAGAAGACTGAGAAATAAAAATTGTTCTGATACATACAAAAGAAGCTATGCAATGTATTGCTATCATGATTTTCAGGTGTAAAATTAGAAAACTTTCAATTTTGACATAATAATCACCTGAGGTATAATCCTCCGTTGTGTGAGGGTCTGGTGTCTCAGTAACGCTCCCCACTGGAATTTCTGAAAAATATTAATGTAGAATTTAGGATTTATGACAAAAACCTTTCTAGTACAGACATCTCCCAATCTACAAAAGGGTTCTGTTCCTGAAAAACCATTCCTACACTGATCCTCCTATATCAAGGAATGCTTTTATTATTACAGTGTACATATAGGAATACCCCAGGTATCTATCGCAAAGGATACATTCCTAAAAGTCATTACAAATAAGGAATTTCTGAGTATCAGGGCAACTTTCCCAATGAGAATTAATGTAAATAAGGTGGGATGAGTTCCCAGCTGGCAACTTTCACCACACATTTTTTTATATACTGTATATACCTCATTATCCAAAGCTATTAGGAACAAGGGTCATGCGTATACTATAGTACAGTACCAGTAAATGTTTACCGATGATGCCAAGTTATTTCGAGAAATAAAGAACCATGCGGACTGTGAAGACCTGCAGAATGATCTCTGTGAGCTCCCAGAATGGTTAAAGAAATGGCTGCTGAGATTCAATGTCACGAAGTGAAAGAGGATGCACCTGGGGCATACCAACGGTAAGGAGGCGTATCACATGTCTCAACGGGATGAAGAAACTGCACTATTTGAGACTGAATGTGAGAAGGACTTAGGTGTGTGTTGACAATGAACTGAAGTTCTCGGGCCATTGTGGGAAGAAGGTAAATCAGTCAAATAAATTATTTGGTCCTATAAGAAGGTCGTTCAGATAACTAGATGGTCCGTTCGTCGTAACGATCTTCAAGAGTGAAGTGCTTCCCCATCTGGAGTACTGTCACCCTGTCTGGTCCCCAAGATATGCTAGGGACATTCAGTTGGTTGAAAATGTTCAAAGGAGGGCCACCAGACTGGTGCCTGCACTTCGGCACCTAAACTACCCTGAGAGATTGGAGCGTCATAACTTGCCTAGCTTATACTACAGAAGGGCAAGGGGTGACCTGGTTGAGGTGTATAAGCATCTCAGGGAGCACTACTCAGTCGAGTGTCCTTACTTGGAGCTGGCAGACGCTCGCCCCATAAGGGGTCACAGCTCAAGAATGAAGAAGCCGCAGGTCCAGAAAACTGTGAGGGCAAACTTTTTCGGAGTGAGAGTTGTGAACTCTTGGAACAATCTACCAGAAAGTGTTGTGATGGCACCGAGTGTGAGCTCTTTCAAGACCAGACTTGACCAACACTGGAGCAGGTTCAGGTACATTCAGGAGCCAGTGCATGCCCAGTACTTGTCAACAGTGCGTAACAGAGACGTGACCGATCACCCAAGCGGCTAACAAGCCGATCAATTGGTGAAGAGGTGAAAAATAAATAAAAATAAATAAATAACAATTATACAAATAAAAAAAAATACTGCATTGGTAGTTGGCAATAGTTTCACTACATGAGGGACACTGAATTGGCTGAATCCTCAACACTGCATGTTAACTATTGAGCACATATGAAATTTTTATTCTCTATTTGTTTTTGACCTTATGATAATCATTTTCTTTTATACATTCTGTATGAAAGTTTGTGTGTATGTAACCATAAAAAAAAAATTATGTATATCTACCTGAAATAACGAGTTTAAAAATAACAACACAGCTTACAGCTTAGCCTCGTAGGGGAAGGCTGATATCCCCGACTCCACACCCCATTCCCCTCTCAATATCACAGACTAACTCCTGCAGATGTAAGAAATGTTTAATCTCTTTATGTTTTTGACCTTATGATAATCATTTCTTTTGTTAATTTTTTTGTACATTCTGTATGAACGATTGTGTGTGTATGTAAAAAAAAAAAGTACAGGGGTAATTGGTTCTATGTTTACATTTGTTTCCAGTGGAGTAAGTATCAAGAAAGTTGTGCTCTTGAATATTCTTGCATTTTTTATATTAAAATTATTGGTTATTCTGAAATTTAGTTAACATATTGTTAATATACTGTATACAGTACAGGGAACAGTTTTTGTGTACCCATCAGCTGATGGAATTACCAGCCAACACTTCTCAGTTAACTTTGTTTACAGTAGAGTGAACATTGAGTTACTTGGTCTCTTGAATATTTTTGCATTTTTACATTGAAATTATTGGTCATTCTGAAATTTAGTTAACATTTGATAATATACAGTGTAGAAATTATAATGAAACATGAAGAAGGCATTAGAGCCAATGCACTCTGTAAAGAATATGGCATGTCATCATCGACTGCCTCTACAATCAGCTGTTTGATATGTAAACAAAGCTGCTGGGAATACGACATGCATACTCAAAGCAAGTTAAAATACAGTATTCTATTGTTTATTATCTATTATTGTATAGTATACTGTACAATACAGTACAGTATAGTCTGCATTTACGCGGTCAATTGAACCCGTGGAGGTCAGCGTAAAACGGAAACTCGTAAATGAAATGACAGAACATATGGGATTAATTGAAAGAGAGACTAGGCCGACCCCCAAACTCCACTTTTTGCTGACACAATACGTACGTTGTAGTAAAAATAACATCTTAATTTTATGGTGGTATGCACACATAATTAATAATTACGAGAAATATCAATAATATTAGGTTTTTTAACATTTACGTCAGTAGAAAAGCTGGGTCGGCACACGTGGATGGCGGCTGGTTCCGAGGCAGAGGGCAGATTAGTTGCCCTCCGGTGAATCACTTTCACTACTCGCAGAGGTTTGCAGGGCCTCCCAGACAAAGCTCTCAAAGTCTATATCCTCACTGTCAATATCACTATCACTGACTTGGGCTGGCAGTGGTTGTGGTGGGTTGCGGGCGAGGAAGTCCTCAATACTACGTTGACGACTAGCATTGATGTTGTCGAGATAGATCTGGATATACGGCTCCATAACTTTCGTCAGATGGTTATTAGACGCTTCATACCGATGCTTGTCTGGGTCGTTGTCAAGGATGAGCTTAATTTTCTCCCCCAACTCAATGATTTCCTTCACACAATCATGGCTTGGTCCAGGTAATTCAATGTTTATCTCTGGTGGTGGGGGTCCCGCGGAAGCCATTGTGAGTTGTGAGGGGAATAGCGGGCACAAGAGAGAACTGTATACGTGGACTGAGAACAATGAGACAGGCCCTGCTAGGTCAGCGACTTCTACCCTCTGGTGACAGGGTACGTCATGTTACATTAGACCAATCACAGCTAGAGGCGGAGGGAATGCGTGGGAGTTATGGATGCGTGGCCCAATCACAGTCCGATACGTCATATGACGTCACCGATAACGCAACAGAGACATACTGCGCAACCTTACTCGCGCTGCTTCCCCCAGCTTGTGGTCCAGCATGGGCTGCTTGAATACAAAATGGCGCGGCGCGTCTGGACCTCCAGCCACTCTCCGCGTAAATGACCAAATTTACCGCGTAATTAAAGCATTTCAATTCTGGCAAGGCACTGCTTAAATGACCAAACGCGTTAACCAAAACTGCATAAATCCAGACTATATTGCACTGTATTTAGTTTATATTTAATGTTTTGTTAATTATATTACCAGTATACAGTACAGTACTTTGTATGTATACTTTTTGTGTGAGTTGGAACCAATTACCTAATATCCCATTGAAATAATAAATTCAGTTAACAAAATTTTTGGTTAACAACTGACTCTGTGGAACCAATTGTGTTCGTTAATCGAGGGACCACTGTATTTCTGAATCACTTCAGTTTAAATTTACTTACCAGTCTCAGATGGCTTTATAATAATGTTCAATGATGAATGAGCTGGTGGTTCCGTTGATGTAGCACACTGGTATTCTCCACCATCATTCTCTGTAACCTGTTATTAAGAAAGTAATAGCCTTGCCTCATGAACAAAGAATTTTGGTTCAAATTACTATGGCAAAAGTTAGAATTGAGCAAGAGGTTTAGCCTGACAATTCATATTATTTAGAGCGGAATGAGTTGTATAAAAATCAGGTATGAGCTAAAAGCCTCATTAAATTTTGGAGGTGGGTTGACATGATAGTTACCATCATTATAAAATTGTCATATGACTAAATTTTCCATACAGGACTTTTTGTTTTAAATGTACTGCACCTTAAGTGATTGATCCTTCAAGTTTTAAATTTATTCATGCCCTATGGCATGTCATATAAAGTTTTAGCTTGCAATTCAACACAAATGGTAATTCAAAACCATCACAACATTGACATATTGAGAGAAAGGAAAACAAGTTTTTGAGGTGCATATTCTTGAACAAAAATAATTATTTGGGGAAAGAACCTTTTTGTCCTGGCATTCTATTAAACAAATCAAGTTACATCTTGATTGTCAAGATTGTATGTGGTCAATACACTGCACTTCTCTCTTACTCACTCAAACTTCTAAGATCTTATGCCAAATACATTGCTTGCATTCTTTCCTTTAATTAAAGCTATAAAGCTGTGTTTACAACCAAGGAGGCTGGTAATCTAATCTGCATACATGTTATTACAATTATATGAGAGTATTGGGCACAACTAAGAATACCTGGGTTATCCTTAGGTAAAGTATTCTGGATCCATCAGTAGATACATCTTGTACGACCTCAACACGAGGATCCTCAGTTATTTTGACATCCCCAAGATTAAGTATGAAGATGTCGTGTATCAGCACAATCTCCTGCCATCAATCAAGACAAAGACATGTGAAGTGCAACAGCATTATACGGAACTGTAACATATTTCATAAAAATGCAGTTAAACTATTATTTATCATAATCATTTCTAGTTCTGAAGATCTCTCTCTCTCTCCCCCTGTGTATGCGTGTGTGTATAATAATAATAATAATAATAATAATAATAATAATAATAATAATAATAATAATAATAATAATAATAATAATAATAATAATGTTTGTAATAATAATTAACAGTTTATTGAAAAGGTCCAACAGCCAAAAGGTTGAAAATATACATTGAACAAAACTGGGGTTGGGGGGGTCATTTAACAAAAGCTTTCATTACTAAAAGGAGAAGGAACATGAATTGAACCTACAAATTATAGCTTACAGTTGATGGCAGGGGCTGGTCTCTTGGCCTGCAGTGTGAGGTCAAGTAGGCCACATGGTGCAGTAACTTGTCCTTAGGAGATGACCTGAAGGACCTCATGTGGTCATGGAGACATCGGGTGGTGTGGTGTTACAGTATGAGACACTGGGTGGTGTGGTGTTACAGTATGAGACACTGGGTGGTGTGGTGTTACAGTATGAGACACTGGGTGGTGTGGTGTTACAGTATGAGACATCGGGTGGTGTGGTGTTACAGTATGAGACACTGGGTGGCGTGTTGTTACAGTATGAGACACTGGGTGGTGTGGTGTTACAGTATGAGACACTGGGTGGTGTGGTGTTACAGTATGAGACACTGGGTGGTGTGGTGTTACAGTATGAGACACTGGGTGGTGTGGTGTTACAGTATGAGACACTGGGTGGTGTGGTGTACAGCATGAAACACTGGGTGGTGTGGTGTTACAGTATGAGACACTGGGTGGTGTGGTGTTACAGTATGAGACACTGGGTGGTGTGGTGTTACAGTATGAGACACTGGGTGGTGTGGTGTTACAGTATGAGACACTGGGTGGTGTGGTGCTACAGCATGAAACACTGGGTGGTGTGGTGTTACAGTATGAGACACTGGGTGGTGTGGTGTTACAGTATGAGACACTGGGTGGTGTGGTGTTACAGTATGAGACACTGCATGGTGTGGTGTTACAGTACGAGATGCTGGGTGGTGTGGTGTGGTGCTACAGTACAAGACACCAAGTGGTGTGGTGTTGCAGTACGAGACACCGGGTGGTGTAGTGTGGTGTCACAGTACCTCATTCTCTGCTAAGTGTATCTCATGGCCAGTTGTAAATCTGACAAATGGTTGTTCCCACAGTGGACTGATTAACACTATACTGCCTGGTCAGATGATGATGATCAGTTCCCAGGGGGCTTAACTATGGGTGGTAGGATCTCACTTGTGGGTGTGACGGTCAACCTGGTCATGACTCTCGACTACCACTGACTAGTGCTGATTTCACTGGCCTCATCACTGCTTAACACTGATCCCACTACTTTTCAAAATGAAATTGCCACATTTGGCAGGATTTTGTTGACATCCTGGTGGGGAGGATGGGTTGAGGGGAGGGAATTGGGGGTATGGGTCAACAATTAGTCCTGGCAGCTGCTGCAACAGCAGCAGTGCTGGATAGGTCTTGACCCTCTGGTGGTCAAGGATGCAGTGTGTGTGTGTGCTACAACAATGTTAAAAAAAAATTGCAAGTACAGTAAAGCCTACGATAACGACCGTTCTACCAACGAAGGATTCATATTTAAGACCCTGGTTAATTTAGGTGAGGGCAAACATTTTCGGAGTGAGGGTTATAAGCTCTTGGAGCAATCTACCAGAAGGTGTTGACGGCACCGAGTGTGAGCTCTTTCAAGACAAGACTTGACCAACACTGGAGCAGGTTCAGGTACATTCAGGAGCCGGTGCATGCCCAGTACTTGCCAACAGTGCGAGACAGAGACGTGACCGATCGCCCAAGCGGCTAACGAGCCGATCAGTGGTGAAGAGGATAAAAGGAAAAAGGACCCAATTCAATTTACGCCATTATTTTCTTTGTATAGACAACGAAATTAGAAAAAAAAAAAAAAAAATGAATTCATATAAATAATAACTAATCCTGGGATGTATTAAAAAAAAAAAAAATACACTCCTTGCGCACGGAGGCTGTCAGGCTTGTTAGTGGTGTCGCCAGCATCACTAGTACATACTTTTAAACATTCGCAGCTAGCTGGTCCTTTGTTTTCACGCATCTGAACAGGAAAAGGAGAAAAACTTTCAAATTTCTTACGGCATTTTTGCATCCCTATTCAACATGAGCAAGAGAGCAAGTGATGGTAGTGCTGGTTCAAAAGCTAATAGAAAGTGTATAAGCTTACCCGAGAAACTAGATGTGTTAAAACGATATGATAAAGGTGAGAGGTCGGTGGATATTATATGGAGCAAACAATGAACATATTTTCTGAAGTGGATCCATTAACAAAACAAAGAATTAAAATTAAAATAAATGCAAATGACCTCTATATAAAGGTGTATAATGAGAAAAGAAAGCAGCTGTGCAAGGTTCTTTTGACAGCTTTATTATTTGAAGGAGAAAACCATCATCAGCTACACCCTCAAATTCAGCATCATAAGCAGTTTCAACAACAACTTCAGGTTCTGTAACAGTTTCAGCAACAGCTATGACATCTTTATGGAAAGCTAAAGCTTCAACCAGAGTCGAACCTGATGACTTCATCATCTGAGTAAAAACTCACACAACATCATTGGCTGTCCTTATGTTTTAGACTTTACCACTGTTGGTGAGTAGAATTTTTGTTTAACATTCGTAAATATTATTTAAAACATATATGAACAGTAAATAAGTGTTGCTTTCATATTCTTATGTAGAGAAATGACGATATGTTTTCACCTGTATGCAATTACAGGTTTTGCTTTATTTCTTTACCATTAGTGGTTAGCTACTTCTATTGTTCCATTTATTAACATTAAATAACATTACTTAAAACATACATACAGGTAAAAAAAAATTTTTTACATTAAGTTCATTACAGCTACAACCAGGGTTTCATTTTCTTCAGTTTCTTATGTAGAACCATTGTCACTCACGAAAACAATGCCGTCTTTGTTAGATATAAACTAGGTTACCCCATATTTATGAGAATATGTTCTATTATGTTTTGTGTTAGTTGTGGAATAAAGCGCCACTTTGCTGCCCATGTTATGTTTGTTTTGTTTTTACGGATGGTTCCAAAATATACTGGAAAGAGCAACATCGTTTGTGTCATTGTCTGAGCCTCTCGCATAATATTTCGTTGATATCCACCAAAAATGAACACTGTAACTTCAACAGGTTATGGGCCCAGGCACAGGTTGGTGTTTGATGGTGATGAAAGCAATTATGAGTTGTGGGAAGTGAAGTTCTTAGGCCACTTAAGACTTCAAAAACTTCTCAATGTTGTCAATCAGATGGAGACAGTGCAGAGGTGACGGAGAAGAACGCTGAAGTGTTTGCAGAACTAGTCCAGTACCTCGACGATAGAAGTCTTTTTCTTATCATCCGAGATGCCAAAGATGACGGTAGGAAGTCATTAATGATTCTCCGTGAACATTATCTAGGCAGCAGCAAGCCAAGAATTATTGCCTTGTATACAGAACTGACGTCACTCAAGAAATCCAATGAAGAGGCCATTACCGACTACGTGATACGGGCTGAAATGGCAGCAGCTTCACTGAAACTAGCAGGTGAAACCATCAGTGACAGTTTACCTGTAGCAATGTTATTAAAAAGATTACCTTTAGAATATAAGACATTTTCTACTGTTGTGACGCAGAAAGAAACAGCTGTTAGTTTCTCTGAATTTAAAGTAGCATTAAGAAGTTTTGAAGAAACTGAAAAGTGTCAACAACAACAAGGTGACGATGCAGATAAAGTGATGAATACAAAATTAAAAAATATGAATATTAAATGCTTTTCCTGTGGAAAATTAGGACACAGAAAATCTGAGTGCAGAAGTAAAGACAAATATAATCCTAATGAAGCAAAGCCTAGTAGGTGGTGTGATAACTGCAAATCCCCTACTCATGATACAAATTATTGCCGCAGAAATAATTCAGTAAAGTCTGTAACTAACAGTGAAGAACATAGCCATTCACTTGCATTTAGAGCTAGTGTCAGTTCTGTTTATAATGTAAGTAGTGATGTAAATACACAATGCCTGTTGGTAGACTGTGAAGCAACATCACATATAAGTGATAAATCCCAGTTTGTAAAATTTGATCAGAATTTTGATTCTTCTAACCATTGTATAGAATTGGCAGATGGTAGTAGGCAAAATGGTACTGTATCAGGTAGAGGTGATGCGAGAGTTGAAATTATTGATGTTCATGGTAATAGTCATAAAGTTCTAATCAAAAATGCTCTATGTGTTCCTTTCTATAAACAGAATATATTTTCTATTTTAGCAGCCACAGAGAAAGGTGCATCAGTAAATTTCACCCCAAATTCTGCAGAATTGAAGGCCTCAGATAGTACAGTGTTTGATATTAAAAAACATGGCAAACTGTATTATCTGAATAATGTGAACTCACAGAAAAGCAGCAGTCATACTATTGAGGAATGGCATAAAATTTTAGGTCATTGTAATGTGAAAGATATACTTAAATTAGAAAATGTTGCTGATGGTATGAACATTACAAATAAGAATAATTTTGATTGTAATGCATGCATTTCAGGTAAAATGTCTCAGTTTAGAAGTAGAGAACCTGATCAGCGAGCTACAACCAATTTAGAACTTGTACACTCTGATTTAGCAGGTCCTGTAGACCCTACTGCAAGAGAAGGTTTTAAGTATGCCTTTTCCTTTGTAGAGGACTTCTCTGATAATGATTTACTTTTTGAGATCTAAGAGTGATACTTTGGCAGCTACAGAAAAATTCTTGGCGGATTCTGCTCCATATGGATCTGTCAAACGACTAATGTCTGACAATGGTGGTGAATTCACTTCCACTTAATTTAAAACTCTAATGATTAAAAATCACATAAAGCATGAATTTTCTGCTCCATATTCACCACATCAAAATGGTACAGCGGAGCGAGCTTGGAGGTCTATTTTTGATATGACCAGATGCTTATTGTTGGAAGCAAAGGTACCTAAGACTCTATGGACTTATGCTGCGAAAGCTTCAGGATACATTCATAACAGATGCTACAACCCGAGGATTGGAAAAACTCCCTATGAAATGTTCACTGGAAAAAGGCCAAATCTGAGTCACATGCATGTATTTGGAAGTCCATGCCATGCTTATGTCCAGACCGAGAAGAAGTTGGACCCTCGCAGTGAACAAGGAGTGTTCACAGGATATGATGGACTGAGTCCAGCCTATCTCGTATATTTTCCAGAGATAAATGATGTTAAGAGAGTTAGATGTGTAAAATTCAGTAACAATTTTAATCAGGAAAATGTGGTGTTAGACGTCAAAAATGAATATAAAAGATATACAGCACCTAACCCAGAGCCAGAAACTGAAGTTATTACAAATGAGACAGCTGCAGAAGACACTGAAAAACAGAAAAACAGATACCCTTCGAGGCAACGACAAAAACCCAAACATATGGAAGATTATGTTATGGAACCTAACTTTTCCAATATTTCCAGGTGTTCTGTTGATTTTTGCTACAGAGTTGCAGATATTCCAAGAAACTACCAAGAGGCAGTCTCATCTCCAGAGTCCATGCAGTGGCATAAAGCTATGGATGAGGAAATGGAGGCTCTAAGAGACAATAACACATATGAACTCATGCCACCAGTTGAAGGTAGATCAGTAGTTGGTGGAAAATGGGTCTATGTAGTGAAACTTGGTCCTGATAGTGAAGAAAAATTCAAAGCTAGGCATGTAGCTAAAGGCTATTCACAAGTTCAAGATGTGGACTATCAAGAAACCTTTTCACCAACAGCTCGTGTTACATCAATAAGGATGTTACTGCAACAAGCAATACAAGACAACTTTATTTGAATGCTGATATAGATTGTGAAATTTATTTAGAACAGCCAGAAGGTTATGTTAAAAGTAATATAGAAGGTGAAAATTTTGTTTGTAAATTAAAGAAATTTTTATATGGTTTGAAACTAAGTGGCAAAATTGGAACAACATGCTACATAATTTTCTTTTGAGTGAAGGTTTTCATCAATCTCTTGTAGATTATTGTGTGTATACTAGAATTGTAAACAAGGTGAAGGCAATTATTATTATCTGGGTAGACGATATAATTATTGCAGCTCGTAATGGTGACATACTTGGCGATGTAAAACTTTCCCTGTGTAATAAATTTAAAATGAAAGATTTAGGAAAATTATCTTGGTTCTTAGGTATGGAGTTCAAATTTGAAGAAGACTGTATTAAGATGAATCAAACTAAATATTTAGAGAAAATACTTAATAGATTTAAAATGTCTGACTGCAACCCTAAGTCAATACCATGTGATTTAAAAGTAAGTAAAATCATTAGTAGTGACTCTAAAGGACTGTGTGATACTAGATTGTGCAGAAAAATTGTCGGCAGTTTGATCTATGTAATGACTGGTACAAGACCGGATCTATCTTATGTTGTTTCAAAATTGTCGCAACATATAGCAAAGCCTACAAAAGCACTTTTTGAGTTGCTAAACATGTTTTGAAATATGTTAAAGGTACAATTCATTATAACTTAAAGTTCAGGAAATCAAACAGCCCATTGAAATTGATTGGTTACTGTGATTCAGATTGGGGTGCATCGGAAGACAGGCATAGTATTACAGGTTACAGTTACCAGTTAAATGAAGATGGTCCATAGATTTCTTGGAAATCTAAGAAACAGAATGTTGCAGCATTGTCCTCATGTGAAGCTGAATATATGGCTTTAACAGCAGCTATGCAAGAGGCTAATTTCTTAAGACAGTTGTTAACTGATAGGCAAAATTCTAATAGAGAACCTGTAACATTGAATGCTGATAATCAGGGAGCTATTGCATTGGCTAAAAACCCTGTACATCATCAAAGGTCAAAACATATCGATATTAAGTACCATTTTATTAGATCAGAAGTAGAAGATGGTATTATTAATCTGCAGTATGTTTGGTATTATAAGAGTTGTACCCTAGTTTAAGAGGGGGTGTTAGATATAAACTAGGTTACCCCATATTTATGTGAATATGTTCTATTATGTTTTGTGTTAGTTGTGGAATAAAGTGCCACTTTGCTGCGCATGTTATGTTTGTTTTGTTTTTATGGATGGTCCCAAAATACTGGAAAGAGCAACAACGTTTGTGTCATTGTCTGAGCCTCTCGCATCATATTTCGTTGATAGCCACCAAAAATGAACACTGTAACTTCAACAGTCTTGTCTCCTCTTGTGTGTTTGAATATTCTACATATTATTAATGAATTGCATTGTTCATTTCACATATATAAACATTAATTCAATCAAATACATATTCAGTAATAAACAATAATGAATCTTTTGTACATATTCTTAAAAAGATAAATGACGCGGTATCCTTAAATGCGCACGTATATGTTGGCGTTTCCAATCCATCTCACTTTTTTCTTTGCCATTCGTGGTTAGCTACTTCTATTGTTCCATTTATTTACATTAAATAACATTACTTAAAACATATATATTAATTTTTTTACATTAATTTTACTACAGCTACAACCAGGGTCATATTTTCTTAATTTTCTCATGTAGAACCATCGTCCCGGACTCCCGGTTGTAAACACTAATGGAAACAATGGCTTCCCATCTCCTCTTGTGTAACCATATTATTATTCATTTATACTGTATAAGGTGCATTCATAAACATTATTTAAAGAATATAGTTTGCATTTTTCATTAATTGTACAGTATTGTTTTGGGGGAAAAGAGGGTAAAAAGCCTCACAAAAGATACGAAAAGGTCACACTTGGGAATGCATCTCATTAGTATTGCTTTATTTTATTGTTGATTAATGATTCACGATACGATGATTCACCTTACACTGCAATATTGGAGGACACATTACCATCATTATTTGAGGCTTTACTGTACAGTAATTCGGGCAATGTACTATATTTTAGTACAGTATTATACATAAAAAATAAAGTAAAGGTATGTTTAAACTAATGTTCTTTTTTTTCCATTTCAATAAAACAGCTATTCAAACTATAAATACAATGTACTGTACTGTGTTCTTAGTAGTTGACAAACTACCTTGTACAATATCTCCATACTGTACTTATATTATACAGATAAGCTTATTGAATCTAATATCTGCCTTCCTTTGAAAATTAGCATTACACTTTGTTTAAGGAAAGCAACCAATTTATACTTACATGTTGGACAACTGGGCTGACAAGGCAAGTAAGTAGAAGTGTTGCCCCTTCCGTCACAATGGAAGGACCCCTCAACTCCACAATCTTTCCAGGGGATAATGTTGGGTCTGGCTGACTGATTTTGTCAGTACTCTCTGGGGTTGATATCAGTCCAGTGTGTTCTAAAACAA
Source organism: Homarus americanus (assembly GCF_018991925.1). Taxonomy (NCBI): domain Eukaryota; kingdom Metazoa; phylum Arthropoda; class Malacostraca; order Decapoda; family Nephropidae; genus Homarus; species Homarus americanus. The sequence continues at coordinate 4,729,183 of NW_024732440.1, read as the reverse complement.
TAGTCATAAATCTTTGAGAAAATAATTAATTTATTAGTCAATCTTCAGGGTATATTAATTTAAAATTTTAAATCTTAGCTCTGGCAGTTTTCTGTACATACAGCTCCTTTAACTTGAGATTGTGACCAACAATGTGGCAGTCATTAACTAGCTCCAGATATGTATATGTGACTGAGTTTTAAACCTCTTGAGGTGTTTATAAACTTCTAATAAGCCATCCCATGCCCTTCTATTGCACAAACTTGGCAATGAAGAGAAGAATATCTTTAAATGATAGAAACAACAAGATCCTAAATGTAAGAGCTTGTGCATTTTCAAAATACAGTAAGGTATCAAAGTATGTGTATCCAGAATATGCGAACCCACTTATACGTGGTTGACCCCCTGATCCAACCTTATGCATGGGACTCAGTCTTGTGCAAGCCAACCTACCCAGCATCTCTTGCTAGCTCAGCATGTTTATCATTTATCCAGGCTTGTTTGAGAAAAAAATAAAATAAAATAAAATAAAATCATTACAATACTATTGTTTTTTTATGGGGATTAGCCCACCTGGGCACAGGTCATCAACCCACAACGGAGCCTGGGGGGCGAAAAAAAAAGAAAAGAAAAAGAATAAAGCAATTAAAAATACAGTAGAAGAAAAAAGACTATATTAACCTACACCACGAAGATGCTGGAAAACCAGCTTTTTAAAGTGAGACAGATTGTATGAGTGGAGAAACACAGAAGAAGGCACAGCATTCCACAGTTTGGCTGTGTGAGGAAAGAAGGACGTACTATAACGGGTTATTCTTGTGTGACCGACATTCACACAGAAGCGGTGGACACTGCAAGACGAGCGTTACGAGCCCATGGCCTTGCCGGCGGTACACAGGATGCCAAATCAACCAAACATTGCCCGTTATAGTACCTATAAAAGACAGAGTGAAGCAACTTTGTGGCGAAGAGAGATTATCAACTAAAGGAGGAGAGTTAATAAGACAAGATGCCTTTGATTCCACCCTATCTAACAGTTGGACAGAAGTACTCTAAGTTAGAATGAATGAATCCCTTATAAACTTGATGCAACTGCTTACGAGTGAAGTAGCTATGGCATCTGTACAGCATTCCCAGCTTTTGGGAGGCAGCTTTAGCAATTTTGTGGATGTGCGGCTTCCATGACATATTAGAGGATATGGTGAGGCCTAGCATATCTATTTTAGAACTTGGCATTGCATCCTGAAATGTGATTGGTGGGAGATCATCTTAATTTGGAAAGTGTAATTGGTAAATACTGACTTTTATTACTGTTGAATTTAACCAAGTTTCTACCTCCTCATTCAAAGATGCTGCACAGATCCGCATTGATAGATGAAATGGCATCAGCTCTAGAAACACATTTAGTTTGAGAATTAGGGGGGAGGGAAAAATGTGAAGAGTAGAATCATCAGCGTAAGAATGGATAGAATTAGTTGTAGTGTGAAGTAAATCATTGATAAAAAGAAGGAAGAGAGTAGGTGAAAGAACAGAACCCCGTGGGACACCACTATTGGTAGAGAAAGAGCGAGAGATCAATCCCTCGACAACAAATGCCATGGATCAGTTCTCAAGGAAGATAGAAATTAGAGAACATCAAATTTTTTGCTTTATATGTGACTGAGCTGTGGGCCTACACTGCACCAAATCAAACTTGGCTGTGCTAAACTGAAAACATGGGAGTAATATAGGGTGTCATGTTGCATCAATAATGTTAAATCAGAGGTCTACTGTATTTTTTTTGCAACTTCAGGGGTTTTGCTCATAAATTAGGGCCTATTTGTTATCCCTACAGGTAGAGCATGTATAATTATTGAAGAAAATCTGCTCATATAAAATAAAAGATAATTAACAAAACTACCCATATTTTCTTCAAAGGGAAAAGTGAAGTTATTAAACAGCAAGGATATATATAATTATGTTCACCACACTATCATTGTAAGGTTCCAATACAGCAACAATAGCTAAACATACCTTTAATCATAACATCAGTTGAACCAAAAATATCTGGGGTAAGGTAACACTCCACAACTCCTGAGTCTCCAAGTGTTGCTTGTCTGACTGAGAGGGCATGTGCCACAGTATGCCACTCTCCATTAACTTGTCCTTGTGGTTGGGTGTCCACTGAATAGCGCGAGCCTTGTTCTAGGTTTACAGGCTCCCTGTTGTGGACGAACAATACCTAAAACAATATTATCAGCTTGATAACAATATTAATAAGAGTAACAAATCGAAAGTCACATCCAATTACAGACAGAATAATATTTTGAAACAAACCAATTAGGTAATAAGATACAGTAAACTCATACGCAACTAATAACCTGATTTTTATAAGATTGGTTATTCTTTTCAAAGGTTTATTCTCAGTTTACTACTTGTGACTCTTTCTGCGATAACAATTATTAATGTGCAACACATTTATGAGAAGGAAAATTCCTAGAAGTTTTAACAATAACAGGCTAGAGATTGGGGAAAGATGTTTAAAAGTCTTTTATTTTTAAGGATTGGCAGCCATTGTGGATGGTGTATGCCGATACTGCACATTCCTAGAGTTTTAGCACAACGAAGCCAGTAGACTGAAAGAAGCAGACATATGAAGAAAATCATGTTTTCAGTAAAAGTAACATTGAAGAACATTTAAAACTGAATTTGTAAAAAAAAAAAAAAAAAATGCTAAAAAATAAAATAAAATAAATAAATCTACCTCTTTGTGGTTGTAATTAACTTTTATAGCTGGAACAAGAATTTACGCACACCTTGTATAATGGCAAACGCATGTCTATGATTCTGAGCAAAGTTTTGAATTCTTATTTGTGTGTAACCTTGATCTTTGACACACAGGGTTGAATTTGGTGTTTTGCACTTCATGCGAATGGGTACTTACTTTACAGCTCAAGAAGAGAAGATGGTTAAATGCAATGCTGTCCTCACTGCTTCCTTGTATACTAAGATTTAATATTTCAGTGTGCCGTATCTACAATGACCCTGACAGGTCATCATGTCTAGGGATCTCACTCTCACTTCATCTAGTGATGACACAATGCCATGTGAACTTTTATGCAAATATCTGTAACCATCTATTCATGACAAAATTTATGGACAATCAGACACCTGTTATGCAAAACTAACATACAATATGGATAAGAATACTGTACTGTATGTCCATTTTTAATGGCCATGCAAAAATCATTCAGTGGGGCTCAATTATTAAAAATGGAGGAAATATGTTCAATAGTTACCTGTCCTTTCCAGTTAGAGACAGTGCAGGTGATGGTAAAGTCGTCCCCTACAACAGCAGGTGATACCACAACTGATTCTACCTGGGGATGAGGGGCTTAAGAAAAAGATAAATAGTTAATGTAAGGTAAAATATTAAAAATTTTATACTGGTCTTTCCTCATAATGAAGTGGTAGAAACATACAGTATACACCTAACCCTCACTTCAGGAGAGGGTTACATTCTGTGAAAAGCTTGCAGAACTTGAAATCGCATAGTGAATGGGGACAGTGAGGGTGATTTCCACAACCATTTCTAGAGTTCACAAAAACCTTAATTTTGGCACCTTTTCATAACAAAAACACACTAAAAGACAACAATAATGCTATAAAAGTTGTGGAAAAATCGTAACAATACAATACTCTAATGTGGCCTAAAAATAAAGAAAATATACAGTATAGTCTGGATTTACGCGGTCAATTGAACCCGTGGAGGTCCGCGTAAAACGAGAAATGCGTAAACGAAATAACAGAACATATGGGATTAATTGAAATAGAGACTGGGCCAACCCCCAAACTACACTTTTTCAGACACAATACGTATGTTGTAGTAAAAATAACATCTTAATTTTATGATGGTATGCACACACAATTAATATTTAAGAGAAATACAGTCGCTGTTTAATGTCCATTCAAATAATGTTCTCAACTCCCCCTTCTTCCCACGCTTGCTGGGTCCCTCCCTCTCTCCTTCCCTACCCCCCACCTTCCCTCCCTACCAGAGAAATGTTTGGGAAAAAACAGTATATTTACATTTTTAGTAATAAATAATACCTCAGACTAAAGATAGGATATTATAAATGACATTGCTGGATTCCTTGTAGGACAGGGAATATTTTGAATGTAAACGTCATATATTTTAGACAAAAGATAAAATTTTTGCTCATTTTCATCATCTTCTTAAATTACATCTAAAATTTGTATGTCTAATGCAAATGTTAGGATGTTTATATTTAAAATGATCACCATTTTGTAAGGATTCCAGCAATGTAAATTATATATTTTATGAGCTAAAAACATATATATCTTCAGTAAATACACAAATTATACTTCACCCGCGTAAATGATGAAATTTACCACATAATTAAAACATTTCATTCTGGCAAGGTGCCACGTAAATGACCAAACGCGTAAACAAAAACCGCGTAAATCCATTTTATAGAAATTCTACTTACTATGTACTATAATGTGTTGTACTGTAAATGTACCAGTATTTCAAATACATAGTACACTTGGAATAAACTTTTGAAGATGCAGAAGTTGTTGGCAACACAATAATAACAATCTCCTTAGAAAGATGTGTCCCTCTGTTCAGAAAAATCCCAAAAAGGTTGGACAACTCACCAATAAATTATTGGGTCTTATAAGAAGGTCGTTCAGATGTCTAGATGGTCCGTCCCTCGTAACAATCTTCTGGAGTACTGTCGCCCCGTCTGGTCCTCGAGATATGCTAGGGACTGTCAGTTGGTTGAAAATGTTCAAAGGAGGGCCACCAGACTGGTGCTGCACTTCGGCACCTCAGCTACCCTGAGAGATTGGAGCGCCTGAACTTGCCTAGCTTTTACTACAGACGGGCAAGGGGCGACCTAATTGAGGTGTATAAGCATCTCAAGGGGTACTACTCAGTCGAGTGTCCTTACTTGGAGCTGGCGGACGCTTGCCCCACAAGGGGTCACAGCTCAAGATTGAAGAAACTGCAGGTCCAGAAAACTGTGAGGGCAAACTTTTTCGGAGCGAGAGTTGTGAACTCTTGGAACAATCTACCAGAAAGTGTTGTGACGGCACCGAGTGTGAGCTCTTTCAAGACCAGACTTGACCAACACTGGAGCAGGTTCAGGTACATTCAAGAGCCGATGCATGCCCAGTACTTGCCAACAGTGCGTAACAGAGACGTGACCGATCACCCAAGCGGCTAACGAGCCGATCAGTGATGAAGAGGATAAAAAAATAAAATAAAATAAAATAAAATAGTCTACCTAATTCTTACCCCCAGAACACAATCTGCAAATTAATTCATTTCTAAATCCTTAATCACTGCTAGGCAGTGAGATGATAATGGAGATAGGAACTTACCCAAAGTGCCAGCCCATATGGAAATTATTCATAGATGCTTTTGCTTATATGACAATTAAGATAACCAATTTACTACTGGATAAATTAAAAAAGATGAATTTTCCCACAAAACAACAGGACAAATATATGAAAAAAAAAAGCTTTTAGATGTTCAGTATTTTTACTGAAAAGAAAACATGACATCTTTTATCCAAATGGAAAAATAATTTAACAATACAAGATGATATTATTATGTGAATATTCCTTAGACTTAAGATGTACAGTGAAAGACAAAAGTCATGTCGTGAAACTTGGTGAAAACATATGCCAAAGGGCTAAACTTTTGGTGTGCTCTGCCTTGTGGTAGAGGGCTCTCATAATGTTTCACGAGTTATATTTAATCTTTGGATAAAACTGCGACAAAACTTTTGTCTTTGATGGTACCCATTACCTATTTATCTATCAACCTTATTCCATTTTCAATTTGCAAAATAGGACAGTTCTACCTTGTAGGATGGCCTTCAGCACTCTTAGCTGTCTCTTTATGCCTTGCAGGGATGTATAGAGCATAGATTCTAAGACAAACACAAAATACTTTTTTTATTTGTAAAATTATGGGAATCTCCTAAATTTATTACATCTGAACTTTACATCTTCAATGATTGCCTTTAACTTTGAGTCCTCAAATTCATTTTATTTTCCTTCATTATTACAGTATATCAACCAAGCTCTATGATTTCACTGTATATTCTATACCCTTTCCTTTTAAATTACAACTTTGTTGTCCTTGTGCAAAAATTAGTTTCAATTAGTGTACAGTACATGCAATGCACTAGGCACCTTAATTATCCAAATAAAAGAAAAGCTAACCATTGAAAGCCTGTACCAAGAAGAAAAAGGTTATGAGACTAGCATTGAGCACAAGGCTTTAGAACCTTGAAACAAATTATTGAAGTAAAAAACATTTTTAAACACTCCACTTACTTCTCAGTTTAAGGACAGTTCTGTCCTCAATCTCCTGATCATATAAGGATGCCCGGCAATAGTATGATCCTTCATCTGTTACTGTGAATCTTGGTATGAACAGCATGGCACTAAGTCTATCAGACTGTAAGACAGTGGTTATTCTTACTGTTTTTGAAGATTTCATATATTTTAACTATATATAATGACCAAATGGAAAGCAAAAATGAAGATATACTGACAATAGTAAACTACACAGAACCTGCTGAAAGTAAAGTATGTACCATGAGTTAAATATGCATCAAAAAATTAAATAAAAATGCTCACCACTATAGGCTCTGGGTCATTTTCCTTGTACCATGCAACCATTATTTTAGGTGAACCCGAAGCTGAGCAATTTAAGTAAAGATCAGCACCATCATCTTCATAAACTTCCTCTGGTGGAGTATATACAAACTTGGGCGGCTCTAAAAAAAATCATCAAAATTATCATTATTACTTATTATTGTGGTGAATTAGCTCTTTTCTCAAATATTAAAGGTGGGGAAAAAAACCTCAGCCACATACAACAGTCTCAGCTTAAGTTTTTTTAATCCAACTTGCCATCAGTTCTTAGACCCTGATTCATGACATTTAGACCATTCAGACACAGTACAGTACAGTATTTCCAAACACTCCATCCATGGCATTTAACATCACATATACCATCTCCTCTTCAAAAGTGTTAAACACTGTCTTTGCAGTATTGTATTTAACTCTGATTTCCTCGTTCCTCTCTCTCCTAACCCTAAATCCCTTGCAGTGCTGTACATTTTAAAAAAATTTGATAATCAGATTAATTCTTCCCCAACAACAAAAGTTGTGAAACTAACATTTTCTATAAATAATAAATTATAAACTAACTACTATACAGGACCCTCCTAATTTAAGTGATAATTACCTTCTTAAATATGGTTGTGTAAATCAAAAATTCGTAAATCAAACAATGTAAATAATGGAGATTAAATAGAGGGGGTTCCCAGGTTACGAACAGGTTCCTTTCCTGAGGATGTTCATAAGTCAGATTTGTACATAAGCCAGAACACATGTGATATGCTTACGGTACTTATAAAACAATGTTTAAACTCCCACTATATCATAGCCTAAGTCCTTATATAAATCTAAAATCACTTAATTTAAGAAAAAAAATAAAAAATAGATATGACAAAATACAGTAAATGAAAAAAAGCCATTTTTTTTCTAAAAACCAGTTTTTGTGATATAGCTCGAATGCGACGTCAGCAAATGCTACCTAGGTATGTTAATTCCTAGCCAATTCGCCAGGCCAACATACAGGCAATTAATACATCTAATAATGACTTAATAAGTAATATTAGGGGGACACGTCGCTACCTGGCATTTAATTTCAAGTTTAACCCCATTCGTATCGGCGGGCGTTCGTATGTCGGGGACCTCCTGTACTCCAGGCCTTTACTTGTATCACAAACATGATAAGAAAATTTTTGTGAGTTTGATGTTCGATCTATGTGCTGAACATTCATTCTATTCTCTCCATAATCAAACTTCAGGAATACGATGTCTGAGATGCACTAATTAAATGTTCCACTCTTTGCACTCTCCTTGATCATCTCTGCACTACTACGAATAGTCCATAAAGTAAATTCACTAAGTTCAAGGGCACACGTAATATCAGCTGTTTGTTCACCTCTCATAACATTTGAGCACATCCAACTTAATTTCAGTGGTAATGGCCTTATGTTTCGTAACACCATTGGTACCAGGAGCCCTTAAAGCAGCATTTCCAAGACTGTGTTGCATGAGAAATAAAAAGTAATGGAGGAATTATTAAATTTATCTTAGTAGAAACGCAAACATATTAACACATTTTGAACTGATAACGGTTGAGGAATCACCCTCCCTACCCCCCCAGCTGACAGAGTGACACTTATGCTCATTTTGGAATTGTTATCGTTGAACTCACGTACCGAAGCCTTCCGACTGATGGACGAAAGTAAAATTATGTTTACCGAAATCGGAGTGAAAAAATTTACATATTTCTCCTTTTGTTTTCATCCCATGACATGTTACCAGAATATAAAGCTATTGAATCAATACGAATGCACTACATATACAGAGTATTTGAAAATCTATTAAGAGCCAGGGAACTTGGGTGGGAAGGCAGTCACAAAGCCAGTTTGTCAGATCTATTCATAGAGGGAAGGTCTAATATTTTATTTACTGAATATGTTCACGCACTTGAAATGGATGCTTGGTTAAAAACAGGAAAACTGTGAAGAAAGAAAAATCGCGATGAGTAATCCACAGCTTCGTTATCCACCATCAACGCAAGCAACGGAGGACAAGTAAAGGAACAAAGATATATGGAGGGACATAGTAGGAAAACTTTATTGAAACAAATGAGTGTCCTAGATGAGCATGTAAAAGGCCTAATAACAGAACACCTCAAGCAACTGGGTCAGCAGCTACAAAGTTACTTTCCCATCAAAGATTCGTCTCAGACTTGCATACGCAATCCATATATTGTGTTGTGAAGTAAGAGAAACAATTGAGACTCAGCAATTATGGGAAAATGAGGCAGAAAGCCAGTCAGATCAGCAACCTGGGACTTGATCAAAATTTTTGTGATGCCATATGGCAGCAGGGTCTACCATTAGACAACACATTATGTTTTAGATTATTAAATGCTGTTTTTGTTTGCCTTATTCTTGTTTTGATGTTTTCCATACAACTACCATCACAGCTTATGTTACCTCCCAAATACAAAAAAAATCAACTTGTTGCCTACCATGTTTTTTTTTTTTATCTTAGGATTTATTTCCAATTTAAAAATGATCGTTACTTTAGTCTTTACAACATTAATTCTTATACCAAATTTTTTACCTTTTTCCACTAATCTGTATTTGAGTTTTTGTAATGCCTTCTCACTATCTGTAATAAAAGCAGTATCATCTGCATAGCATATACAATATTTGATATTAATTTACCATTAATAAAACAATAAGGATTTCTTAAAATGCAAAAGTTAATACAGGTTGACAATCTCTTATCCGAAATTCCGAAAACTGAAAACCTCTGAAAACCGAAAGTTTTTTAGTGGGGCAAAAAAAATAAAAAAATAAAAAAAATTTTTGTTCAAGCACATGAATGCGGCGCTAAGCAATTG